>NC_087291.1:909642-1212857 GCF_015220805.1 Pogoniulus pusillus | reverse complement strand
GCTCTATGGCAGAGACAACAGACATTTACAGAGGCATTTAAGCTTTTGCTCAAAATTCTTATCGATTATCAATCACCCTCTGGGGCTATGTCACAGCCTGTGCCAGTGTCCAAACTTCAGGGGAACTTTGCCTGTGGACTTTGAGGCTGGAATCCTCCCAGGTTGAGGGGAAAGGATGAATCATCCTAGCTTCTGAGGAAATGACGAATCTCTGACCTGGTTCTCCTGGTGAGGGATGCAATCTCTGCCTTGGTGCTGCTGGCTTCTTCTGGATGCTTAGTCTAGGGATTCTTAGCAGGCAGTATCTCAGGTGCAGGAGTAGCATATCGTGCAGTCTCTAGCATGGTTCTCACGTGGCTAGCAGGCCGTGTGTGTGTGCAGACAATCCAGAGTCTCCTTCCTGGTTATCTCAGTGGCAACAGCGCTCACCGGGTAGTGATAGGCAGCAGGCATGCAGGATGTGCGCAGCTGCTGGGAGTCTGAGCTCCATAGGTAAAGGTAGGCAATGCAGGATCTGGTCCTGATAACACAGTGGTGTGAGTGTCTGAGCATCTGAGCATGAGGGTCTGAGCACGTTGTATACCTGTGCACCCCTATTTATTGAATGTGGGCCAAGATAAATGGCTTCTTGGCCACTAGAATGACCAATCAGGTTGGCAGTCAGCCAAACCTTACCATAATAGGCAAATGCCACTTGCCTGGACTAACCCAAATATGGGGATCACATGGGCTTACCCCAGGGAGACACGAGCTGGGTGTGTGTGGGCTTACACAACCTGTTTACAACCAGGGCTCCTGGCAGAAAAACATGTCCAGACAAGGCAAGGCATAAATAAGCCTATTTTCGGGCCTACAGGCCCTCCATGACAACAAGTGACTTGCTGGAGGGCAGGGATCCATCCAGAGGGACCTGGACAGGCTGAAGAGTTGGACCCAGGCCAACCTTATGACATTCCACAAGGCGAACTGTGAGGTCCTGCACCTGGGTGGGTGCAATCCCAAGCACAACTCCAGGCTGGGTGGGGAATGGCTGAGAGCAGCCCTGAGGAACAGGACCTGGGGGTCTGGGCTGATGCAAAGCTTAACAGGAGCCTGCAGTGTGAGTGCAGCCCAGACACAACCCTGTGCTGGGCTGCAGCAAGAGCAGTGTGGGCAGCAGGGCAAGGGAGGGGATTCTGCCCCTTGGCTCTGCTCTCCTCAGACCCCACCTGCAGTTCTGGGTGCAGTTCTGGAGCCCCCAGCACAAGAAGGACATGGAAGTGTTTGAGCCAGTCCAGAGGAGGGTCATGAGAATGATTAGAGGGCTGCAGCAGCTCTGCTGTGAGGACAGGCTGAGAGAGTTGGGGCTCTGCAGCCTGGAGAGGAGAAGGATTTGAGGAGACCTTGGAGTGGCCTTCCAGTATCTGAAGGGGACCTACAGGAAGGCTGGGGAGGGATTATTGACAAGGTCTTGTAATGACAGGACAAGGGGGAATGGGTTTAAAGTGGCAGAGGGGAGATTGAAACTGGCTGTTAGGAAAGGGTTGTTTGCAGTGAGGGTGGTGAGACACTGGCACAGGTTGCCCAGGGAGGTTGTGGCTGCTCCCTGCCTGGAGGTGTTCAAGGCCAGGTTGGCTGAGGCCTTGAGTGACCTGTTCTAGTGGGAGGTGTCCCTGCCTGTGGCAGGGGGTTGGAACTGGCTGAGCTTTGAGGTCCCTTCCAACCTAAACCATTCTATGACTGCCAGTACCAAATAGAACCTGTGGCAAAGTAACCAAATAAGGGGGGCAACTCCCCCCCACTGACAAAGTATGTTAAGGTCAGGGAGACTGCAGCTATAAATGTGATTGACTGGGATGTTACAGAAGAAACAGTAACTGTTCATACTCTGGGAGAGGAAGACCAACAGTGAACTTCCAAGTAATCTTGTCTAGGCCAAGATCCATGCTCTACTGGGAAAAAGATCTGTGACGTGAAAACTTTTGGAGCCTCAATGAACATTAACTGTGTGAATCTTGACAGGCACTGTTGGAGATGGAGCGAAGCAGTTGAAGAGCCACGGCCGAGTCGTTTCGTTCATTTCGCTTCAGGCTGCACCGTGTGCTGAGGTGCTCTGCAGGTGTGCTTTATTCTCACGTCCAAAGTGCACTTAGTCCACAAAAAGTGGCTTGGAAGTGACAACTGTAGAAGCAAGCAAAGACACAAAGGGGAAGCCTGTCAAGTTGCTTATCAGTGGTCAGAAAGGAAAAGCCTGCTTGTTCCTCTTCATTCCTCTCCCACAGGAAAGCCACTTGATATGTACATGGCTTTGTGAGGAAGAGCAGAGGAGGAACTGCTGGCGTTTCTTGCAGAGTGAAATTCTGCCTGCCTGACTTATGGATATGAGCCCATTGATATTTTTCCAGTGAGTAACTGGATGAAAGGGATAAATAGGAATAAATAGCAGCGGGGGGGTGGGGTGGGGGGTGGGTTTTAACTGACTTTATTTCTTGTTTTTCCTGTGAAAGAAAGGGAAACCATTTAAAAGACACCTGCAAACCCAAATAAATATCAATTTAATCAATGTAGGTGCAGCTTCCACGTGGTGCTAAAATGTTATAAGTAGACATCAGTGGTTGTAGAGAGCAACTGAAAGCACAGTATTATTGGTGATGAGAAGCTGAGGTGAAGTCAGTTCTGGTGTCTAGCATCTTGCTACACAGTAACTGAACAAGGCCTTATGAACAGTCTTAAAACCACTGCGAAACAAAATGCACATGAATAGTCATAGAATAGCTGAGCAGGCTGCAAACAAAAGAAATGACACCACAGTTTCAGCATGCAGTTCTTAAATTAGATTTGCATGGCATGCTCTGTGGTTAGTATTGACAGCAGATGCCTCTCCTCAGCACTCACAACACGATCAGAATACATTGTTGCTATGTCTCCAAATGGTCAAAGGTATTACTGAGGAGGCTGCTATAGAGAAAAAAGACTGAAGGGATAATACTATTTCTATGCTATGCCATTCTGGAGGCAGCTGTTGATAGCTGTGACCAAGGATAAAAACCATCAGGTAGTTCCCACCATTGAAATCCATTAACTGATGTTTATTCCGTGTGTGTGTGCTTTCTTCTCAGAGGAGTAGCACAGTGTAAGTTTCACCCAAGTGATCCTAACTGTGTGCATCTCTCTGTAAAAGCACTGTTGAAATTCCAGTTAGTTTGTTGAGTATTACAAGCTGAGAGCAGGTAGTGGGTTTAATTTCAATCCCAACAAAATCAGCAGCACTAACATGTATAACACACAAACATATGGCTGAAGTAGGAACAGATGAAAATGAGGAGGAGAGAAAATGATGTCAGTGGCTTAAAGCAAGGTAGTAGCTAACTTTGTCATACAGGGTTCTGCTGTAATTTCATGGTGGACTGGAAGAGCTGTGCTGCCTTCTGCCAAAAGCAATAGTGCATATCTAACAGAGCTAGCCATTGCTATCTGCCAACACAGCAAGAGATTAAGTTGTTGAACAGCTGAAGGACACTCAGGCAAGTGCTGAAGGCTGTGGGAGACTGTGAGAAAGTGAGACAGAGAAAAAAGGGAGAGTTCCTGCTTGGAACAGGAGAAACTTGGACATAGTTGAGTTGATTTCCATGTTGCTACATCTGCCCACTGCAGCAGTGGCATTATCCATAAACCTGCCCATATCTTTGACAGTTATGAGAACAGCAGCCTCCTTTTCTTATACTAACAACCTTTACTTATCTCTAGAGTTTCTGTATGTTGTGGACATTCAGGTGTTTACTTGACCTCCAAGATAGATTGGAGAAGAGGAGGCTCAGGGTAGACCTCATTGCTGTCTACAACTACCTGAAGGGAGGCTGCAGCCAGGTGGGGTTGGGCTCTTCTGCCAGGCTACCAGTAACAGAAGAAGGGGACACAGTCTCAAGCTGTGCCAGGGCAGGTCTAGGCTGGATGTTAGGAGGAAGTTGTTGTCAGAGAGAGTGATTGGCATTGGAATGGGCTGCCCAGGGAGGTGGTGGAGTGGCTATGCCTGGAGGTGTTGAAGCCAAGCCTGGCTGGGGCACTTAGTGTATGGTCTGGTTGATTGGCCAGGGCTGGGTGCTAGGTTGGGCTGGATGAGCTTGGAGCTCTCTTCCAACCTGGCTGATTCTATAATTCTATGACATGTCCCCCACATAAGTACACTAGAAGAAGTTCAGTTAGAGAACTGGATGGAAAGCTTTGAAATATTGCTATTTTTAGTTGCATATAAGAGATAGGGCTGCTGGGGCATCTGTTATTTTCAACAAACAGTAGATTACTTCTTTCTCTGATGTGCACAAAGCTGTGTCATGACTGAAAAATATACACATGGTTGAGACATTTCTTGCTCTGCTGCACAGTGGTTAATTTTTCAGCAGTTCTTTTAATGGCTTTGAGAGCATAATACAGCAGAAGATTCAACTCTCACCACCAGTCCTTCATCACACTGTTTGAGAAAATCCCATCTGTCTTGAAATGTTTTGACTTTTAGCTATGTTTTTTCCTCCTCTTGTTCTGGTCATTTTTGTAAATGAGTTGCAAATTTTACATCAGATTTTTTAAGTACTCTACAAAAGCATTGCTTTTTGAACCATGTTTGCATAACTCTCCATCTGAGTAACCCACCAATTTCCTTGTCCCAACAGACATTCAGAAATGACCCATTTTCAGTGATGTGCTGACTGTATACTTAAAGACTGCATGAGTTTGCCTGACAGGCCACAAACAGGCCCTGAACTGCCTCTTGATAGCTCCTGATGTTTTTATTGTGCTGGTTTTTTCCTCTCCCAGAGCAATGGAAATTAAAAAATGTAATTGAAATAGATTGGGAGGCTTGATATCTTAGGATTTAAAACCCAAAATGAGCTCTGTTGCATGTGGTGAAGGACTCTTGGTTTATAATGGGCTATGGAGGAAAATAAAGTTCTCCATTGTTCCCAGTAGCCAGCACTTCACATCCCAGACCCACTAGTGTGTCTGAATTACTAGCGTGCTTTTTGGCAATCAGAGAAGAAGGGCTGCAAACCAAAGGAGTGCCAATGGGTGGCTGTATCATTTGGGTCACTTCTCCAGGTACTGCCAGACATGCCACAGCACAGTTTGAGGAGCAGAAAGGGGATAAGGAAGCGATAAGGAAGAGATTGCCTGTGCCTCAGACATAGCCTCCCATTGCTGTCTGAGACAGGGCAGCTTCCCATAGGATCCTGCAGAGGTTGTTGCTGCTGTTACTGCTGCAGCCTTGTTCTGTGTATGTTCATACCAATCTGTTTGCAAGGGGGTTGCCATTTATTTTTGACTTCTGTTCGCTCTGCATACCTGTGCAGGCCAGAGGAAATGGAGTGGATCCTGTTACTTCTCTCATACAGTGTCAGAATACATTGTGTATGTGCAGAGCTGCTGAAGACAGTCTGATTGCCAGATGTTTCTGCTGGCAGAACTGGCCTGCTGGTGACAACACTCTGGGAAAACATGGGAAAGAGTACAAAATGACATTCGGCTTCTAAGCAGCTTGACAGAGCCAAGCATTGGCAAGTTAATGCATTAAGACTAAGGGAGATGTTTTTCCTTTCCACTGGCAAATCTGGTATGTTTTGTCTGGAACAAATCAGAAAGATAACTTGGTGATGTCATTTTCCTAGCTTCATTGTTTAGAAAAGGGGTTTGCAGTTTAAGGTGCTGTGTAGTGCCAGGGATGGTGGCTCCATCTGAACACCACCAGCTTCTCCTGAGCTTTATGTGAACTCGTTGAGGATGCTGAATACACCTACTGCACCACCACCAGTGGCTCAGGAGTACAAAGTCTTCATGATTTGTTTGCCTTTTGAAACATTATTTATTAATCTCAGTAAACAGCTGTGCTAGTTTGAGGCTAACTGGAATATTTTAGTGAGAAGAATTGGATTCTAGGCTGTGAAAAGGAAACACTGGTGATGGCTGCTGCACTCATAGGCTTGCTGAGATGGATAAGAACAAGAACACAAAACATAGATAAGTGTGTGTGTGTCTCTGTTGGAGCCTGTGCTTTCTCCTGGGGCTGCTTTCTGTGTAATCCTTCTGCTTCTAAACCCCCCTTACCAATCCTCCATCCTCACCTTGCATGTAAGACACACTCTGGGATAAGGTGGAGGGGTGGAAAGAAGGTGGAAGGTTGGTTGGGAGCCTCTCCTGGGGACTCTGAATCATAGAACTGTAGAATCAACCAGACTGGGAGAGACCTCCATGCTCATCCAGGCCAACCTAGCACCCAGCCCTATCCAGTCAACCAGACCATGGCACTAAGTGCCTCATCCAGGCTTTTCTTGAACATCTGAGTGACCTTTCTTCATTCTTCAGTTCAGTAACCCCAGGAAACGTAATCAGTAAAGGGAATAGTTGTTTCAACGAAATTCAAAGTTATGAAGCTTTAACTTGCATTTTGTTTATCTCCCATCTGATATCATTCTGGTATCTTCTTATTGGAAAATTAGTGTCAAGAGACCTTGATGGTGTATCTTGTATTTCCATCACTTCATTCTTGCCAGATCTTCTCTCTCGCTGTCTTTATTCACTCATTTAAATGTCTCCTTTGGGTCATTGTCCAGAGGTTTGTCAAACTCACTAAGCTAATGGCAGACTGAAGAATCCAGTGTCCAGAAGAGAACTGGAGCAACAAAGACAATGAAATCATATGTCTTCTGGGATCAAACTTCTTAAAACTGAGAAAGGAGTTTATGACAATATTCAGAGTTGATGCATTTCCCTCAGAACACAAAGGGAAAAAACTCAGTTTACTAAAATAATTTGTTTGTGTTTGACTGGTTAATGTCAAACCCAAACCACCCCTCCTGGGCACAAAGCTTCTGTTCATAAGAACAACCACAGACCATTCTGTTAGTGAAGGGTGGTGCAGTGTTCCCCCTACAATCAGCAAGACCCACTGACAGGTTATCATTTTGTCCTCTTACACAACTAAAAGCTTCCTTACCATCCCACTCTTCTCCCACCATGTTCTCACAAGCCTGTTGTGACAGTTCAGGTGTTACCTCCCCTCCCTTATGAAATCACCCAGGCTAGACTCAAACAGATGGAAAATAAAGAATAAAGCTTTATATGCACAGCTCAGCACAAGATACAAGCAGAGAGTTATACAATATTTACAGCTGTGTAGAGAAATATACAAGTTAAAGGTAACACAGACACACAACAGCCCTCCCAGAAACTACCAGTCTACAACTACCTGAAGGGAGGCTGTAGCCAGGTGGGGTTGGGCTCTTCTGCCAGGCAAGCAGCAACAGAACAAGGGGACACAGTCTCAAGTTGTGCCAGGGCAGGTTCAGGCTGGATGTTAGGAGGAAGCTGTTGTCAGAGAGAGTGATTGGCATTGGAATGGGCTGCCCAGGGAGGTGGTGGAGTCACTGTGCCTGGAGGTGTTGAAGCCAAGCCTGGCTGGGGCACTTAGTGCCATGGTCTGGTGGTTTGACTAGGGCTGGGTGCTAGGTTGGAGTGGATGAGCTTGGAGCTCTCTTCCAACCTGATTGATTCTATGATTGCAAATTCAGCATGTGAGAGATCTCATTTGTTACAGTATATGCTGTACAGAACAGGGTGGCCAAATCTACCCTGGATTATTAAGGGAAGCAGCAAAATCCACACTCTTACACTTTGGATAAGTTTGAGAGGCACCTTATTTTAGAAGTATCTTCCTGGAGCCAAGGAGGCTCTTTTGCATCTCTGTGCAGGAAGCTCTATGTCCACACTCTACCTCAATAGACTGGACAGCTGTGTTCCAGGGATAAGCACAACTGCACCCACAGTCTTGATGCAAGGTACTGTGTGCAGTGCTTTAAACATTTCTTTACATTGTTGTATCCTCCCTGCTTCTGAACCAAGAAATCTTTATGATACTTTACAGTGAGTCTGTGCCTAGGGACATGAATAATGACTTAGAAATCACCCAAAAAAAGGACCTCCTTCTGTGAGAGATAGGTCAGTATTAATTATAAATTGTGATTTTCTCATTATGGCTTAGCATGGGCTATGGCAGTTATCATCTGTGTCGTTCTGCAGTTACGTTATTGCTACATTCTGCATGCAGCATAGGCTGAAAAAAACCAAACGTGTGCCCAAATTCATTAAACAGTACATTTTTAATCAGTTACATTATTTTCCTGCATTTACAGCTACGTATGTTAAAATCCTAACAACATCTGTGTCGTGGGCTGGACTTTTGCCCCAGCGAATTGGACATTTACATCCCATGCTGGTGGGGAGGGGAAGTTTATGACGGGAGATGATATTTTCCAAAGTTACTATTGTTTATTAATGTTGCTATTCACAACTCTGCCACCCCTGACCACTAATGTTAATAATATTTTGGTTCTTACACGGTTATGGAAACATTCTCTGGATAATACCTACAGCTAAGAGAACCAGCAAAACACAGAAACAGCAACTGAACTGGAAGAGAAGGTTCCCACAATCAAACACCACTTGTGGTCAATATGCTCCTTGCCCAGTAGCTGGGCCCAAGCTCTTTCTGCTCTCTGGCAGCAGGCAGCAGAGAATTACAAAGAGGCATTGAGCATTTACTCACAGATTATTGTTATTACCCTCGTGGGGGCTGGCCACAGTCCAGACAGTGCCCAAATGCTGTCAGGGGACTCTGTCTGGTTGGACATTGAGGCTTGAATCTTCCCAGCTTCTGGGGACAGGACACAGACAATCTCTGACCTTGTTCTCCTGGCTCCTTCTGGATGATCTGTGTATGTGTGCAGGGACTCTAGGCAGGACCTGCAGGTGCAGAGGCAGATGTGGTGCAGTCTCAGCACGGTGCCAGCTGGCCACACAGGCTGATTGTGTGCAGGCATCCAGGGTCTGCTCCTGGTAACTGGCAGCAGTGGAGTTCAGCAGGCAGCACTAAGGCAGTGTGCAGTAGCAGCAGGGCTGGGCACAGCAGAGAGAGCAGGCACAGAGCAGGGGAGCAAAGCAGGGAAGCAGAAGCAGGTTGTTCACCTGCCTATCTCCTTTGATCAATGTGGGCTGAGATTCATTGCCCTTTGGACACAGAACAGCCACTCAGGATGGCAGTTAGCCAAAGCTTACCAAAGGCTCACTTTTCCCTAATTTGGGAACAGCACAGGCCTTGCACTAGGCAGGCACAGGCTAAGTGTGTGCACCTTACACCACAGGACCCTGGGCGGGCCAGGCTCAGTGGCTCTGGGTACTTTGTGTCCCATTTCCCACACTTACCTCTCTGGTGGAGCAGGAGAACGTGCCTAGGCAAGGCAGGACATGTGTAAGCCTATTTTGGGCCTATGAGGCCTACCACAACACATGCCCCAGAGTAAATTTACCACACTACTCAGAAGTTTGGAAGTTAAATGAAATTGCATTTTTAAAAGGCAATTAAATATGAAAGTATAAAAAGCAATAAACACATGCAAGGCAAATTTATATATATTTACAGTTCAATGCTCAACACAGTATCCCCTTGTACAGTATGTCAGCTCTCCCCCCTCACTCTGGACACAAAGCCCAGACAGGCCATACACAGCTGTCTCTTCTGCCTTTCCCTGTACCTTACAATGCCAAAACAGAATGCAGTCTGCTCCATGCAAGGTCAGGAGCAGAGACAGAACAGCCAGAAAAGCAGAGGGTAGCCAGAGAGGGAAGGAACAAGCTTGTTGTTATGGAATTATGACATATGAATCCTGAGCATTAATAACATCATTAAATATTACTTATTAATAAACCCAATTAACTTATTCACAGGATCTCTTGTCCTGGGTTGTGCAAGCAGGTTACAGGATGTGTGCAGTGCTCAGGGCAGTAGCAGGCGATTTCAGACGAGAGGAGCAAGGTGCAAAGCTTGGAGGAGAGCCCTGCGGTGCCATGTGCTGCCTGCCCTCTAGGGGCACTCGCGAGGCTCCTCCCTGCTGCAGCAGAAGGCACAACCAAAGCAAAGACTTGCGTTGCAAGAAGCTTTATACAGTATGTACTCACAAATTCCTATCTGCGGGTTTCTGGGGCTGCATTACAGTCCCAGCAGTGCCTGAAACTCTTGGAGGGGGCTGTCCTTGGTATGGCAACCAGCAAAAGCTGTTAGAGTTTCCCGGGGCTCACGCAGGGCGCTGGGTCTTGCACAGTCTCTGACATGGTCTTGGTCCACTCTTGGGCAGACAGTGTCCTTGCCAGGGCTCCGGGCTCAGTGCGGAGGTTCCCAGGTGTGCAGGCAGGCACGGTGCCATGCGGCTTGGCAGCGAGCTGCTTCCTCTCACAGCACAGGCTGCGGTGAGGTCTGTGCAAGCGAGCTCTCAAGCTCAGAATGGCTTAACTCACTTTCAACAGATGTATCTGCTGGTAGCGGCAATGCAGCTTGCTTCTGGGGGCACTTGGCTCTCCTGGTCTTACCCCTTCTGCGTGGTGCAGGCAGTTGTTATCTGCTGGGGGGTTACTCGTGCCAAAGCTGGCCATAGTTTTGGGTAGCTTTTGGCAAGCACTGCCTATGGCGTGACAGGCATTTACTCTTCTCCCTGGTAAACTGAGGCATGACAAAGTTTCCAGGTGGACAACACAACAAGGCTGGGTATTAAGCAGCAAGGCTTCCTAAGGCAAGGTGAGATAAGGCATGGTACAGCAAGGCAAGGCATGGCAAGTTGTTTACAACATCTGGCCTACTTGTATCAATTGCCTGAGTCTTAATTGCTCTGATGAGCAACTGAGGTTACCCAATCAGAATGGCACTTTGCCAGAACTAACCAGATTAGGTGAAGCCAGGGCCTTGCTTTACCCAGATTTGGGGAAACATAGGCCCTGCATGAGGCAGGCAGAAGCCAAGTGTATGCACTTTGTTTTACCACAGGATGTAAACAGAGCAAAACAAGTCTGTGCAAGCCAGAGTCCTTAAACGTAGTGACTCCTTCTCCTTTGTCCTCTTCCTGTCTGTCCCCACACTGGAAGGGGGAGGGGGAGTGGGGGACCATGCCTGTACGTGCCAGGATGCATATTAGGGTTTCTGGGAGGGGAGTTGTGTTTCTGTATTACCTTTTTACCTTGTCTATTTCTGTCTATGTGCATGTACTGTAACTATCTGCTTGCATATTGTGCCAGTTGTAAATATAAGCTTCACTCATATATCCAGAGCTGGCTGAGTATAGTCTGGGTGATTTCTAAAGTGGGGGGAGGGGGGCATGGAACACCCAACCCATCACACTGAGTCGTGGGGCTGACTGCAGGTTCAGGCAGTATCCAGATGCTTTCAGGGAGTTCTGTCTTTCTTGCCAGCTGCTGAGACTTCTGATTCTTCCCAGGCTTCAGAGTGATGGGAAAAGGAGGTAGACAATCTCTGACATTGTCTCCTGGCTCATCTGGATGATCTGTGTATCTTCAGGACTTCCCATCTTGGCAGGAGACTTTCAGGTGTAGGCAGAATGTCTTGTGATATACAGTCTCAGCATGATGTCACGCTGGCTATGCAGGCCCACTGTGTGCAGGCATTTAGAGCCTGTCCCTGGTAAACTCACAACAGTGGAGTTTCCAGGCAAACAATAAGGCAGTAAGCAATGGCAGCAGGCAACAACAGGCACGAATACAATGACACAGCATGGCAGAGCGTGTTGTTTATCTGAGTATCTCCTATCAACTGCCCTTTAGACACAGAATAGCCAATCAGAATGGCAGTTAGCCAAGCATGGCCATATTAGGTGAAACCATAGGCTTGCTCTACCCAATTTTGGCAAAAGCATAGGCCTCGCACAAGGCAGGCACAAGCTAAGTGTGTGAACCTTGTTTACCACAGGAGAAAAACAAGCCTGGGCAGTCCAGAGTCCTTAGACTCATTGGCTCCAGGTTCTTTTGTCTTCTTCCCCATGTTTGCTTCTCCCCATAACAGCTGGAAGGAGAGCAGAAAAACATGCCTGGGCAACCTGGACATGGGTAAGCCTATCAGGCCTACCACGACAGGCATGACACTTTAAACTGATTGGCCAAAGTCCTGATGCTTGTGCCTACTGGACAGTTCCATTTTCAAAAGGTAGTTAGCAGGGGGATGGTTTGGAAAAGCCTGTGATTCTCTGCTTCTTAGCAGCTCTGCAATTCCCTCTGCAGCGACTTTGCACTCCTAGGGTGATTCTTCAGTGAATCCCCAGTGGCTCTTCCCCATTAGACGCTCATTAACTGAGTTCCTGCCTGCAGCAGCACAATGGTGCCAGGTCCAGCTGGAGAGCTGTGACCAGTGGTGTCCCCCAGGGATCAGTGCTGGGGCCAGTCCTGTTAAACATCTTCATCAGTGCCATTGATCAGGGCACAGACAGAGTCTGCTCAGCAAGTTTGCTGACAACACCAAGCTGGGAGGCTTGGCTGATCCAGCTGCAGGCTGTGTGGCCATCCAGAGAGACCTGGGCAGACAGAGCTGGGCACAGAGGAGCCAGATGAAGTTCAACAGGGACAAGTGCAGAGTTCTGCACCTGGGGAGGGATAATAAACTGCAGCAGTACAGGCTGTGAGGTGATCTGCTGGAGAGCAGTGCTGTGGAGAGGGACCTGGGAGTGCTGGTGGAGAACATCCATGGCACAGCAATGTGCCCTTGTGGCCAAGAAGGCCAATGAGAAGATTGTGTCCAGCAGATCAAGGGAGGTTCTCCTGCCCCTCTACTCTGCCCTGCTGAGACCTCATCTTGAATACTGTGTTCAGTTTTGGGCTCCCCAGTTGAAGAGGGACAGGGATCTGCTGGAGAGGGTCCAGCAGAGGGCTACAAGGATGGTGAGGGGACTGGAGGGTATGGCTGATGAGAGGCTGAGGGACCTGGGGCTGTTTAGTCTGGAGAAGAGAAGACTGAGAGGGGATTTGGTAAGTGTTTGTGAGTGTCTGAGGGCTGCCAGGAGCGGGGGGACAGGCTCTGCTCACTGCTTCCTGGGATAGGACAAGGAGCAATGGGTGTATGTTGCAGCAAAAGAGGTTCTGCCTCAATACAAGGGGGAACTTCTTTACTATAAGGGTCCCAGAGCACTGGCACATGCTCCTCAGGGAGGTTGTGGAGTCTCCTTCTATGGAGACTTTCAAGGCCTGTCTGGATGTGTTTCTTCTGTGATCTGTGTTAGGGGGACTCGAGAGGACAAAGGTGCTAAGGTGGAATGCAGTCATAGAGCAGACAGACCCAAAGCAAAGGGCTTTAATTGCAAAGAGGCTTTTTGAGTATCTCCTCACAAAGTGCTATCTCCAGATTTCCAGGGCTGTGTTATAGTTCCAGACAGTACCCAAAGCACTTGGACAGGCTCCGTCAGTTGCATGCTACCTGTTGGAGGCTTTGGGCGTTTCTGCAGGACTCTGGCAGGATGCTGGGGCTTAGCACAGTCTCTGACCTGGTCATGCTCCCTTCTTGGGTGGGTGGTGTCTGTTCCAGGGTCGTAGGTTTGTGACAGAGGCTCAGAGGTGCGCAGGCAAGCACCGTGTCTTGCATGTGGCAGTCACCTGCTCTCTCACCACACAGATTGGGGTGAGGTCTCTAAGCAAGCTCTGCAGCTAGGAGCAGCTTATTGCTTTCACTGCGCTACAGCAGGTCATGGGTTTCGGGCAGCGTTCGGCAGTGACTCTTGCCTATGCTGTGAAGGCACTTAGCCTCTCTCTGGGAAACTGAGGCATAGCAAAGTTTCCAGGTAGACAAGCTTGAAAGATTCTTGCTGTCTGTTTGAAGCAGTAAAGCCTCCAAGTCCCCAAGGAAAAGCAAGGTGAAGCAAGGCAAAAGCAAGGCAAAATGAGGCATGGCAAAGTTATTCACAAATTTGCTCATAGAATCATAGACTCACACAGGTTGAAAGAGATCTTGAAGATCACCCAGTCCAACCTAGCACCCAGCCCTAGCCAGTCAACCAGACCATGGCACTAAGTGCCCCAGCCAGGATTGGCTTCAACACCTCCAGGCACAGTGACTCCACCACCTCCCTGGGCAGCCCATTCCAATGCCAATCACTCTCTCTGCCAACAACTTCCTCCTAACATCCAGCCTAGACCTGCCCTGGCACAGCTTGAGACTGTGTCCCCTTCTTCTGTTGCTGGTTGCCTGGCAGCAGAGCCCAACCCCACCTGGTTACAGCTTCCCTTCAGGTAGTTGTAGGAAGCAATGAGGTCTACCCTGAGCCTCCTCTTCTGCAGGCTAATACAACCTGGATTCACCAATCAGAATGGCACTTTGCCAAAACTGAACATAGTAGGTGAAGCCAAGGGCTTGCTTTACCCTTATTTGGGAGAACATGAGCCTATGCATCAGGCAAGTGCATGTGCCTTGTTTACCACAAGATGTGAGCAGGAGCAGACTTGGTGGCTCTGGGTGTTTTGTCCTTTTCCCACATTGCTTGCTGCTCCAGAAGTGGGGAGGCGAGTGGAGGATCATGCCTGGACAAGCCAGAACACCTCTTAGGCTTGTTTTGGCCTTCCACAACAGTCTGCAACAGCTCAGCTTTACAGTGACTCAGTGACTCTGCCTTTGGTGGTATATTGTATTTTACCCTCGGGATTATGATCACAGAGTTTTGGAAGCATCTTTAGACAGGAAATTCTTGTATAAAGAGCCCAACCCCACCTGGCTACAGCCTCCCTTCAGGGAGCTGCAGACAGCAATGAGCTCTGCCCTGAGCCTCCTCTGCTGCAGGCTGCACACCCCCAGCTCCCTCAGCCTCTCCTCACAGGGCTGTGCTCCAGGCCCCTCCCCAGCCTTGCTGCCCTTCTCTGGACATCTTCCAGCACCTCAACATCTCTCTTGAATTGAGGAGCCCAGAACTGGACACAGCACTCAAGGTGTGGCCTGAGCAGTGCTGAGCACAGGGGCAGAAGAACCTCCCTTGTCCTGCTGCCCACACTGCTCCTGAGCCAGCCCAGGATGCCATTGGCTCTGCTGCCCACCTGGGCACACTGCTGCCTCAGCTTCAGCTGCTCTCTACCAGCACCCCCAGCTCCCTCTCTGCCTGGCTGCTCTCAGCCACTCTGTCCCCAGTCTATAGAGCTGCTTGGGGGTGTTGTGCCAAAGATCACCCAGTCCAACCAATAGCTGTAGTATATACTATGATATATATATATTTGGCTTATGTTTTTAAAGTTAAATGCTAGAGTTAAATTTTAAAAAAATCTCACTGCAGCCATCAAATTTATTGTAAGATATTGACTTTATATTAAAATGTTTGGTGTCATCATGTCCTGACCATATGAACATGTTGTCAGGGAACTTGGTGATAATATCCTTCTACATCCCATTCTACAAAGACTCTGATTTGACAGATTCACATGTAATAAGGTTTATTGGTTTACTATGTCATCAACCAAAGCAGATGGCCCTTGTGTCAAAGGAAAGCCAGTTCATACACAATCTTACTCTTATTCTGTGATCATAACTAAGATCTTAATTAGTGAGGATTCTCAGGAGTAACTTTCTAATCCTTTATCTGTAATTGCTAAAAATCTAGAAGAAGATCCCAAGACTTAGCTAGGACATACTCCTGAACTACTGCATCTAAAATGATTTCTGGACTGTGCAGAACTTCACAATCTGGCACACTGACAGTGCACACATAGAATCATAGAATCATAGAGTCAACCAGGTTGGAAGAGAGCTCCAAGCTCATCCAGCCCAACCTAGCACCCAGCCCTAGCCAGTCAACCAGACCATGGCACTAAGTGCCCCAGCCAGGATTGGCTTCAACACCTCCAAGGATGGCAACTCCACCACCTCCCTGGGCAGCCCATTCCAATGCCAATCGCTCTCTCTGCCAACAACTTCCTCCTAACATCCAGCCTAGACCTGCCCTGGCACAGCTTGAGACTGTGTCCCCTTGTTCTGTTGCTGCTTGCCTGGCAGAAGAGCCCAACCCCACCTGGCTACAGCCTCCCTTCAGGGAGCTGTAGACAGCAATGAGGTCTGCCCTGAGCCTCGTCTTCTGCAGGCTGCACACCCCCAGCTCCCTCAGCCTCTCCTCACAGGGTTTGTGTTCCAGGCCTTTCACCATCCTGTATCAGTGAAAAAGTGCTTTATGCTGTCCTACGATGCTGGCAACTTCGAACTGAGGTCTGACGGTTCTAACTAGTGGTAGTAGTGCATGTTGCAACTGACAGCCTTTTCCAGGTGAACACAACACAGTGTTCCATCCAGCTTGCAGCCTTCATTTCCCTCTCAGAAGGGAGCTGTCTGAAGTGAAGAGGTGTCTGTCTTTGATAACAAGCAGACAGGCACATCTGCCTGCACCTGCCTGAGGTGCAGCTGAGCTGTTTTTCTAATGCTTTCTGTTTCTCTGGGCTTTTTCAAATTTCCACAGAGCAGGAGTTGCTCCTGAGACAGTGGCCACTAAGAGCAAAAAACCTACTTCCTTCTCTTGATTTTGAACCTACCATCCTGCTGCATCACTTAGACGTAAGCAAGTCCATGGGGCCGGATGGGCTGCACCCATGGGTGCTGAAGGAGTTGGCAGATGTGCTGGCCAAGCCATGCTCCATTATTTACCAGAAGTCTTGCCTAACTGGGGAGGTGCCAGTGAACTGGAGGGTAGCAAATGTAATGCCTGTCTACAAGAAGGGCAGAAAGGAAGATCTGGGAAACTGTAGACCTGTCTGACCTCAGGACCAGGGAAGGTCATGAAGCAGGGCATCTCACATGCCATCATATATCATGTAGACCACAACCAGGGGATCAGACCAAGTCAGCATGGGTTTATGAGCAGCAGGCCCTGCCTGACCAACCTGATCTCCTTCTATGACAAGATCAGCTGGCTGCTGGATGAGGGAAAGGCTGTTGATGTTGTATTCCTAGACTTTGGAAAAGCCTTTGATACTGTTCCCCACACAATTCCTGTAGACAAATTGGCTACTCATGGCTTGGCTGAGCACACTGTCTGCTGGATAAAGCACTGCTGGCCAGGAGGGCCCATGGTGGTCAATGGAGTTAAATCCAGTTGGCAGCCAGGCAGTAGTAGCATTCCTCAGGGATCTGTGTTGGGACCACTTCTTTTTAACATCTTTGTTTATTCAGGCATGGAGAGTGTCAGCGGTAAGTTTGCAGATGAGACCAAGTTAGGTGGCAGTGTTGATTTGAATGAGAGTAGAAAGGCCCTGCAGAGGGACTTAGGGAGGCTGGATCAATGGGCCAACATTAATGAGTTTCAACAAGGCCAAATGCCAGGTCCTGCACTTGGGTCACAACAACCCCAAGCAACACTGCAGGCTTGGGGCAGTGTGGCTGGAGAGCTGCTGGCAGAAAAAGATCTGGAGGTTGTAATAGACAGGAGCAGAATATGAGGCAGCAGTGTGCCCAGGAAGCCAAGAAGGCCAATGGCATCCTGGCTTGGATTAAAAATGCTGTGGCCAGCAGGAGCAGGGAGTCCCCTTGGACTCGGCTTTGGTAAGGCCACACCTCGAGCGTTGTGTTCAGTTCTGGGCACCACAATGGAAGAGAGATGTGGAGGTGCTGGAACAGGCCCAGAGGAGAGCAACAAAGTTGGGGGAGAGCCTGGAGAATAGATTTTATGAGGGAGTTGAGGCTGCTTAGTTTGAGTCAGGAGAGGCTGAAGGGACACCTCATTGCTGTCTACAGCTATCTGAAAGGACATTGTGGAGAGGCTGCTGCTGGTCCCTTCTCACAGGTAATTGGAGACAGAGCAAGGTGGAATGGCCTTGAGCTGAGACTGGAGGGGTTTAGATTGGACATTAGGAAGAAGTTTTTCACAGAGAGAGTGGTCAGGCACTAGGACAAACTGCCCAGGTTGGTGGTGGAGTCCCCCACCCTGGATGTGTTAAGAGTTGTTCGGATGCTTAGGTGGTTGTTTGGATGTGGTGCTATGGTTTAAGGTGAATCTTGTAGGGTAAGGTTATAGGTTGGGCTTGGTGATCCTGAGGGGCTTTGCCAACCTGGGTGTTTCTGTGGTTCTGTAACCCTCAAATGACATTTCAAGTGACCCAGTTCTTACAATGTGAAAAAGAGAAGAACCTCTCCATACTTGTATTTTTGCATGCCACTAAAGATTTTATAACCTCTGCTATCTCATATCCAGACCAGTCATTTCCTAGTTGCCCTTAGTCTATAAACTTTCATTATTACCTTTCCTGTTTTTCTGCTGGGTTTTTTGTGTTTTCAAAATGTTGGTGAAGTTTGATCTGTAAATTGCATCATGGTTATAACTACACCCTAGTTTCTGGAGATTTTGCCATTTCCTTCTCAAAATACTTTGTGTTTTGTATGTTTGCCATTGCTGAACCTTAATCTGATACTTGCATGCAGTATCTCTCCAAGAACTATGGCTTTTCTGCTGCCATGGGTATCACTTTGTCTCTAACATTTCAGATCACTCTGTATTAAGTGAAGATTCTACATCTCATCACAACTTACTCTTGGTTTGTATCATCTGCTGATCTTATGGCCTCACCATTTACTCCTTTCCCAAGACATTAAATATGTAAGTAAATCATAGAATCATAGAATCAACCAGGTTGGAAGAGACCTCCAAGATCATCCAGTCCAACCTATTCCCCAGCCCTATCCAATCAACCAGACCATGGCACTAAGTGCCTCATCCAGTCTTTTCTTGAAGACCCCCAGGGACGGTGCCTCCACCACCTCCCTGGGCAGCCCATTCCAATGCCAATCACTCTCTCTGTGAAGAACTTCTTCCTAACATCCAGCCTATACCTACCCTGGCACAACTTGAGACTGTGTCCCCTTGTTCTATTGCTGGTTGCCTGGCAGAAGAGGCCACCCCCCACCTGGCTACAATGCCCCTTCAGGTAGTTGTAGACAGTAATAAGATCACCCCTGAGCCTCCTCTTCTCCAGGCTAAACAGGCCCAGCTCCCTCAACTTCTCCTCATAGGATTTGTGCTCCAGGCCCCTCACCAGCTTTGTTGCCCTTCTCTGGACATGTTCCAGCACCTCAACATCCTTCTTGAATTGAGGGGCCCAGAACTGGACACAGTACTCAAGGTGTGGTTAAATGTGCTAGTTTGATCCTAGCTGGGATATTTTGGTGAGAAGAATTAGATTCTAGGCTGTGAAAAGGAAACACTGGTGATGACTGCTGCACTCATAGGCTTGCTGAGATGGATAAGAACAAGAACATAAACATAGATAATGCAGTTGTTGTTTGCTCTCTGTCTTTGGGGCTGCACTTCTCTCTAACCTAACCTGCTGCCTGTGTGACTAATCCATCTGCTTCCTAACCCCCCTGGCCAACCTTCCAAACTCTACTTTAAGCATAAGGCAAAGTCTGAGGTAAGGTAGAGGGGTGGGATAAGGTGGAAGGGTGGTTGGGAGCCCCTCCTGGGGACTCTGGTTTCTGGGAGGCTGTTGTGTTTCTGTATTGCCTTTTTAACTTGCCTATTTCTGTACATATTGTAACTATCTGCTTGTATACTGTGCTAAGCTGTAAATATAATTCTTCAATTTCCAGATGGACTGAGCCTAGTCTGGGTGATTTTCTTAAGTGTGTGGGGGACAGGTATCACCCAAACCATCACAGTAAAGTAGCACAAGAGTGCTTGTGACTGAAATACTGCCATTGTGAAGAGGGAATGCCACCCATTCATTCTCTATCTTGATTTCTTCACAAGAGTGATTGCCCATTGGATTGGGCTGCCTGGGGAGGGGGTGGAGTCACCATCCCTGGAAGTGTTAAAAGAAGGCTGGAGGAGGCACGAAGCTTTGAATCCATTGGCCAGAACAATGGTGATAGTGCCTATTGGCCAGTCTGATTTTCAAAATGAAGTATTTAAAGGGAGGGTGTGACTGCTTTTCTGCACAGAGCCTTTCTCCATTTGTAGCTTGTTGGCTGGGAATCAAGGTGGCCGTGCGTATGCAGCTTGCCCTAGCAGCTCAGCAGCAGCATCTCTTCTCTCCCTCCCTCTGCCTGAAATATTTTACATTCTGCCTTGGGATCGTTATCATGAGTTTGAAAGCATCTTTGGTGCAGGAGACTTACTCAGGGACCAAAAAGCATCGTGAGTACATCTGCTGGAGGGAATGCCAAGACTCCATAAGCATAGTTAGAAGTTTTCCTGTTTTCATATTCCTATTTCCAATTTCTGGTTGTTTAAGCTGTTTCATTCTGTGCAGTTACTTCCTGTCAACTGAAAATCCAAAGAATCTCAAGGAATTTCCCTGAATTTTTGAATAGTAATAATAAAATGAATATTCATACAGAAATTAATAGTCACAATTCATAACTGATTCTTAATTTCCAATGCAGCAACCTGGTTAATTCTGTGGTTCTGAAGTCTTTCTTCCAGTTCCATGTGAGCACCTGAGGAAGCATGCTTTACTTCAGACCTGCTTTCTCAGCGTGCTGAAAGTTCTTGCAAATCCACCTGCAATATGTCATCCCTGCAGTATGTCATTCATTCAGCTGCATGCTGATTCTTGGTGCGCCCTTGCCCCCTCCCTTTGCAAAAGCTCCACTGACATTCCCTTTTTATGTTATGGTCTGCCTGTTTTCCATCAACACTAGAATCAGCTTGCTTGGTACAGAGGTGAAACTTGTCTCTAATTCCTGAGGGCCTCCTGAATTTACAAACAGAAGCAAGGTCACATTTGCCACATCCCATCCTTTTGGGTGCTGGGTGACACTGTGTCTGTGGCACTGTGTTCCTCAGGATGGTTTTGCAAACCTGGCGTAACCTGGAGGGTTTCACTCTTTGGTTCTGCCTCGCCTGAAATGCCTTCTTTGACCTGCTGTCATGGTAGGTCTAAACAGGCCAAAATAGGCTTACCCATGTCCTGGCTTGCCCAGGCATGCGTTTCTGCTCTCCCTCCTTCTGCTATGGGGACAAGCAACTGTGAGAAAGAGGACAAAGAACCTGGAGCCACTGAGTCTAAGGACTCTGGACTGCCCAGACTTGTTTTGCTCCTGTTTGCATCCTGTCAAGGTACACTCACTTGGCTTATGCCTGCCTTATGTAAGGCCTATGTTTTTCCCAAATTTGGGCAAAGCAAGCCCATGGTTTCACCTAATACAGCTAAGCTTGGCTAACTGCCATTCTGGTTGGCTGTTCTGTGTCCAAAGGCCCATTAGACTTGGGCTGCATTTATAAAAAGAGATGAGCAGGTAACACAACCCCGAGGTGAGGTCTCAGCAGAGCGCAGCAGAGGGGGAGAATCACCTCCCTCCACCTGCTGGCCACACTTCTCCTGCTGCAGCCCAGGCTCTGCTTGGCTTTCTGGGCTGCAAGTGCACACTGCTGGCTCCTGTTGAGCTTCTCATCCACCAACAACCCCAAGTCCCTTTCCTCCTTCCCTCTATTAATAATATTGATTATTAATTTTCCATGACTTGTAACAGCTGGCCAAAGTGAAAAAGGTTCCGTTGTGGAAATCTGCCCAAGCTTGTCCATGGTGAAAAATTCATTGAGCTTTTCTGTTCTGGGCTTGTCTTCTTCAAATGTTCCTTTTACATCCCAAGCATTAGATAATATCTCTAAACTGTCTGGCACAACAGCCCCATGCAGAGCTACAGGCTGGAGTCAGAGTGGCTGGATAGCAGCCAAACAGAGAGGGATCTGGGGGTGCTGATTGATACCTGCCTGAACATGAGTCAGCAGTGTGCCCAGGTGGCCAAGAGAGCCAGTGGCATCCTGGCCTGCATCAGCAATGGTGTGGCCAGCAGGAGCAGGGAGGTCATTCTGCCCCTGTACTCTGCACTGGTTAGACCACACCTTGAGTACTGTGTTCAGTTCTGGGCCCCCCAGTTTAGGAGGGACATTGAGATGCTTGAGCATGTCCAGAGAAGGGCAACGAGGCTGGGGAGAGGCCTTGAGCACAGCCCTACAAGGAGAGGCTGAGGGAGCTGGGATTGGTTAGCCTGGAGAAGAGGAGGCTCAAGGGAGACCTTATTGCTGTCTGCAACTACCTGAGGGGTGGTTGTGGCCAGGAGGAGGTTGCTCTCTTCTCTCAGGTGGCCAGCACCAGAACAAGAGGACACAGCCTCAGGCTGCACCAGGGGAATTTTAGGCTGGAGGTGAGGAGAAAGTTCTTCCCTGAGAGAGTCATTGGACACTGGAATGGGCTGCCCGGGGAGGTGGTGGAGTCGCCGTCCCTGGAGCTGTTCAAGGCAGGATTGGACGTGGCACTTGGTGCCATGGTCTGGCCTTGAGCTCTGTGGTAAAGGGTTGGACTTGATGATCTATGAGGCCTCTTCCAACCTTGGTGATACTGTGACACTGTGATACTGTGACACTGTGATAGTGTGACAGTGTGATAGTGTGATACTGTGATAGTATGATAGTGTGGCACATTTCATGCTTCTGATGTGTTTAGAGGAAATTTTATTATTCACGCTTATGTTTATCACAGTTTATTCTTCAAAATAGTTTTGACTCATTTTATAGAGGGGTTATGTTAAATGTGGAAGAGTTTGTGTTCTTTTCGGGTTTTCTCATTTCAGTATCGTTTCCACTCTTTGAATGTCTCTTTTGCTAAGTAGTAAATGCTTGCTGTTTGTCTCTAGTATAACATCTTTATGATTGCACCTGCAAGCCTTCTGCTCCTTTGGCTGCCCCTTTTAATTACTCCTTAGTAGCCATGATTTGCATGTTTCAATAACACATAAGAGCCTAGTAATACACAGGAAGTATCTGTGCTTTGATACTGTCTTTTTGTTCCCAGACACATCCCCATAACATAGGCTATTCTTTTTAATAACTTTGATGCATTGTAAGTTTCTCTTGGAATTCCTTGGGGAATTTGACCAACCTTTCAACAATGGCACAGGCAAGCCAGGGCAGAGTGAATCACTCTACAGCTGAGCTGAATGGTACCGGGTAGGTCAGCAGAGCTAGGACTCGTAGGCTACTACTCCTACAGCCTGGGCTTGCTCTGTGCACAGTTAGCTGCAAATTTGTTTTGTGTGAATATGATGAAAACTCAAAAACTGGTATGTGTCCTCGTGGAGCATAAATCCTGCCAGGAAGGTTTAACCCTGGCTCTCCTCCTCCTGTTGTGCCAGGGGCTGGATGCCATGGGCATCAGAAGAAGAGACTTATCGTAAGGAAGTTCCAGTTTATTGTACCCCGAACACGTTTCTATAGTTTCTATACCTTTCATCAGAAGGCTACACACTGCACTGAACTGTGATTGGTTACAGGTACTTGCATTAGGAATTACACACTAATTAGCATAGACATTCATCATACTCTCTCAGCAGCTCATGCATTGTGTCTGAGCAGTCCAAGTCAGCAGAGATAGGCCAAAACCACAGGCTCCAGCCTTACATTTGTTTGTAGTCACTACACCGTTCTCTGAGGTCATTCCAACCTTCCACTTTATCTCAGCTCAGCACCTGCTGAGCTCCTGCGCTCTCACCTGGCCATGGCTTATGTTCCAGTGCACAATGTTCAGACATTTCTACAGAATCACTGCATTTAATATTGCTATTCCCAACACTGTTGTGTCGGGGGCCGGGAGTGAGTCAGATGAGCAAACAATAAGGAGTTTGCCCCAGCAAAGCCTTGAGGGCTAGAGGGCTTAGCACCTCCTGTCAGGTGTCTTGTGCTGCCCTCACCCTGCCTGCGCGGTCGAAGGAGGCAGGAAGCTTTGAATGCATTGGGCAGAACAATGGTGCTGGTGCCTATTGGCTACTCTGATTTCAAAATCAAGTATATAAAGGGGGATGATTTAGAAACCACCTTTCTGCACTCAGCCCTCCTGCCTCTCCCCGTTTGCAGCTCGTTGCAGGCAGCCAGGTGTTGCAGCTCACACCAGTGGCTCAGCAGCATCCCTTCCCTCTGCCTGAAATATTTGTATTTCCCCCCGGGATCATTCTCCTGAGTTTGGAAGCATCTTTTGTACAGGAGACTTACTCAGGGACCAAAGGGTCGTGAGTACATCTGCTGGAGGGACTGCCAAGACTCCATAAGCATAGTTAGAATTCTCCTGGTTTTGCATTAGTTTTCCAAGTTCTGACTGTTTAAACTCTTTAATGCTGTGCAGTTGCTTCCTGTCGACTGAAAAGCCAAAGAACCCCAGGGAATTTCCCTGAGTTTTGAATAGTAATAATAAAAACTAACATACATAAAATAGTAGCCACAATTCATAACAATTATTAATTTGCTGTGCAATAGGATACTCAGTAGTGCAGACAGGTGCAATTTAGAGAGGTTCATTTTAAAAGTAGTACTGGTTGGAGCAAATAAATGTGAGATGGGAGCTGGCCACAGAGCTTTAACCTTGTGTCACACAGCTGCATAGTGAAGCCTCACGGATTTGCTAAGGGAAATGAAATGCTTTCAGTCCACCAACTCATACCTTGCACTTCTCTTGAACGAGTGATGTCCAAATTCCAAGACATTATTTTCTCTCCCCAATAACTTTCAAGATCAGTAAAACTGATAGCTGTTGATAACAAAAACATAAAGGTTGAATAAAACTGCACGTACACTAGGAAGGAAAGGACTGTTTCAGCACTGCACAAGTGCCCAAGTAATTTAACGTTGGCCATCCTTGCCACGGGCCTTGGAAACATTTACTCTCCTGCACTGCCATCTACTGATCATCTGTAGGAAAAGACGAGACTATTAAACCCGAGTTTAGCAGCAGTCATGCTAGCAGGTGTTATAATTTTCAGGTTCTTTCTCTTAGAAGCTTACTCTGACTATCACAGAATCAGTCAGGGCTGGAAGAGACCACAAGGAGCAGCCAGTTCCAACCCCCCTGCCATGCCCAGGGACACCCTACCCTAGAGCAGGCTGCACACAGCCTCAGCCAGCCTGGCCTTAAACACCTCCAGCCATGGGGCCTCAACCACCTCCTGGGCAACCCATTCCAGCCTCTCACCACTCTCATGGTGAAGAACGTCCTCCTCATCTCCACTCTGAGTCTCCCCATGATTGCTTCTGTTACAGACAGACTGTATGACTATGGCTATATGACTGTAGACAGGCCATATGACTCTGATTGCTTTTGTTATAGACAGAGATGCTTTCAATGGTAGTCTACATTATATGTTTCTTTACCTAAGTTTATTTGCAAAAGCCTTGATTTCTATGTTACAGCCTTTAGACATATGCCTTTACTTCATTAAAGTCACTTGGAAAGACTTTTTCCCCCCTGGTAGTTCATTAAAACCAGTTTGTTTCCCCTGGTAGTTCATTAAAGTAGCTTTTTCTTGGTTCCCCAAAAAGGGATGCACATTTCATCTTACAGGAGGAAACCCTCTTTTTTGATTAAATATTTCGTGATGGTTGAAAGGTCAAACAACAACCACTTTCTGGAGTGGGGAGAGACGTGGGGAAGAGGACAAAGCCACCCGGAGCCTCGAAGCCTGAGGAACCTGGCACGCTCAGACTCCTTTTGTGCCTGTGTCCAGCCTGTGGTCCGCAGGGTGCGCACGCTGGGCTCACGCACGGCCCCTGCCGCCACCGGGCTTGGGGAAGACAAGCCCACGGCCTCACCCAGTGTGGTTACCTCTGGCAAATGCCATTCTGACTGGCTAATGGATGTGTTTATCTCAGTTGCCCATTGATAAATATGCCTTTGCCTTGCCACTGCAAATAAACCTTGCTGCTTAATGCCAAGCGTTGATGTTTCAGGCTTACTCCCCAGAAGCTTTGCCATGCCTCACTTTGCCAGGGAGAAGCATGAGAGCCCACACTGTAGCCAAGAGTCTTGAAAGCTGCCTGAAATCGTGACCAGCCTTAGTGTCCTGGCAGGTAATGACAACCTAGACTGTGCAGAAGGGGTAAGGCCAGGAGGGCCAAGTGCCCTCGAGTAAGCTGCGTTACTGCTACTAGCAGTTACAGCTGTTGAAAGTGAGTAAGCTGCTCCTAGCTCGAGAGCTCTCTTGTACAGAACTCATCACAGCCTGTGCTCACTGCCAAGCCACAAGCCACCGTGCCTGCCTGCACACCTGGGAACCTCCACACTGAGCCCGAAGCCCTGGGAAGGAAAACATCTGCCTGAGAATGGACCAAGACCAGGTCAGAGACCAAGCAAGCCCCCGTGAAAGTCCTGGGGAAACTGTAAAAGCTTCTGCTGGTTACCATGTTAATGGCAGCTCCTCTCCCGAGTGTTTTGGGTGCTGTCTGGGCTATAATGCAGCCCCGGAAAGACTCCAGAGGTCTGACTTGTGAGTAACCAGCCTAGAAAGTCTCTTTGCAGCTCAAGCTCTCTGCTCTGTGCCTTCTGCTCCAGCGGAAAAGCGCCTCCTGAGTGCCCCCAGAGGGCAAGCGGAGTGTTGCACCGCAGCATTCTGCCCCAAGGGCCCTGCTGTGCATTTTGCTGCTCCTGCTAACTTGTTTGAAATCGTTTGGTACTGCCCTGTGCACTGCACACATTCTGTGATCTGTTTGCACAACCGAGGACAAAAGACCCTTTGAACAAGTTAAGAAAACATTTTTGTTATTAATAAAAATATAAATAATTTTGTTATCAGCATTATCATAATATTTCAAAATCACAACATTCACACATGGGGAACACAAAGTGCACTATCCTCATCACTCTTGATGAGAAGAGTACTGAATATTTCTGCCTCTTATTTCTGAGTAATTCACTTGTGAAAATAAAGCAATACAAGCCTTGAAATGTCTGGTATTCACTATCAATAACTAGGCAGACGAGAGAATGCAAATGAAATTATGCTCTTTAAATCAAGAGTTTTGTTGGTTCAATGCAAATCTGAATGGTCAGGTTATTTTACCATTGTATGCAGCCTGGAGAAGGGAAGGCTTTGAGGAGACCTTGGAGTGTCCTTCCAGTATCTGAAGGGACCTACAGGAAGGCTGGGGAGGGACTATTGGCAAGGTTTTGTAATGAGAGGACAAGGGGGAATAGGTTTAAAGTGGCAGAGGGGAGATTGAAACTGGATGTTAGGAAAGGGTTGTTTGTGGTGAGGGTGGTGAGACACTGGCACAGGTTGCCCAGGGAGGTTATGGATCACAGAATCACCCAATGTGATCAAAGATCTGTGCTCCACAGCCTCCCTGGAGGTGTTCAAGACCAGGCTGGATGAGGCCTTGAGCGACCTGTTCTAGTGGGACGTGTCCCTGCCTGTGGTAGGAGGTTGGAACTGGATGATCCTTGAGGCCCTTTCCAACCTAAACCATTCTATGATGCTATTAATAGCCAAAATGCTGCAGGGCAAGAAAAGGTTTGTATAGTCTCATCCTCTATCAACTTGTGTTTTGGATTAAGAATTACCCAGGAGCTAAGCTGCTTGATCCTCATTTTGGTTTAATGTCTTTTGCTTCCTTTCCACTCAACATGCACTCTAAACAGGATCTTCTGCTTCTGCCTCTTCTATTCCTGACACTTTTGTATTCCTAACTGTTTTGTAGGAACTGCTCTGTGTGTCTCTTCTGCCTAATTTCACCATAGTTTATGTGCCCCTAAGATAAAGATATTTTATGCCTCACTGGTCAAGTGTAAACTGTTACAGTAGATTGTGCTATTTTCACAAGTTTGGTAACAAGTGCTAGCTGGCATTGTAAGTGTGGAAGTAACACTTTTATTTCCACATTCCTGCTTTCATCATTCACACTTATTTCTTCAGGGGAAAAATGATACCTGATGTCACATTGAGGAGTGTCTCTGTACCATATTTAATTCCTGGCCTGGGAAAATATATTGCCTAAATACGAAAGGTCACAATTAAACTCTGCACTATAAATGCACCACTCCCCATTTATCTGTGTGTTGAACACTAGCAGCATCCAACCATAACAGAACACTGTCCCGGGGCCACGGGGAATATCTTCTCGAGCACTGCTAAACCAGGGGCTGATAAATTTTCAGGTGGAATGTTATCATAGTATCATAGTATCCCAGTATCATCAGGGTTGGAAGAGACCTCACAGATCATCAAGTCCAACCCTTTACCACAGAGCTCAAGGTTACACCATGGCACCAAGTGCCACGTCCAGTCCTGCCTTGAACAGCTCCAGGGACGGCGACTCCACCACCTCCCCGGGCAGCCCATTCCAGTGTCCAATGACTCTCTCAGGGAAGAACTTTCTCCTCACCTCCAGCCTAAATCTCCCCTGGTGCAGCCTGAGGCTGTGTCCTCTTGTTCTGGTGCTGGCCACCTGAGAGAAGAGAGCAACCTCCTCCTGGCCACAACCACCCCTCAGGTAGTTGTAGACAGCAATAAGGTCTCCCCTGAGCCTCCTCTTCTCCAGGCTAACCAACCCCAGCTCCCTCAGCCTCTCCTCGTAGGGCTGTGCTCAAGGCCTCTCCCCAGCCTCGTCGCCCTTCTCTGGACACGCTCAAGCATCTCAATGTCCCTTTTAAACTGGGGGGCCCAGAACTGAACACAGTACTCAAGGTGTGGTCTGACCAGTGCAGAGTACAGGGGCAGAATGACTTCCCTGCTCCTGCTGACCACACCATTCCTGATGCAGGCCAGGATGCCACTGGCTCTCTTGGCCACCTGGGCACACTGCTGGCTCATGTTCAGGCGGGTATCAATCAGCACCCCCAGATCCCTCTCTGTCTGGCTGCTCTCCAGCCACTCCGACCCCAGCCTGTATCTCTGCATGGGGTTGTTGTGGCCAAAGTGCAGCACCAGCACTTGGAGCTATTGAACACCATCCCCTTGGACTCTGCCCATCTGTGCAGGCAGTCAAGGTCCCGCTGCAGAGCCCTTCTGCCTTCCAACTCAGTCACATCTGCCCCCAGCTTGGTGTCATCTGCAAACTTGCTGATGACTGACTCCATGCCCTCATCCAGATCATCTATGAAGATGTTAAAGAGGATGGGGCCCAGCACTGATCCCTGAGGGACACCACTAGTGACAGCTGCCAGCTGGATGTGGCACCATTCAGTACTACACAACAGAAAAGTCCTTGATATATTTCTGGGAGTAGCTGAAATGAATGAACAATGCCATTGGGATTTGTTTCAGTGGAGCATGGAGAACATAGGCTGTAGTCAGAGTAGAGGATAAATAAAACGAAGACTGTTGCCTCATAATTTTTTTTTTATTGTTGT
The DNA here is from genome assembly GCF_015220805.1 of Pogoniulus pusillus. Classification (NCBI taxonomy): domain Eukaryota; kingdom Metazoa; phylum Chordata; class Aves; order Piciformes; family Lybiidae; genus Pogoniulus; species Pogoniulus pusillus. The sequence continues at coordinate 1,183,937 of NC_087291.1, read as the reverse complement.
TCTTTAAATACTCTTTTAAGATCCAGATTTTGCTATCCAATATCTTCTTTACACTTTGGGAAAACCATTCATTAAATTAATATCCTGCTATTATTAAATTTCAAACAGTATGCTCCACTGTATCCATGGCTCTGCAGCTCTGTTGTTCTCCAAACACAAAGGGAACGTAGCGACTAGAAAGCTGTCAGACTGCAGCACAGCCAGTGAGTGCAGCATGTTTGTGGAGTTCTTGGAAACAAATGATATTTTGGCATAGTGGTGACTCATAATTGCAGAGTTATCACAAGATAATGTGATAGTATTAACATAAGTAGCTGTGTGCTGCAATTATTCCTCTCACAGCATTACATGCTAGTATTTATAAGTGTTCATTGCTTCCAGCTCATATCACAAAGCCTGGAAGTATTCTCAGAGAGATTACTTTGGCAAGCATTTTGAATAAGCTATTATGTGTGTATGGCACCATTGGCTGCCTCTATGCAGCACTAAGTGGCACTGGATCTGGCAGTTTCTCACAAAGGCAGGAGTGGGCAGCTCAGAGCTGGAGAGCTCTCAGTGGAGGCAGTGCCAGTCCAGCAGCTGGAAGGTCTCTCACCAGGCGTTCTTGAAGTAGAGCGCACACCGCTAGCGATGCACAGGTTCTGCCAGAGTGGCAGAGTTTCTCCCTGCATGCATGCAGCCCTGCAAAGCCAGGAAATGCTACTGGCAACTGAATTTAGGAACATTCTGCATCGACAGCTTTCTCAAAACAACTGTCCAAATTGGACTGTGAAAATACTCAGTATGGCAAGTAAAGAAATGGGCATCGACAATGAGAGGTGTCAAATTCTCATTCTCTGATGGTATTTTTTTCTGGCTGGGAAGTCACCAAGGATTTCTCAAAGCAAAGTGAAGAACACCCAGGCAAACAATTTTTAAGCCAGAAGTAGGCAATGGACTCTAGAAATGGATTTATGAGCAGAGAGATCATGGTTAGGGTCAACCTTGAAAGCAATATGTGCTTTCAAATAATGTTTTTAAACTACGTTCATTTGCTCCTTGACTTATGGTAGGTCCTAAACCAGGTCTTCACCTCTTCAAAATGTCTTCTGAAGGGTGGTATTGCCAATTCAAGCAAGCAGTCATATGTAAATCAGACAATAGAACATCCCCTTTGGTAGTTGGACAGCTCTGAGTATTTTCTCTTTCCCCTGTGAGCTGTAATCATTGCTGCCTACAACTACCTGAAGGGAGGCTGTAGCCAGGTGGGGTTGGGCTCTTCTGCCAGGCAAGCAGCAACAGAACAAGGGGACACAGTCTCAAGTTGTGCCAGGGGAGGTGTAGGCTGGATGTTAGGAGGAAGTTGTTGTCAGAGAGAGTGATTGGCATTGGAATGGGCTGCCCAGGGAGGTGGTGGAGTCGCTGTGCCTGGAGGTGTTGAAGCCAAGCCTGGCTGGGGCACTTAGTGCCATGGTCTGGTTGGTTGGCCAGGGCTGGGTGCTAGGTTGGAGTGGATGATCTTGGAGGTTTCTTCCAACCTGCTTGATTCTATAATTCTATGAAATGTTACTTTAAAATGAACATCTCCACAGAGTCAAAGATGGATTTAATATGTAATGGATTCTCTTCCACTGTGCTGCTAGGTAAGAAAGATACCTGGGAGCATGAGGATTTTGGTACATCTCACCAAAGACTTTAGATACTCCACTGCAATCTCTGAGATTCCACAAGCCCAAAATGAATTAAAGCACAGAATCTCTTTAAAGATATATATATATATATATATATATATATATATAATGAAGATGTAAGTTTTCCTGTGAAGATAGCCACCAATGTACATGAGCAGCAATGATTTTTCTTTCACAGTCTGTTATTTTTATAGCAATGGGCTGGCATAGTGCAAAGCCTGCAAGGTCATTATACTTGATGCATTTCAACATCAAGTTTTCAGCTGTAAATTTTATTAAGGAGGTCATTGTTCACTGGGAACAGAGTCAGACTCCCTTTTAGAACACCAGAAGGCTCAAAGGCTTTGTGGTCACCACTACATGGTGTGTAGAAGAAGCAGAATCTGGACCATATGGCATGAGATCAGAATTTGTGTTTCAGCACTTTCTGCACAAATATTAAAGTAAGGTCCAGCAGTGCTCCCCATGGACACTGCCCAAGAAACATGTTCCAAACAGACCACAGTACAGCTTGCCAAGTTTTGGAGGTTAAACAAAGACAACAGCTCCATCCTTATTTAGCCTCCCAGGTTTCTGCATAGCTGTTTTCCTAATCTAGCCAAAGAAAACATCCATGACCATGTTTGTTCCATCTATCACAGAGCTTAGTTGCCTTTATACACTACTAGACAAAACCAGAGCAGCCTGCAGGCTTTAGGCAGTGCAGTCCCAAAGGGCAGGCACTCAATGGCTCTTTCCTCTCTGAAGACACTCGTGCCAGCCCTACCGCTGCAATCTGCACTTGACACTGAATTTTCTGTAGTAGAAGCCAAAGCCTTTGACTCCAGGCCTGGATTAGAGGAAGAAAAAGCAACTATGGCTCTCTGCTTAAGTTTAATAGTTTGAAATCCAGGCTGCTGCCTGACTGTCCGTGGTTCTGGCTGCAAAACTATAACACAGTTGATTACTTAAGGACACATATTTTTGTGTGATGATCACACAGAAATTCCCTGGAACTAATCTTTAAAGAATCTCGTCTGTCAGAATCACTGCAATCTGTAAAGCTAATACCTAAGATGCTAAAAATATATACAAAACCAAAACAGGATTAAAACAACCTAATTCTGTTGGTCTTCACATCTGGAGCTGCAAAAACATTGAATAAAAGTCCTGAGTTATTACAGGAGAGGTTCTGACTTGGGGCTTGTGTCATAGAACCATAGAACGGATTAGGTTGGAAGGGGCCTCAAAGCTCAGCCAGTTCCAACCCCCCAACATAGGCAGGGACACCTCCCACTAGAACAGGTCACTCAAAGTCTCATCCAACCTGGCCTTGAACACCTCCAGGCAGGGAGCAGCCACAGCCTCCCTGGGCAACCTGTGCCAGTGTCTCACCACCCTCACTGCAAACAACCCTTTCCTAACAGCCAGTTTCAATCTCCCCTCTGCCACTTTAAACCCATTCCCCCTTGTCCTGTCATTACAAGACCTTGTCAATAGTCCCTCCCCAGCCTTCCTGTAGCCTCCTTCAGATACTGGAAGGCCACTCCAAGGTCTGCTCAAAGCCTTCTCCTCTCCAGGCTGCAGAGTCCCAACTCTCTCAGCCTGTCCTCAGAGCAGAGCTGCTGCAGACCTCTGAGCTTCTTGGTGGCCTCCTCTGGACTGGCTCCAACACTTCCATGTCCTGCTTGTGCTGGGGGCTCCAGAACTGCACCCAGGACTCCAGGTGAGGTCTAAGGAGAGCAGAGCCAAGGGGCAGAGTCCCCTCCCTTGCCCTGTTGCCCACACTGCTCTTGCTGCAGCCCAGCACAGGGTTGTGTCTGGGCTGCACTCACACTGCAGGCTCCTGTTGAGCTTTTCATCAGCCCAGACCCCCAGGTCCTGTTCCTCAGGGCTGCTCTCAGCCATTCCCCACCCAGCCTGGAGCTGTGCTTGGGATTGCACCCACCCAAGTGCAGGACCTGACACTTGGCCCTGTTGAATGTCCTGATGTTGGCCTGGGCACACCTCTGCAGCCTGTCCAGGTCCCTCCAGATGGATCCCTGCCCTCTAGCAAGTCGCCTGTGCCACACAGGTTGGTGCCATCTGCAGACTTGCTGAGGGTGCACTGATTCCTTTGTCCATGGCACTGACAAAGATGTGGAATCAAAGTATTTCATTATGGTTTTTGCTGAGCAGAAACCTATCTAAGAAAAGCAGTCCATCTCCAAACAGCATTGGAGGTGATTTTGCAGTGACCCATGAGCAGCACACAGGCAGGGCGTTCCCCATCTCACCCCAATTAGCGAAGTGCATGACAGCTCAGTGCTGCCCTGTCGTGGGGCACTGTTGCAGAGGCAGGGAATTAATGCAGCCGAGTCAGGAATTTTTATACAAAAATGGAGTTGTTTTATTTTCCCAAAACCTGCCCCCAAAACTATATACAGAAATTAATTTAGTTTTAATTACCAGATTCATTTGCCTTGAGAATATCTACAGGGATGTGGTGGAGGGGCAGCAGCCCCAAAACTGAGGCTTACCTATGCCTCTACATGCCCAGACATGTTCTTCTGCCAGGACCCACGAGGCAGCAAATAGATTGTGTAACACACACATACGCCCAGTCCGTGGGCCCCTGGGGTCCGCCCAGGTAATCTCCTATTGGGAGGTCCAGGCATGTCTCTACTGCCTATTGGGGCAAGGTTTGGCTTACTGCCAACCTGATTGGTCATTTTAGATGTCCAACGAGCCATGAATCTCAGCCCAGAGTTTATAAAGAGGGGTGCACAGCAGCACCACGTGGTCAGACGGTCCAGAGGTTCAAACCGTTCAGAAGCTTAGAGCATTTAGACTCAGCTCTGATCCATATCCGCATCCTACTGCCCTGACCAGCTTGCATGGCCTAGACACAGGATCAGGCCTTACTCACTTGTAAGCATTACAGAGGCCCAGACCTCATGCATTGATCTCAAGGTGCAGTCAAGCTATCTGTGAACCCTTTGAGAAGCAGAGCACATTCATGCCTGCACACCATACATAAGCCTAGAGCTGTCTTGATTTGTCTACGGAGCTCGTCTCCATGCAGCACGGCATAGACTCTGCTTGCCTGGCATAAATACTGCTTGCCAGCTATCCTGTAAGTCTGGGAAGACCTAGAGCCCAGCAGACCCCTTTCCAGATGGTCTGCAAACCTGCAAACACAGCTTGCTAGCTGTGAGACCGTGTCAGAAGCTACACGGACAAATCCTTCTCCGGCACCTGGAATCCTGCCAGCTGATCATCCCTGGACACACAGCATCCAGAAGCCACAGCACCGAGGCAGAGATCACCCCAGGAGAGAAGATTAGAGAAAAGCCTATTTAACCCAGAGACTGGGAAAACTTTATCATGCCTTGCAAGCTGGGACAGAGTCCAGCTGCAAAGACCCCAAGTACTGGGCACATGCTGAGACAGATTCCCGGGAGGGTGATTAATGATTAATACTCAAGAACATCACACCTAAGTAAGCTTTAAACCTTTGTAATAAAAGTTACCACTATCTAAAGAGCAAACACAGTTTCAGCCACTATTGGGCTAACACTAGAGTTGTTAAGAGGCATTAAGCCTAAGAAATCTTTCTCTCTGTCTATAATTGTTCACAATTTGATATTCCCATTTAATAATCAATCCCTGTAAATATATCCCAAGCTATTTTCATAAACTTGCATAAGAACCTAGATTACATAGTGGTTAGGGGTGGTACAAATTTGTAAATATTAATTTTAATAAATAATTTTATAAAAAAATCAAAACCTCCTCAAATTAATTTCTCACCTCCCCCTAGCAGAGGAGGAATAGAGGAATCCCCTCCACGACAAGGGATGCCATCGATAATCTGACTATTTTGGAAGTCAGAAGTTGGAAAAGGCTTTAGCTATTAATTAATAGCAGTTTCTTACTAATAAACCTGAGCCAAAATAACTCACGATCAGGCTGACTTCATCCTGCCGCCTGTCCCTCTGTTCCCCTCCAGCAGCTGCAGGAGGGTCGTTAAGAGTCGTTAGGCTTTGCACAAAGGGACCTTAATGGCTGTAGCAGCCCTTTGGAGCTCTTTCTGTATCCAGGCCAGGCGAGATGGGCGGAGAACTCTCAGGCAGGCAGGAACGTTCAGGCAGGAACGAACTCCAAGGCGGGAACCCCCAAAGGCAGGAAGTCCCCCCAATATTTATACCCTCTCTAGACAAAGGGCAGAGTTACCACCCCTTAGGCGCGAAAGCACACAGCCAATCCCAGCCCGATCCCAGCGCGGGCACTGCACAGGCACCCCTCGTGCGGGCAGGACCCCTTTGCTCACCCCCTTCACGCCTGCAGGGCAGGTGAGGAGGGAGGGGAACCAGGCTGCTTTCCCCCTCCCATTCAAGCCACGGAGGGAGAGCAGTTTAGGGGTATACAGGACTCCAGGACAAGCACATACATGGCAGGACTGAAAGATGAGCAACAAGTTAGATCAGAACAAATGCCCATGCACAGTAGGGGGCAGCTGTGTTGAAGTAAGCCAGGGGCTCTGAGGCTGCAGCAGAATGCCAGACCTAGCAGGGGAAGATGGAACGTAAAGGTAGGTGTCGAGCCATGGGGCTTGCAGACATCTCTGTGGAACTCTGGTGACTACACACAGGTATTCTTTGCTCATCTTGTTCAGCTCCAAAACAAGAGTATGTCTAGAAATAAAGGAATATAAATCAATGTAGTTTTTTTGTGACTCACACAGTCTCTTCCATGGACAGAGAGAAAACAGATCAATAACTGTAAGTACTAATGATGTGGTTTGGGAGTTTCCCTCTCCTCACTTGGAATCACCAGACTAGCCTCATGTGGCTGGAAGTTAATATGAAGCTATATTTACAGCATGATACCAATTTACAAGCATGTATATGCAATATATAGAGAGATATTTTATAGGCTTACAGGCTCACAGGATATTAGGGGCTGGAAGGGACCCAGAGAGATCAGTGAGTCCAACTCCCCTGCCAGAGCAGGACAATCCTATCTAACACAGGTAACAGAGGAACACATCCAGACAGGCCTTGAAAGACTACAGAGAAGGAGACTCCACAACCTCTCTGGGCAGCCTGTGCCAGTGCTCTGGGACCCTTATAGTAAAGAAGTTCCCCCTTGTATTGAGGCAGAACCTCCTGTGCTGCAGCTTACACCCATTGCTCCTTGTCCTATCCCAGGCAGCAGTGAGCAGAGCCTGTCCCCCCACTCCTGGCAGCCTTCAGATACTTATAAACATTTATCAAATCCCCTCTCAGTCTTCTCTTCTCCAGACTAAACAGCCCCAGGTCCCTCAGCCTCTCCTCATCAGCCATGCCCTGCAGTCCTCTCATCATCCTTGTAGCCCTCTGCTGGACCCTCTCCAGCAGATCCCTGTCCCTCTTCAACTGGGGAGCCCAAAACTGAACACAGTATTCAAGATGAGGTCTCAGCAGGGCAGAGTAGAGGGGCAGGAGAACCTCCCTTGATCTGCTGGACACACTCCTCCTAATACACCCCAGGGTCCCATTGGCCTTCTTGGCCACAAGGGCACATTGCTGTGCCATGGATGTTCTCCACCAGCACTCCCAGGTCCCTCTCCACAGCACTGCTCTCCAGCAGTCACCTCCCAGCCTGTACTGGTGCAGTTTGTTATCCCTCCCCAGGTGCAGGACTCTGCACTTGTCCTTGTTGAGCCTCATCTGGCTCCTCTGTGCCCAGCTCTGTCTGCCCAGGTCTCTCTGGATGGCCACACAGCCTGCAGCTGTCTCAGCCAAGCCTCCCAGCTTGGTGTCATCAGCAAACTTGCTGAGCAGACTCTGTCTGTCTGTGCCCTGATCAATGGCATTGATGAAGATGTTGAACAGGACTGGCCCCAGCACTGATCCCTGGGGGACTCCACTGGTCACAGCTCCCCAGCTGGACCTGGCACCATTGATCACCACTCTCTGAACTCTATCTTGCAACCAGTTCCTAACCCACCTCACTGCCTGCTCTTCATCCCACACCTCCTGAGCTTGCTCACTAGGATGTCATGGGAGACAGTGTCAAAGGCCTTGCTAAGGGCAAGGCAGACTACATCCACTGCTCTCCCTGATTCTACCCATTCAGTTATGGCACCTTAGAATGCTATCAGGTTGGTCAAGCATGACTTCCCCTTGGTAAATCCATGCTGACTGCTCCTGACAAGCTCCTTCTCTTCCAAGTGCCTTGAGATGCCCTTCAGAAGGAGCTGCTCCATCATTTTTCCAGGGATGGAGATGGGGCTGTCTGGTCTAGAGTTCCCTGGAACCTCTTCCTTGCCTTTTTGAAGGCTGCAGTGCCATTGGCTCTGCTCCAGTCCTCAGGCACCTCTCCTGTCTGCCACAAGTTGGCAAAGATGATGGAGAGTGGCAGAGCAAAAACCTCAGGCAGTTCTCTCAGCACCCTTGGGTGCATCTCATCAGGGCCCAGGGACTTGGTGAATGTTCAGTGTGTGTAACTGATCCTAACCCAGTCTGCACTGAGCAGTGGGGAGCATTCCCTCCTGCAGGCTTCCTCTCCTTCATCCAGGGTCTGGAGTCCCTAGGGGAGCTCAGCCTTAGGTGTAAAGACTGAAGCAAAGAAGGCATTCAGCAGCTCTGCCTTCTCCAAATCTTCAGTTCTCAGGCTGCCTCCTCACTCAGCACTGCTCACACCTTCCCTGGGCTTCCTTTTCCTACTGATGGATTTGTAGAAGCCTTTCTTGTTCTCTTTTACTTCCTTTGCCAGCTTCAGTTCCAAGAGGGCTTTGGCCTTCCTTAAAGCCTTCCTACACACCCTGACTACTTCCCTGTAGTTCTCCCAAGTGACAGATCTGTTCTTCCATGAATTGTAAGCTTCCTTCTTCCCTGAGGTTTCCTTCAGGAGCTCCTTGCTCAGCCATGCAGGTCTCCTAGCACAGCTACCTGATGTTTCCCTCAGGGGCACACAGCTGGCTTGGGCGTGGAGGAAGTGGTCTTTAAAAATTAGCCAACTTTCTTGGGCTCCTTTCCCCTCCAGAGCCTTAGCCCATGGGATTGCTGCCAGCATGGCCCTGAAGAGCACAAAGTCAGCTCTGCAGAAGTCCAGGGTTGCAATTCTACTTGCTGCTCTGCTTTTACCCTGTAGAATACTACAGTCCATCATGTCATGATCACTGTCCCCAAGGCTGTTCCCCACCTTGATGTCCTCAACCAGTCCCTCTTTATTAGTTCATACAAGGTCCAGCAGTGCAGCTCTCCTTGTTGGTTCCTCCACTACCTGCATCAAGAAGTTACCATTGATACACTGCAAGAGCCTTTTGGGCTGTCTGTGCCTGGCTGTGTGAGCTTCCCAGCAAACATCAGGGTGGTTGAAGTCTCCCATGAGCATCAAGGAGTTAGCTCTAGAGGCTACCTCCAGCTGTCTGTAGAAGGCCTCATCAACATCCTCTTCTTGGTCTGGTGGTCTATAGTAGACCCCTACAACAATTTCATCTCCTTTTCCACATCCCCTAGTCCTTGCCCTCAAGTTTTCAATTTGTTCTTCCCCCTGCCTTGGACAGAACTCAGCATGTATCAGTTGCTCTCACACATAGAGAGCAAGTCCCCCACCTCGTCTCCTGAGCAGTCCAGAGCCATCCATGGCAACATTCCAGCCATGGGAGCTGTCCCACCATGTCTCAGGGGTGGCAATTATATCACAGCCATTTGGCCTGACGCAGATCTCCAGCTCCTCCTGCTCATTTCCCATGCTCCCTGCATTGGTGTGTAAGCATTTCATGGAGGGAGTCAGTCCATTAGCTTCCACTCTTGCTGTCCTGCCATTCCCAGCCCCTTCCATGGCCCCCAGCCTAGCAGTAAGCTCTGCATGTGCTGATGCCTCATTGCTTGATCCCCATGGTTCATCTCTGCAAGATTTAAAGAGTTCTTGTGTGTCCCCAGGGTGCTGCAGGGTAACAGGCTGAAGGCTCCTGTTAGCCTCCCTCCCTGATATGCCATCTCTTGCCTCTTCTCCAGCACACAACTCACTGTTACCTACCTCCCCTGAGCCACCAGTGGAGCTGCCAGTGGACCTGCCACATGGCCCCACAGTTGTCTCAGGCTTGCTTCTGGTAAGCCTGGCTTCCACCCTCCCCCCCTTCCAACCTAGTTTAAAGCATGAATAATGATCCCAGCCAACCCCTGCGATAGAAACCTCCTTCCACTTGGAGAGAGGTGCACCCCATCTGCTGCCAGCAGCCCTGGTGTCATGTGGGGGGACCCAGGGTCAAAGAAGCCAAACTCCTGTTGGAGGCAGCAGTCTCAAAGCCAAGCATTGAGCATGTGGGTCCTCACTCTCTTTGCGTTAGTCCCTTCAACAGGGAGGATAGAAGAGAGTATTACCTGGGCTCCCACTCCCTTGACCACTTGACTCAAGGCCCTGAAGTCTCACTTTATAGCCTTAAATTTTTTCCTTTCCAGGTCATCGTAGCCTATCTGGAAAGCTAGCAAGGGCTAATAATTTACAATTATATACAAGTTAGAAGTAATACAGAAATTCAAAACCCCTCCTGATCAGCAAGACTGCCCAGGAGGGCTCCCAGCTAGCCCTTCTTCCCACCCCTCCCTTATCTCAGAAAGCTTGCATGATCAATCTTTGCTCAGAAAGCAGGGGGTGAGATGCCAAAAGCCAAAGAGAGGTTAGATGGAGAATGATTAGTTCAGGTTACACAGATTCAGGGTGAGACAGTTAACCAGCAAGCAGCAAGCCACAGAATGAGACACTTTGCTGTTGTTCTGTGTTTTTATATCTCTCATCAATCCAACGGGTAATATACACATCACTATTATTTTCTCTTTCACAGCCAATGATCTAATTCCTCTCATTGAAATATTCCAATTAGCCTCAAACCAGCACAAGCAAATTCTCAGTTAAAAAAAAACAGTGAGGACATTACCTAGAAACAGTTTGCACTAATTTGATGCCTCCTGTAAACTGTAAATTCTGTTTTCACCTACAGAAAAACAACTCTGCTTGTTTGACCAGCACTGACCCTAATTCTCGTCATGTTTTATTTTCATAGAATCATAGAATCAAGCAGGTTGGAAGAGACCTCCAAGATCATCCAGTCCAACCTAGCACCCAGCCCTATCCAATCAACCAGACCATGGCACTAAGTGCCTCATCCAGTCTTTTCTTGAAGACCCCCAGGCACGGTGCCTCCACCACCTCCCTGGGCAGCCCATTCCAATGCCAATCACTCTCTCTGTGAAGAACTTCTTCCTAACATCCAGCCTATACCTATCCTGGCACAACTTGAGACTGTGTCCCCTTGTTCTATTGCTGGTTACCTGGGAGAAGAGGCCACCCCCCGCCTGGCTACAATGTCCCTTCAAGTAGTTGTAGACAGTAATAAGATCACCCCTGAGCCTCCTCTTCTCCAGGCTAAACAGGCCCAGCTCCCTCAACCTCTCCTCATAGGATTTGTGCTCCAGGCCCCTCACCAGCTTCGTTGCCCTTCTCTGGACATGTTCCAACACCTCAACATCCTTCTTGAATTGAGGGGCTCAGAACTGGACACAGTACTCAAGGTGTGGTCTGACCAGTGCTGAGTACAGGGGTTACTGCTTTGCTGTAACAGTTGCTGAATAGAGAAGAAATCAAGTGGTCTTCATTGGGAAGTATGTTCAATACAAAACCTGCCACTTGTCCAAATTGATAGCACTATCAGCAGCTCAGCTGGATTCTTTCTGGCCCCCAAGTAAGGTCAGAATCAGGATGAATTGGATCTCTTCTGTACTGTCATGCCACTTCTGCTTGCTGGAGAGTGCGGGAGGAAAATTGTTAACGTGGAGGCAAATTTGTTGTGCCATCTATTTGCATGCTTAGTTAACGCAAATTACCAGCAGCTTCAGGAGGTTTAGGCAACAGCCATGCTCAGTTTTTTAAGCTAAAACCTACAGGAGGAAAACATGTCCAGTTTGTACTACTCCTACGTTAGTGATCGCTATTTTAGGTTTTATTAGTACATTTTACTCTTGAAATTAGGAATCAGGCAATAATTACTTAAACAAGATATTCTGAGGGGGCTTAGCGCTGGGCTGATGAGACCTGCCAGCAGTAAACAATATTGCGTCATGCAAAGCACCTAGCTTGCTTGATTGCTCTTTCTTTATCTCTTTCTCTCTTTTTCTTTCTCTTTCTCTCTCTTTCTTTCTCTCTCTTTTTCTTTCTTTCTCTATTTCTCTCTTTCTTCTGTAAACAAAAATCTTTCTTTCTTTCTTTCTTTCTTTCTTTCTTTCTTTCTTTCTTTCTTTCTTTCTTTCTTTCTTTCTTTCTTTCTTTCTTTCTTTCTTTCTTTCTTTCTTTTTCTTTCTTTCTTTCCTTCTTTCCTTCTTTCCTTCTTTCTCTTTTTCTTTCTTCCTCTTTCTCTCTTTCTTCTGTAAGCAATAATCTCTCTCTCTCTCTCTCTCTCTCTTTCTTCTGTAAACAACCTTTCTCTTTCTTTCTTTCTCCCTCCCTCTCTTTCTTTCTTCCTTCTGTAAACAACATGATGTGAAAGAATTCCAGACACAGACCCAACAGTAGAAGTTCTGAGAGGGCTTTGCAGAGGAAGCTCAATGCCAGCGCCGCTTAGAACGAAGCCTCCAGCAATCAGGGTTCTGAATAATCAGGCGAACAGCCGCCGCGGTAATGAGCAGTGCTTACGAGGCTGAAGTAAACACAGGCAAGTTTGATTCGCATGCCTCGGTAAGCACAAAAACACTTGTAACGAGGAGCCCTGCAAACCCAGCAATTAGGGCGATGGAAACAGCTTCTCTGCCCTACCAAGATCACGAGCTCATTGAGAGGTGGGAAGTGCTCGGCCAAACTGGAATGCCCCAGAGGCATGGGCTCTCAACTCCCAGACCAGCAACAATGGCAAAACCTGCCTCTGGGGCTGTGTTCCCTATTCAGCTGCAGCAGCAGAACACCGACAAAAGGTCTGAGCACAGTTACATAAAAATAAAGGGAAGGAAAGCATTAACCACCAGTGGAGCACCTGGGTACAATGCCTCTTTGTTCACCAATATGGTTAGATGGTCATGGTCCGCTGTCTGTCCGTGGTGCAGAGACTTACATGCATTCTTGCAAGGTGTGCTCCACCAAGATTGGTTACACATAGAGGGTACAAGGTTACATGTAAGGCATGGATAGGGTAATATACCATAACAATCTGAGGGTCAGCCTCTGGGGCTGGTTAACTCTGCCCACCTGCAGCTGACACTCCACCCCCTGCAGCTGCATGTGGGGGGAACTACCCAGCACCTGGTGTCTTAACTCCCAAGATGGACTCAAGGACGCTCCCAGCACTGTTGCTCATGTTTGTCATTTTGTGTCCTCTGCTAGCAAGAAATTCTCCAACAGGAAAGTTGTACTAAAAGTAGCCTCAAACATCTGATAATTCCCAAAACCACTGCAACTACCTGAAGGGAGGCTGTAACCAGGTGGGGTTGGGCTCTTCTGCCAGGCACCCAGCAACAGAAGAAGGGGACACAGTCTCAAGCTGTGCCAGGGCAGGTCTAGTCTGGATGTTAGGAGGAAGTTGTTGTCAGAGAGAGTGATTGGCATTGGAATGGGCTGCCCAGGGAGGTGGTGGAGTCACTGTGCCTGGAGGTGTTGAAGCAAAGCCAGGCCGGGGCACTTAGTGCCATGGTCTGGTTGATTGGCTAGGGCTGGGTGCTAGGCTGCACTGGGTGAGCTTGGAGGTTTCTTCCAACCTGGTTGGTTTTATGATTCTATGGAGATATTCAGTTTTGATGAGCAGCACTTTGTTGGCTTTATTACTAAATTATAATACAAGCAACCCCAGCTGCAACAGCCAAGGCACAGGTTTCTGCATGCAGCAAACATGAATGCATAGCATTACACTGATTTTGAAGTATCTTGGTCATCATCTTCATCCTCCCAGAGACATATGTATTCTACGTAATGACAGTTGTGTACTGCAGTGCTTCAGCAGCTCTTGTGTGTTAAGCTTTTTTAAGAACAAAATTATCAGGAGAACAGCCTCCTGAGGCTGTTAAAGGACAGTCAACTACATGAGGCCGACAGCCAGTGACAAAAACACTGTATCCACAAAGGTTTAACCAAAGCACATTTGCTGAAACTTTTCCCATCTCTTGATGAGATGCTCCCAAGGATTTTCATGCCATGATTTGGGCTAGCTGGGCTTATCACTGTTGTCTGAGGGAGAAACTCACCCAAATCCCAGTATGAATCCCCAGGGCTTTGTGCTGCCCAGTAATGAAGCACAAGTTGAGATAGGAGTGTAGTCGCCAGAGCTGACAGCTTTCCTGTCCAGAAATACAATCTACTTCAAGGTCCAGCTAAAGATAACCCTTTGGTCAATAGTACTTCAGTGTTCAGCTACTAATTCCATCACTGACCACATTAAAAATATCCATTTCTGTACCATGAACTACATGGACTGCAAATGACTAAGATTGTTCTTCAGCAGCAGCTTTGGTTGGATCACCTGCTCTTTTAACAGAAGAAACCATAGCAATGGATTTCATCAAATGCACTAGAGACTCTTCAGCAAAATGAAACACACTGCCTTGGAATGTATGCAGCTCTCAGCTTTCACCTTGCCCACGTTCCAGTAATGTAGATCGGGGTCACAGTGTCAGCCTTTTTACTACAGTTTCCTTCTTTTCCCAAAGACCCAATGGCCTTCACACCTTCAGATCACTGTGCAGCTTGCTTCTGACCCCCTTAATCATAGAATCAGCCAGGTTGGAAGAGAGCTCCAAACTCACCCAGTGCAGCCTAGCACCCAGCCCTAGACAATCAACCAGACCATGGCACTAAGTGCCCCAGCCAGGCTTGGCTTCAACACCTCCAGGCACAGCCACTCCACCACCTCCCTGGGCAGCCCATTCCAATGCCAATCACTCTCTCTGACAACAACTTCCTCCTAACATCCAGACTAGACCTGCCCTGCCACAGCTTGAGGCTGTGTCCCCTTGTTCTGTTGCTGGTTGCCTGGCAACAGAGCCCAACCCCACCTGGCTACAACCTCCCTGCAGGCAGCTGCAGACAGCAATGAGCTCTGCCCTGAGCCTCCTCTTCTGCAGGCTGCACACCCCCAGCTCCCTCAGCCTCTCCTCACAGGGCTCTGCTCCAGACCCCTCACCAGCCTTGCTGCTCTTCTCTGGACACCTTCCAGCACCTCAACATCTCTCTTGAATTGAGGAGCCCAGAACTGGACACAGCACTCAAGGTGTGGCCTGAGCAGTGCTGAGAACAAGGGCAGAGTAACCTCTCTTGTTCCTGCTGGCCACACTGCTCCTGAGCCAGCCCAGGATGCCATTGGCTCTGCTGCCCACCTGGGCACTGCTGCCTCATCTTCAGCTCCTCTCTCCCAGCACCCCCAGCTCCCTCTCTGCCTGGCTGCTCTCAGCCACTCTGTCCCCAGGTCTCATGAAGGTGCTCTGCTGAGCACCAGCGAATCTGTTGGTCTAATAAAACAACTCACTGCATGTCACAAGTTGGTTTTCAATTTATCCACTTCCATTCTGCGTTACTTTTCCATGGTCTGAGGCAGATTTCTGTGCTAGTCAGGTCATGAAAATGATTACGCTTCATGGCTCCTCTTCTGTGCACATCTACACAAGAGCTTGAAGAGAAGTTTACAGATCCCCTCTTGATTTCCAAAGCTTGTTCCTTTTCTCCAGCTGAACAGGTTAGTCCAAGAAAAAAATGACCCCTACCTGCAAACTTTATCATTTCAAGAATTTCTGTAGTTACATCTAAGCTTTTAACACACAGCTCATTACTACAAGAGCAGACTGTCAAGTGAAAAGCAGAACATTTAAGTCATGTCTCTGAACTGTTGCTGCTTTCCATTGGGCTCCAAGGATATAATGTTTTTCTTTCACAGTAACCATAACTACAGAATCAGTCTCTTGGTTTGGTTTGGGTTTGGGTTTGGTTTTTTTTAAAGTCATTACCAGAAGGTGGTACCTGTTGTATGCATCTGGTCATGCTAGAACAATACAGATCCACTCTGGAACACAGCACTGCTGGATAAGGAACTGGCTGGATGGTGGCACACAGAGTGTGGTGATCAAGGGCACAATGTCCACCTGCAGACCAGTGCCAAGTGGCTCCCTCAGGGGTCAGTGCTGGCACCAGTGCTGTGTAACATCTTTGTCAGTGACATGGACAGAGCAATCAGTGCACCCTCAGCAAGTCTGCAGATGGCACCAACCTGTGTGGCACAGCTAACTTGCTAGAGGGCAGGGATCCATCTGGAGGGACCTGGACAGGCTGCAGAGCTGTGCCCAGGCCAGCCTCAGGACATTCCACAAGGCCAGCTGTAAGGTCCTGCACTTGGGTGGGTGCAATCCCAAGCACAGCTCCAGGCTGGGTGGGGAATGGCTGAGAGCTGCCCTGAGGAACAGGCCCTGGAGGTCTGGGCTGATGCAAAGCTCAGCATGAGCCTGCAGTGTGAGTGCAGCCCAGACACAACCCTGTGCTGGGCTGCAGCAAGAGCAGTGTGGGCACAGGGCAAGGGAGGGGATTCTGCCCCTTGGCTCTGCTCTCCTCAGACCTCACCTGGAGTCCTGGGGGCAGTTCTGGAGCCCCCAACACAAGCAGGACATGGAAGTGTTGGAGCCAGTCCAGAGGAGGCCACCAAGATGCTCAGAGGGCTGCAGCAGCTCTGCTATGAGGACAGGCTACAAGAGTTGGGGCTGTGCAGCCTGGAGAGGAGACCTTGGAGTGGCCTTCTGGTATCTGGAGGGGACCTACAGGAAGGCTGGGGAGGGACTACTGACAAGGTCTTGTAATGACAGGACAAGGGGGAATGGGTTTAAAGTGGCAGAGGGGAGATTGAAACTGGCTGTTAGGAAAGGGTTGTTTGCAGTGAGGGTGGTGAGACACTGGCACAGGTTGCCCAGGGAGGCTGTGGCTGCTCCCTGCCTGGAGGTGTTCAAGGCCAGGTTGGATGAGGCCTTGAGTGACCTGTTCTAGTGGGAGGTGTCCCTGCCCATGGCAGGAAGTTGGAACTGGATGAGCTTTGAAGTCTCTTTCAACCTACTCTATGATTCTATGCGTCTATAATTACTTTTACTCATTCTGTGTTCCAGGCTGGGGGATATATTAGTTGTATAATGATACTCAGTGCCTTCAATGGAGGAACAATTTAGCCTCAGCCCTAAATACAATCAGAACAGCAAGCCATGTTTTTCCTAACACTTCCTCTAACCCATGGTCATTTAGAATTTCCATGACTCCACTTAAAATTCCATGTGTGCAACCTTTCTCCCAGATTTAAATGGTCTCTTTGTTTTCAGCAACAAAAGCTTCCACTGAAATATTTTGCCTTCTTAATTAAAGAAGGTGTTTTATTTAAAACTGCAACTTTGAGTTGTTAAGTATCAGGATTTTGTCTCCTCCTTCTCTACCTTTCCCTTCCTCTGTGGCCTTTTGAAACACGTTGGGGTTCATAGTAAGAAGAGCAATAGCATAATCGGATCCAATCATCCCTGGACGCCTGTGGTGGTCAGTGAAATTTTGCCACTTTGGCAGCCCATTTTCTTCATAATGGTCAGAGAATCTTTAGGTTTGGGGACTGAAGCTTTTATTGCAAATTAGAGCCAATTGCCTGTGTCTGGACACCTCTGAGTTACCAGTGGGGCAAAAGTTCCAGGACAGCATCAGCTGTGAGAGCTGAAGTGAAGCTGCAGGAATTACTGATGGTCCTGCTTGTTGTCTGTGTGTTGCGTGTCAGTAAGAGCTTTCAGCTAAAGACAGGCTGTGATGGTGTGGGTGTTCTCTGCCCCCCACTGTGGAAATCACCCAGGCTAGGCTCAGATGGCTCTGGAAACTGGATGAAGCTTCTATTTACAGCTAGCACAACATACAAGCAGGTATTTATAGTACATACAGGTATGTACAGAATGCTGTCCATCAACATATTCTACCCTAACCCTTTTTAAACCTAAGTGTTCCATGCATCTTTATATTCAGGGCAAACATAACAAAACTGTGGTAGAGAGAAGGAAGGTCTCTTAGAGACGTCTGTGATTTAAATGACATGGTAATATGTGTGAGGGCTGGGAGGACCTGTTAAACTGAAGGCTCCACAATAGAAGCAAGGCAAGCCCCCACTGCAGGCTGCAAATTCTCTGAAGTGACAAGAAGCAATGACCAATACTTCTTCACTGATTTCTCCTATTGCCCACTTCCAAACTGCTGCTGTCCTAACTTGGAGGCTTGATTTTGCTCTCTGAACTACTGCTCTCTCCAGGACTCTGAAATCTCTCTCTACAGTTCTGATTCTTGTATTCATAGAATCATAGAATCACAGAATCATAGACTCAAGCAGGTTGGAAGAGACCTCCAAGCTCATCCAGCCCAACCTAGCACCCAGCCCTGGCCAATCAACCAGACCATGGCACTAAGTGCCCCAGCCAGGCTTGGCTTCAACACCTCCAGGGAAGGCAACTCCACCACCTCCCTGGGCAGCCCATTCCAATGCCAATCACTCTCTCTGACAACAACTTCCTCCTAACATCCAGCCTAGACCTCCCCTGGCACAGCTTGAGACTGTGTCCCCTTGTTCTGGTGCTGCTTGCCTGGCAGAAGAGCCCAACCCCACCTGGCTACAGCCTCCCTTCAGGTAGTTGCAGACAGCAATGAGGTCTGCCCTGAGCCTCCTCTGCTGCAGGCTGCACACCCCCAGCTCCCTCAGCCTCTCCTCACAGGGCTCTGCTCCAGGCCCCTCCCAGGCCTTGCTGCCCTTCTCCAAACACCTTCCAGCACCTCAACATCTCTCTGGAATGGAGGAGCCCAGAACTGGACACAGCACTCAAGGTGTGGCCTGAGCAGTGCTGAGCACAGGGGCACAAGAACCTCCCTTGTCCTGCTGCCCACACTGCTCCTGAGCCAGCCCAGGATGCCATTGGCTCTGCTGCCCACCTGGGCACTGCTGCCTC
This sequence comes from Pogoniulus pusillus, assembly GCF_015220805.1. Classification (NCBI taxonomy): domain Eukaryota; kingdom Metazoa; phylum Chordata; class Aves; order Piciformes; family Lybiidae; genus Pogoniulus; species Pogoniulus pusillus. Next base: position 1,165,351 of record NC_087291.1, on the reverse strand, counting down.
ATCTTCAGCTCCTCTCTCCCAGCACCCCCAGCTCCCTCTCTGCCTGGCTGCTCTTCAGCCACTCTGTCCCCAGCCTGTAGTGCTGCTTGGGGTTGTTGTGGCCAAAGTGCAGAACCCTGCACTTGGCCTTGTTCCATCTGATCCCATTGGCCTCTGCCCACCCATCCAGCCTGGCCAGCTCCCTCTGCAGGGTTCTCCTACCCTCCAACAGCTCCACACCTGCTCCTAGCTTGGTGTCATTTGCAAACTTAGTAATGCTGGACTGAATATCCTGGTCCAGATCATCAATAAAGATATGATTGTTTCTTTCTAGACTCTTTTGATGTTGCCTCTTAGACTTGCCTCTTTATTGCACTGCTATTTCAAAAGGGTTTTTTCATGTAGTCAGAATTATTGTGTTGTGTTATTTTCATTCAAATAGGAATTCTTTCCTTTCAAGTCACTGCTTCTAGATGCTGGCATTTCCTCACCATATTAGTACAATGACTTCAGTGGAAAAAACCTCAGGCTCTTTTTAATGCAAGGAAAATCTGTGAACTAACAGTCAAAAGAGGTTTCATTAAAATCCATGTAGATTAAAAGGCTAAAACATTCAAATTAGTAAACAAGACAATCTTCCTAGGGGGAAACCAACAAGGCAAATATCAATGCTCTGAGCAGTGCATAAACACAAGAGAACACTGGAGGTTTAATTTTGACAGTACAATGATTATAAACTACCTCAAAATGCAAGTGAGGAACATACTTCTGAAAATATTGAAGCATTTTGAAGCCCCTCACTGGAACATGCCATAGGTGTAACTACAGGAGGAGAAGGATGTAGGACCAGGCTCAGAATTATAGAAGAATTCAGGTTGGAAAAGACTTCTGGGGTCATCAAGTCCAAACACTGATCCTGCTCTGCAGAGTTCACCCCTAAGCCATACCCCCAAGCGTCACATCTAAACAACCTCTAAATGCATCCAGGGATGCAGACTCAGCCACCTCCCTGGGCAGCCTCTGCCAATGTCTGGCTACTCTTTCTGTGAATTCTTTCCCCCTAATGTTCAGTCTAAACCTACTCTGCTGCAGTTTGAGGCCATTCCCTCTTGTTCTGTCACTAATTACCAGTGAGAATAGACCAGCACCAGCCTTTCTGCTACATCCCTTCAGGTAGCAGCAGAGAGCGATGAGGTCTCCCCTTAGCATTCTCTTCTTCAAGCTAAAGATCCTCAGCTCCTTCAGCCACCCCTCCTAAGATCTATTCTCCAGGCCCTTCACCAGCTTCATTGCCCTCCTCTGCACTCGCTCCAGCACCTCAATATCTCTCTTGGACACAATTATTGAGGTGTGGCCTCACCAATGCCAAGTACAGGAGGACAATCACCTCCCCTCTCCTGCTGGACACAGCATTTCTAATACAAGCCAGGATGCCATTGGCTTTCTTGGCCATCTAGGCACACTTCTGGCTCCTATTCAGTTGCTTTAGTGTGGGCAAGAAAGGGCTATAGTTCAGCTTGGAAAGGGCCTCTAAAGGTCATCCAGTCTGTTCTCTTCTGCAGTGATTAGGGACATCTTTAACTTGATCATGTTGCTCAGAGCCCCGTCCAACCTGACCTGGAATACTTGCACAGATAGAATCATAGAATCATAGACTCAACCAGGCTGGAAGAGACCTCCAAGATCACCCAGTGCATCTCTGAGCCATCTCTCTGGGCCATTTGTTTCAGTGTTTCACGACCCTCGTTGTAAAATAAGTCTTCCTTAGATCTCTTCTAAATCTACATTCTTACATTCTTTTAGTTTCACCCTTGTCCTGTTGCAATAAACCAAGCAAAAAGTATGTCTCTGTCTTTCCCTTAAGTTCTGAACAGCTGTAACAAAGTCTCCTCAGAGCCTTACAGTCCCAGCTCTTTCAGCCTGTCTTCGCAGGAGAAGTGTTCCAGCCCTCTGGACTCACTTCAGCAGGTCTGTGTCTTTCTTGTGACAAAAACTCCAGAGCCGGATGCAGTACTTCAGGGGAGATCTCAGCAGGGCAGAGCAGAGGACCACAATTGCCTCCCACGAGCTACATGAGCTACTTGCTGCATTCCTTTTGATGCAGCCTGGGATATGGTTGGCCTTCTATGCTGCAACCTCACCTTGCTGGCTCACATCCACATTTTCATCCACCAGTACCTCCAAGTCCTTATCCACAAAGCTGCTCTCAACTACCGCATCCCCCAGCCTGCATTAATACCAGAGGTTGCCCTGACCCAGGTTCGTGACTTTGCACTTGGACTTGTTGAACCTCATGAGGTTCACAGAAGCCCTGTTCAGCTTGTGCAGAACGTTCTCAAGCTTGTACAGAAAGTTGAACAGTGCAGTTTAACCCTATTAGAAAGGCAATTCCTGCCTGACGCTGTTGAAGGTGACACAGCTGATCAGCAATCAAGCCAGAAAAACAGCTCAGGTGCTGTCCCCCAGCCTATTCATTCAGTCACAGCTGTGTCTCAGACCAACAGTATTTTATCTTTGTGTCTGCCATTTACTTGCTTCCAAACAGCTTTTTACAGCATCTCTCGGTAGTGTCTGTCTGTTATTTCCACTCTGCCTGTACAGAAACTGAGGAGATTTGTCTCAAGCAATGAAACTGCTCATGAACAGAAGAAGATGTAACACTGAATTCAGATTCACAGTCCACTGTCTGGTGCAGGTTAAACAATCATTGACACAGTGGTGGGTTAGGAACTTCACACACACTACTGAGATTTACCAGACTAGCTCAGACAGCTTGGAAGTAGGATGAAGCTGTATTTACAGCAAAGCATTTACCAGCACATATATATAATATTTACAAGTATTTACAGTTATCACAGAGTCACAGAATCAACCAGGTTGGAAGAGACCTCCAAGCTCATCCAGGCCAACCTAACACCCAGCCATAGCCAATCAACCAGACCATGGCACTAAGTGCCCCAGCCAGGCTTGGCTTGAGCATCTCCATGGATGACAACTCCACCACCTCCCTGGGCAGCCCATTCCAATGCTAATCACTCTCTCTGACAACAACTTCCTCCTGACATCCAGCCTAGACCTGCCCTGGCACAACTTGACACTCTGTCCCCTTGTTCTGTTGCTGCTTGCCTGGCAGACGAGCCCAACCCCACCTGGCTACAGCCTCCCTTCAGGTAGTTGCAGACAGCAATGAGGTCTGCCCTGAGCCTCCTCTGCTGCAGGCTGCACACCCCCAGCTCCCTCAGCCTCTCCTCACAGGGCTCTGCTCCAGGCCCCTCCCAGGCCTTGCTGCCCTTCTCCAAACACCTTCCAGCACCTCAACATCTCTCTTGAATTGAGGAGCCCAGAGCTGGACACAGCACTCAAGGTGTGGCCTGAGCAGTGCTGAGCAGAGGGCCAGAATAACCTCCCTTGTTCCTGCTGGCCACACTCTTCCTGCTCCAGCCCAGGATGCCATTGGCTCTGCTGCCCACCTGCTACTCTCTACCGTCACCCCCAGGTCTCTCTCTGCCTGGCTGCTCTCAGCCACTCTGTCCCCAGCCTGTAGTGCTGCTTGGGGTTGTTGTGGCCAAAGTGCAGAACCCTGCACTTGGCCTTGTTCAGTCTCATCCCATTGGCCTCTGCCCACCCATCCAGCCTGGACAGCTCCCTCTGCAGGGCTCTCCTACCCTCCAGCAGATCCACATCTAATACAGAAATCCAAACTCTGCCCCAAAACTTGAGGCCCCAAAACTTTTGTCCAGGAAACTGCCTCAAAGGGCCTCAGAGCTGCCTTCTCTTTCTCTCTCTACTTTCCCAGGCAGACAAACAAAACAACCAGCGAAGCTTACAATGGTTTTTCACATTAGCCCAGGTTATTGGGAAGATCTTGGAGTGGTGTAGGAGGGGAGCATTGGTGTGTGTGAGACCAGCTGCTACAACAAGCCGATAACCGCTGGGCTGCTGGTGGTGCAGGGCGGCAGGGCTCGCGGGTGTGCGTGTGAGCTGGGGGCAAAGAGGGTGCTCCAAATAGAGGAGGAGTTTGGTTCTCCTTGGTTCAGAACTCTGGGGTGCACTGGGCAGACAGCATAGAATTCTGAGCACATCTAAACCGGGAGCGTGGGCAGTGGAGCTGGAGCAGCACCAGTCTGACCACCACGCTGGAGTGGCTCCTGCCGGGGACGCCTGCCTGCTGAGCCGGCAGCTGACCAGCTCTGCCAGCGCTGCACCGCAGGAGCTCTGCTGGGCAGGGGGACAGGCTGAGCATAGCCTGCCCTCTGATCAGTTGAGCTGCTTGGGATTGTTTGTCATGTCTTATTCAGCACTGTAGCGTCTCATTATGGCTGTAGCAGGTGAGCCATGGCTATTGTGTGTAGACCTTTCTCGTGATGGTTTTAGTGTTTAAGCTGTAATAAAGTATTGAAACTGTACCCAGAGGGGGGCACCCATGTGTGAGAGCCTTCCCTGGTCCTCAAGAACTCACTGGAACAAGTGGAGTGAGGAGGAAGCAAATAGATCCAGCATCCCAGACCAGAATGGGACAAACTGTTGACATTTTGTCTTTTTATCTCTCTCAGCAAACCTATGAATGATACAGACCTTATGCTTATTTTCTTTTTACAACCAGTTATGATGGTTTGAGTGTTCCCCACCCCCCAGCCTTTGTAAAATCACCCAGACTAAACTCAGCAGCTCTGGACATTGCATGAAGCTTTATATTTACAGCTTAGCACAACAGACAAGCAGAGAGTTACAACAGATACAGAAATATACCAATTAAAAAGTAATACAGAAACACAACAGCCTCCCAGGAACCTGAGTCCCCAGCAGGGGCTCCCAACCACCCTTCCACCTTCCTCCCACCCCTCTACCTTACCCAAGAATTTCCCTTATGCTTAAGGTAGCTTGGAGGGTTGGCCAGGGGGGTTAGGAAGCAGAAGGATTAGTCACACAGACAGCAGGTTAGGTTAGAGGGAGAAGTTCAGCCCCAGAGAGACAGAGAGCGACTCTGTTATCTATGTTTGTGTTCTTGTTCTTGTACATCTCAGCAAGCCTATAAGTGCAGCAGACATCACCACTGTTTCCTTTTCACAGCCTGTAGTCTAGTTCTCACCAAAACATTCTAGCTAGGCTCAACCTAGCACACCAATGATCTAATTTCTCTCATTAAAATATTCCAATTAGCCTCAAACCAGCACATACAGGTGGGGATTTTTGACACAGACCTGAAGTCTTCTACTGTGGCATTAAATGTAGGTACAATTTTTAAATGTATAGATGTACATCCAAATATTCTGTGATGGGTTGGGTGTTACCTGCCCCCCCACTCTTATGAAATCACCCAGACTAGACTCAGCCAGCTGGAAATTAAGGAATGAACCTTTACATTCACAGCTTCATACAAGATACAAGCAGACAGTTACAGTAGTTGCAGCTATAGACAGATATAGACAAGTTAAAAGTGATACAGAAACACAGCAGCCCTCCCAGAAACCAGAGTCCCCAGGAGAGGCTCCCAACCACCCTTCCACCTTCTTTCCACCCCTCTAACTTATCCCAGAGTTTGCCTTATGTGCAAGGTGATGTTGGAGGATGGGCAAGGGGGGTTAGAAGCAGAAGGACTAGTTACAGAGAAGCAGCCTAGGGAGAAAGACAGACTCCTAAAGACAGAGACACACACACACACTCTTATCTATGTTCTTGTTCTTATCCATCTCAGCAAGCCTATGAGTGCAGTAGCCATCACCAGTCTTTCCTTTTCACAGCCTAGAATCTAATTCTTCTCATTAAAATATTGAAATTAGCCTCAAAGCAGCACATACTCTTTCCTTGGGTTTGAGGCTCAGTCTCTTAAAGAAAAGCAGTTCCTGTATCCCTGATATAAAGGAATATTGAATTAGTCACTCTATTTTGAGTGCTAATCAGGATTCTTACATGTTACTTGATTATTAAACCTTTAACTACATCTTCATTTTTATTGTCATTGAGAGTGTCATTCCATACCATGTCAAAACATGACATTTTCATATTCCTAAAACTCAGCTGTGCTCTTCTAAAAGTCAAAAAAGTTTAACAAATATACCAAAATACAAAGGAAAGCTGGAGAGATGTGAATTGAAATGATATTGGATTGGATGTTGAGTTCATAGAATAGAATCATAGAATCAAGCAGGTTGGAAGAGACCTCCAAGCTCATCCAGTCCAACCTAGCACCCAGCCCTGGCCAATCAACCAGATCATGGCACTAAGTGCCTGTGAGAGTCAAAATCCTCTGTCTTGTTAACCAACAGAGGCAAATTTTGCAGATGACACCAAGCTAGGAGCAGGGGTGGATCTGTGGAGGGTAGGAGAACCCTGCAGAGGGACCTGGCCAGGCTGGATGGGTGGGCAGAGGCCAATGGGATGAGACTGAACAAGGCCAAGTGCAGGGTTCTACACTTTGGCCACAACAACCCCAAGCAGCACTACAGGCTGGGGACAGAGTGGCTGAGAGCAGGCAGGCAGAGAGGGACCTGGGGGTGCTGGTGGAGAGCAGCTGAAGATGAGGCAGCAGTGCCCAGGTGGGCAGCAGAGCCAATGGCATCCTGGGCTGGCTCAGCGTTGCGGAGGAGCATTCTGCCACAGCGGTTGTGGCGGAGGGGAGAAATGAATTAATGCAAGAGGATATTTTATAAAAACATATCTATTTGTTAAACTTCAAGATTTTCAACTCTCACCACCCCCAACCACTGAACTTTAATCTTAATATTGGTCTACACAGTTATGAAGGCATTATGGGAATATATCAAGCATTAACTATTATTACAACTAGCAGACATTCAAACTATTATGAGAGAGAGTTTTCCCCGCAGCTTAATGCTGCTTGGGGTCATATGCTACTTGCCCAGCATGGGTGGGCTAAAAGCTGGTTTCTGCTCTATGGCAGAGATAACAGAAATTAAAGAAATTACAGAGGCATTCAAGTATTTACTCACAATTCTGATTAATCAACAATCACCCTCCAGGGCTATGTCACAACCTATTGCTAGTGTCCAATTCATCAGGGTCTCTGCCTGTGGACTTTGAGCCTGGAATCCTCCGGCTTCAGGGGAAATAAGAGTCTCTGACCTTGCTGCTGGCTTCTGCTGGCTGCTCTCTCCAGGGGCATGTAGGCAGGCTCTCCAGGTGCAAAGGCAGGATTCTGTGCAGTCTGAGCACAGGTCTAACGCTGGCTCCTCAGGTGATCGAATGCAGACAAGTGGGTCTGCTCCTGGCAACTTGTGGCAGTGGCGCACACCAGGCAATCATAGAAAGGCAGGCATAAAGCTGCAAGGAAGTACACAAAGAGTGATTGGCATTGGAATGGGCTGCCCAGGGAGGTGGTGGGGTCACCATCCCTGGAGGTGTTGAAGCCAAGCCTGGCTGGGGCACTTAGTGCCATGGTCTGGTTGATTGTCTAGGGCTGGGTGCTAGGTTGGGCTGGATGAGCTTGGAGGTCTCTTCCAACCTGCTCGATTCTGTGATTCTATGATTCCATGAAAGCTACAGAAAATGTGCCACAATCTCGAGTGAATGGACAATAAAACTGCAGATGAATCATTTCTGTTTCTGACAACATGAGAACAGGCACGGAATGAAATTATCAGGTAACAAACAGAAAATGAAGTGAAGCACTTTCCCCCAGAGGATATAAGTACAATATGGAAACCCTTGCTGCTAGTAAAATTCAGACAAGCAAAAGTACAGAAGGTATTGTGATGGTTTGGGAGTTACCTGCCCCCCTCCCCCCCAGTGAAATCACCCAGACTAGACTCAGCCAGATGGAAGTTAAGGAATTAAGCTGCACTTGCACAATTTACAAGCATATATATACACAAATATTTACAGTTCTATACAAAAGTAATACAGAAACACAGCACCTCTCCAGAAAAATCAGAGTACTCAGGAGGCTCCCGACCCAAACCTCCTCCCCTTCCTTTAGAAGTAACCAGATCAATCCCTGTCTATCCAAGTGATAAATCTGGAGAGACCTGAGGTGAGATGTCAAAAAGACAACAAGGAGGTTAGAGGAATGTATAGGGTTAACACTCCAGGGGGAGTAACCCTGAACCTGACCCTAGGTGGTCTTGACCCCTCCCCAGGGGTGGGTCTGAACACCACTAGGTGATGGTTAGCTCACTCCCCCTTCCTGTCCCGTAAAAGCAGGGGGACTGCCTGTTCCTCTTGCTCTCTGCACCTCTCTGCACCCTCTGCTCCCTGCGTACCATCATCACCATCGTGTCCCTGGTCTCTGTTTGCTCACGAGGCAGACAAAGCCATCACCATCCAACTCGGGTTGCATTTATACCTTTTGTATTTGCTTTTCCTTCCCTATACCTTTTGCAGCTTCCCTACCTCAGACACCTTTTTAAGTTATTGTTCAGCTTTTGTTTTTAACTTCCAAATCGAGTGAGACTCATTTATTTGGGTGTGCTTACCTTTCCTCTCTACATCTAATCCCTTTCTTTTGGGAAAGAAGGGGGAGAGGAAGGGGCACTCTATAAAATTGTTATTGGTTCTATCAAATGTATTGGAGTCTCTGGAAATTTAACTAGAAGCGAGACAAGGAAAAAGGGTTAGGTTGGATTAAAGAGTTAAGGTAGAGGCAACCACACAGACTGCCAGAAAGAAGGAGTAGAACTGAGAGCTGAGCAGTGTGTGAGAAGTGAATGTCTTATTTGTACTTTGAGCAGTTGCATTTCTCAGAAGAAGAATGAGGGATACAGAGTTGTGTTTGGGGTTTTTTTCTTTCTTCTCACAGCTAAGGATTTCATTTCTCTCAGTAAAATATTTCAGTTAGCCTCACATGAGCACAGGTATCAAAAGCAGGTTTGTTAAATTCACGGAGAATAAGCACTCTGGTATTTATTAGAAGGTCCATGTGTCTCCTGCAGCCCGAAATGCCTGTTCCTCATACACTGCAGGGCTTGGGAAGGTGGACACCACAATCCAACACGGCAATCTAGAGGCTGCAGCAACACACCTTATTGGACAGCTTTTGTTTTCACTCTCAAACATACTGCAGAATGTTACACTGCAGCATACTGTTTCTTGTGGTTATATGGAGCAGTGCCTGCAGCAGAGGTGTGCCATCAGCTCAGCCTCTGCGAGGAGCTGCTTGCCTGTGTGTCCTATGGAGCAGTGCCTGCAGCAGAGGTGTGCCATCAGCTCAGCCTCTGCGAGGAGCATGGAGCAGTGCCTGCAGCAGAGGTGTGCCATCAGCTCAGCCTCTGCGAGGAGCTGCTTGCCTGTGTGTCCTATGGAGCAGTGCCTGCAGCAGAGGTGTGCCATCAGCTCAGCCTCTGCGAGGAGCTACTTGCCTGCGTGTCCTGAGACCACGAGCCGGAGTTTCTGCTTGTCGCATGGCTGCTCATATGCGGCGCTGCCTGAGCTCTCACTGGCCTGTGGGGTAGCTTTTAAAGCAAGAGCATTGTGCAGCCTTGGGATGTGCTGTGCTAAGACAGCTGTGATTTTCATACTGCATGTCGTTACCAATTGTAAATCAGTCATTTTAAGGGTGCTTTCCATTTTTGCTTCCCTTCAGGCATCTCTTATTTCTCTCTGGAAAAAGAAAAGATGCAGTTTATAGCTAACTGCAGGGCTGAAATGACACATATAATAGCAACAGCAGGCAACAAATATGTCCCTAAAGCGGCAGTATGGTGCCTCTTGTTTTGTTTTAAGACTTTGGAGTGATAGGCAATTTGTATTTGGAGGTGGTATTTGAGTAGTTACTGGGAATTTAGAACACAACACGCATGTTCAGTAATGAGGACTGCATAATCAGACCTAGGCCCTTTGAAAATGAAATGATAGGAAAAGAGAGAAAAAACCTCTGGCTACTATGCATAAGGTTATTGGCATTAGAAGTTAGTAATAGTTTTTCTCATTTTATTTTACATCCAATTAAAAAAAAGACAAAATAAGGCCATTTTGATCACCAAATATTTTTATACAAAACTGAACTCTGCCACATTTTGTGGGAACAAACATAGCCTGCATGGAACATTTTGCTACCAGAAATCTGTATGTTTTATAATGTCTAAGTATAATGGTTTACATACATGATAAAATCAAACTCCCTTGTTTATTTAGTTGGGAATTAATTTGATGAGGCAGGAATTATGAAAATAGAGTAATTTTTATTTTCCCCAAAACCTCCACCCCAAAACTATGTACAGAGCAAGTTACATTTAGTTTACAGGTTCTAATTATAGAATCACAGAATCAACCAGCTTGGAAGAGACCTCCAAGCTCATCCAGCCCAACCTAGCACCCAGCCCTATTCAGTCATCTAGACCATGGCACTAAGTGCCTCAGCCAGGCTTTGCTTCAACACCTCCAGGCACAGAGACTCCACCACCTCCCTGGGCAGCCCATTCCAATGCCAATCACTCTCTCTGCCAACAACTTCCTCCTAACATCCAGCCTAGACCTGCCCCGGCACAGCTTGAGACTGTGTCCCCTTGTTCTGTTGCTGCTTGCCTGGCAGAAGAGCCCAACCCCACCTGGTTACAGCCTCCCTTCAGGTAGTTGTAGACAGCAATGAGCTCTGCCCTGAGCCTGCACACCCCCAGCTCCCTCAGCCTCTCCTCACAGGGCTGTGCTCCAGGCCCCTCACCAGCTTTGTCGCCCTTCTCTGGACTCATTCCAGCACCTCAACATCTCTCTTGAATTGAGGAGCCCAGAACTGGACACAGTAATTAGGTCAGGAATTTCCACAAGGATGCTTATGGGCAGTTTTGATAATTTGGTAAGGTCAGGACATGGAAAAGGCTAAGCCACAGGATAGCTTTACCCCACTTAGAAATCAGAGGCAGAGCAGAGAGCCTAGGGAAAGGCTGATTTACTCAGGAGAGGAGAGTAGGAATTTGGAGATGGTTGCTGGATCTCTGTTGCAGCAGCCTCTGGAAACTGCAAGTTATAATCCACACAGCATTAAGTCCAATGTGAATGAAAGCTGCCAAAGTCAATGTGCCTACAGACACAGCTTCCACGAGGCAGGTCTCGTGGAGTGGCACTGCCTTAGCAGTGCAGAGAAGGCCACAGCGCTGGCGTGTTCCTGCCAACAGCAGCAGTTTACAGCAGAGGCAGGGTTCTTCCAGCTCAGGAGTACCAAGCAGGATACACCGGTCTGAGGAGAAGCTGGGTCTGGGTGCCGCAGCCAACTCTCTCTTGAATGGACCTAATGAACTTGCTGGACTTGCAGAACTGTGCAAGAGCTGCATGAGAGCTCTGTGAGAGCTGCGTGAGAGCTGCATGAGAGCTGTGCAAGAGATGCATGAGAGCTGCATGAGAGATGTGCAAGAACTGCATGAGACCTGCACGAGAGCTGTGCAAGAGCTGCACGAGAGCTGCGCAAGAACTGTGTGAGAGCTGCACGAGAGCTGTGCAAGAGCTGTGTGAGAGCTGCACGAGAGCTGCGCAAGAGCTGTGTGAGAGTTGCACGAGAGCTGTGCAAGAGCTGTGTGAGAGCTGCACGAGAGCTGTGCAAGAGCTGTGTGAGAGCTGCACGAGAGCTGCGCAAGAGCTGTGTGAGAGTTGCACGAGAGCTGCGCAAGAGCTGTGTGAGAGCTGCACGAGAGCTGCGCAAGAACTGTGTGAGAGCTGCACGAGAGCTGCGCAAGAGCTGTGTGAGAGCTGCACGAGAGCTGCGCAAGAGCTGTGTGAGAGCTGCACGAGAGCTGCGCAAGAACTGTGTGAGAGCTGCACGAGAGCTGTGCAAGAGCTGTGCAAGAGCTGCACGAGAGCTGCGCAAGAGCTGTGTGAGAGCTGCACGAGAGCTGCGCAAGAGCTGTGTGAGAGCTGCACGAGAGCTGCACAAGAACTGTGTGAGAGCTGCACGAGAGCTGTGCAAGAGCTGTGTGAGAGCTGCACGAGAGCTGTGCAAGAGCTGTGTGAGAGCTGCACGAGAGCTGCGCAAGAACTGTGTGAGAGCTGCACGAGAGCTGTGCAAGAGCTGCACGAGAGCTGTGCAAGAGCTGTGTGAGAGCTGCACGAGAGCTGCGCAAGATCTGTGTGAGAGCTGCACGAGAGCTGTGCAAGAGCTGTGTGAGAGCTGCACGAGAGCTGCGCAAGAGCTGTGTGAGAGCTGCACGAGAGCTGCGCAAGAGCTGTGTGAGAGTTGCACGAGAGCTGCGCAAGAGCTGTGTGAGAGCTGCACGAGAGCTGCGCAAGAACTGTGTGAGAGCTGCACGAGAGCTGCGCAAGAGCTGTGTGAGAGCTGCACGAGAGCTGCGCAAGAGCTGTGTGAGAGCTGCACGAGAGCTGCGCAAGAGCTGTGTGAGAGCTGCACGAGAGCTGCGCAAGAACTGTGTGAGAGCTGCACGAGAGCTGTGCAAGAGCTGTGCAAGAGCTGCACGAGAGCTGCGCAAGAGCTGTGTGAGAGCTGCACGAGAGCTGCGCAAGAGCTGTGTGAGAGCTGCACGAGAGCTGCACAAGAACTGTGTGAGAGCTGCACGAGAGCTGTGCAAGAGCTGTGTGAGAGCTGCACGAGAGCTGTGCAAGAGCTGTGTGAGAGCTGCACGAGAGCTGCGCAAGAACTGTGTGAGAGCTGCACGAGAGCTGTGCAAGAGCTGCACGAGAGCTGTGCAAGAGCTGTGTGAGAGCTGCACGAGAGCTGCGCAAGAACTGTGTGAGAGCTGCACGAGAGCTGTGCAAGAGCTGTGTGAGAGCTGCACGAGAGCTGCGCAAGAGCTGTGTGAGAGCTGCACGAGAGCTGTGCAAGAGCTGTGTGAGAGCTGCACGAGAGCTGTGCAAGAGCTGTGTGAGAGCTGCACGAGAGCTGCGCAAGAGCTGTGTGAGAGCTGCACGAGAGCTGCGCAAGAACTGTGTGAGAGCTGCACGAGAGCTGCACAAGAACTGTGTGAGAGCTGCACGAGAGCTGTGCAAGAGCTGTGCAAGAGCTGCACGAGAGCTGCGTGAGAGCTGCACAAGAGCTGCGTGAGAGCTGCACGAGAGCTGTGCAAGAGCTGCACGAGAGCTGCATGAGAGCTGCACGAGAGCTGTGCAAGAGCTGCACGAGAGCTGTGCAAGAGCTGCACGAGAGCTGCGTGAGAGCTGCACGAGAGCTGCATGAGAGCTGCACGAGAGCTGTGCAAGAACTGCATGAGAGCTGCACGAGAGCTGTGCAAGAGCTGTGCAAGAGCTGTGTGCACTTTCTGGTCCTTCTATTTTAAAGTCTTCCCTAGACTACGTGTCCAGTGTCTTCACTGCGTGTGAAGAATCAACCAATCACAGTCCCAGACTCTGGCTCAGGCTTTCCCACGAGTGACTACATGTGTGAGAAAAGGCCTTTTGCTGGTGCCAGTTCAAGCCCGCAGGGGTTGGGGTAAGCAGTGTTGCACCTCCTTCTTCCCCCATTCAAACCTCTGCTGACAGAGTGGGGGGAAGGAGGTTTGAAGTGCCCCACTACAGTCATGTAGCTATTTAAAGGCCAGAGACTGCCACTCTATCCCCACAAGTAATGCAGTTCACATCTCTCTGAAGGGTGGCTGAGGACAGAATAAATGCCTGGCACAGACCGAGATAGGTACAGCACAGGCCCCTCACTACACACATGGCAAACCCCATTCCAGGTGTGGGGATGTAGAAAGGCAGGAGATATGGAAGCCTATGGAGCTCCTCATTTCTTTTTTCCCTTCCCTCTGAAAGCTAATAGCACCTCAAAGGTGCAGGTGCATGGGAGAGGAAAAGGAGAGGATGAGATAGCTGAACACCTGCAGCATTCACTGACTTCAGTTGCAGTTGTTTAAACTCAAGTTTCTAAACCCACTGTGCAAGGAAAACTGATGCCATAGCACAGATCCCAGTGCCGGCTGATCTGAAGAAAGGATCTCTCTCTGAGTATCATCTTGTTAGGAATATAGGGGAGAGGAACACCAGGCACCCAGCAGACATCCCCTGGCATGGGATGGGGTAAGAGATGCTCTGAGTAACATCTGTAGCTGATAACTGGAGCCACCCATCCATGACGGTCAGGGTTTGAGCAGAATTGGACAGAACTGAATAGTCTGAGAAAAGAAGGAGAGTAAGCAGGATTGAGTAACTGAACTGATAAGGAGGCACAGCTGCCGATGGGTGGCCTTGGGAGGCTGGCAGAGAGGCTGAGGGAGTTCTGAGCTGTGCAACAAGAGAGGCTGCTCAGCCCTGGGAACAAGCAATGTTATGGCTAAGTTCTTGCAAAGGGGGGTAGCTGGTCAGGTCTGCCTCTGTGCCTGTGCACAGCCCATCTCTGCTCCATGTGCCTATCGAAGCGCTCTGCCGAGCTCCTCTGTATAGGTTCACGCTGAGTTTCAGTCAATGGATTGACCTTATGCATGACACTGCTGTCAGCCTGGTGTCTCTCCCACTCCCGTGTGGCCAAGAAGAGAGGCCAACTCAAACACACATCTTTGTGGCTTTAGCTTGTTACTCACTCGGCAGACTCTCTGCTTCTTACTTCACTTTAGGGCTTCCATTTCACTTTCCTCTTTGTTTCACTTGCTTTTGCTCTGCCTAACAATTTCTGTAACGCCTCCTTACACCTTCCTTGGCTTACTGAAAGGAAGACCTGGGCTGATGACACTGGTGTATTATTTGATATTTTAGACATCTACTTTGTCAGTGCCATGGGTGACATTTTATCAGAATTATTCAGTCAGTTGATTTGTTTCTATTTGTAAATTTGCTTTTGAGGGGACAACTCTCATTAACCAAAATGCAAAAATTAAAATCAAAGCAATAAATACAAACATCTCATAAAGATAGCTGACTATTTTTCAATATAAGGTAATTTCAACACTTGTCATTATTCCAAGTTGCACATATTTTCCCAAACTAAAATGCACTCAGATGTGTTTGAAGTAAACAATAGGATGAGATGGAACAAGGCCAAGTGCAGGGTTCTGCACTTTGGCCACAACAACCCCAAGCAGCACTACAGGCTGGGGACAGAGTGGCTGAGAGCAGCCAGGCAGAGAAGGAGCTGGGGGTACTGGTAGAGAGGAGCTGAAGATGAGGCAGCAGTGCCCAGGTGGGCAGCAGAGCCAATGGCATCCTGGGCTGGCTTAGGAACAGTGTGGGTAGCAGGACAAGGGAGGCTATTCTGCCCCTGTGCTCAGTACTGGTCAGGCCACACCTTGAGTGCTGTGTCCAGTTCTGGGCTCCTCAATTCAAGAGAGATGTTGAGGTGCTGGAAGGTGTTTGGAGAAGGGCAGCAAGGCTGGGGAGGGGCCTGGTGCAGAGCCCTGTGAAGGAGAGGCTGAGGGAGCTGGGGGTGTGCAGCCTGCAGCAGAGGAGGCTCAGGGCAGAGCTCATTGCTGGCTACAGCTGCCTGCAGGGAGGCTGTAGCCAGGTGGGGTTGGGCTCTTCTGCCAGGCAAGCAGCACCAGAACAAGGGGACACAGTCTCAAGCTGTGCCAGGGGAGGTCTAGGCTGGATGTTAGGAGGAAGTTGTTGGCAGAGAGAGTGATTGGCATTGGAATGGGCTGCCCAGGGAGGTGGTGGAGTCGCTGTGCCTGGAGGTGTCGAAGCCAAGCCTGGCTGGGGCACTTAGTGCCATGGTCTGGTTGATTGTTTAGGGCTGGGTGTTAGGTTGGGCTGGATGAGCTTGGAGGTCTCTTCCAATTTGGCTGATTCTGTGATTCAAAATATATAAATAAATAAATCATCTTAATCTAAAACACTGCTGCATGTAGCTGACATATTATCTCATACTGAGTGCCCTAAGCAAGAGAAATTGAGGTTGTGGCTCATAACTCACATACTTTAAGGATGAAAATGCTTGAATAGGGCATTTTAAAAGTTTCTGTCCTTTGCTGGCACAAGGCCATTCAATGTCTGCCATCGAAATACTTCTGCATGTGGTCCTAAGTAAGCCTACAGTGACCTTCACAGGCAGATTGCACTCCATTATGATTGCTATGTTTGCATCAAAAGATGGATTTATCTTCTGGATGCTGCTGTTACCATGTCCTATTGAGGGTAGCTGATCAATGTGTTCTTTCTTCTTTCACTGATCTTTTAGGATAGATGGGGTGAGAGGGTCCTGCTGCCAAAGGGCAGCAGGCAACAAGGCAGCAGGGGACCAAGTCCAGCAGAGGGGACAGAGGGGGAGCTCCTCTCATGGCTGCCATGGCAATCGGTCAGCCAGAGCCATTCCAGCACCAGGTTCTGGTATCCCACCCTGCCTGCCTTCCACTTCCCCTCATTCAGCGATGCACTGCTTGCCTTAGGTGAGATAAACTGACTGCCAGAAATCAGCCTCCCTTGCATTTTAAGTTTCTTAAATCACTGTATGGCCTCCTGTCCTTTTGGTCTTTGCCATGTCTACAATCCCCCAAGAGGAGCCACACAGCCATACCTCCTTGCCTGTGGAAGGATTTCTTGCTGACAGGACGTGAACTGATAAGAATGAGCAACCCATGCTGCAGAGTGTCCTTGAATGCATCTCGGAGGCAGGAGACCAGGCACTGGGTGGCACCTCCCCAGGCAGCTGCATGTGGGCAGAGCCAGCCAGCCGCAGGGGCTGACCCCACAGGTTGTTGATATAAGTTAACCTATCTGCACCTCACACATTACCTTGAGCCAGTCTGTACTTTCCACATGTGCCAATGTCAAACTAAGCCTGCTATGCATGCCTCTTCCAGGTAGCACATAAGCTGCTGTACTGCCTCAGTAAAGCACACTGCTTGCAGCTAACTCAGACTGAGTCGTCCCTTGAGTGCCACGATCCTGCCTCCGCTGTCTTCCCGCGGCCGCGCCTGCCTATACTCTCATGCCTGCCTATACTCTCATGCCTGCCTGCAGCCGACAGCACCAGCACATACACATCCTGCACTACAGCAGAGTTCCAAACTGGCACCAGACAGAACTCTGCATCCTGTTTGGGTTTACCTTCAGGAACGGGGTTCACTCACTTGCACTACCCACATGTGATACAAGTCAAGTTGCCAGAGGTTTACAAATCTTAGCTAGGATTTCAAACAAAATTTATCACTCAAAACTGCTTCAGTAGGTTCCTTGACTATCCCAGGGAACTCTAGACCAGACAGTCCCATCTCCATCTCTGGAAAAATGATGGAGCAGCTACTTTTGGAGGGCATCTCAAGGAACTTGGAAGAGAAGAAGATTATTAAGAGCAGTCAGCATGGATTTACCAAGGGGAAGTCATGCTTGACCAACCTGATAGCATTCTAAGGTGCCATAACTGAATGGGTAGAATCAGGAAGAGCAGTGGATGTAGTCTGCCTTGACCTTAGCAAGGCCTTTGACACTGTCTCCCATGACATCCCAGCGAGCAAGCTCAGGAGGTGTGGGATGGAAGAGCAGGCAGTGAGGTGGGTTAGGACTGGTTACAGGATAGAGTTCAGAGAGTGGTGATCAATGGTGCCAGGTCCAGCTGGAGAGCTGTGACCAGTGGGCCCCAGGGATCAGTGCTGGGCCCGGTGCTGTTCAACATCTTCATCAGTGCCATTGATCAGGGCACAGAGTCTGCTCAGCAAGTTTGCTGATGACACCAAGCTGGGAGGCTTGGCTGATCCAGCTGCAGGCTGTGCAGTCATCCAGAGAGACCTGGGCAGACAGAGCTGGGCACAGAGGAGCCAGATGAGGCTCAACAAGGACAAGTGCAGAGTCCTGCACCCAGGGAGGGATAATAAACTGCACCAGGACAGTCTGGGAGGTGACTGCTGGAGAGCAGTGCTGTGGAGAGGGACCTGGGAGTGCTGGTGGAGAACATCCATGGCACAGCAATGTGCCCTTGTGGCCAAGAAGGCCAATGGGATCCTGGGGTGTATTAGGAGGAGTGTGTCCAGCAGATCAAGGGAGGTTCTCCTGCCCCTCTACTCTGCCCTGCTGAGACCTCATCTTGAATACTGTGTTCAGTTTTGGGCTCCCAAGTTGAAGAGGGACAGGGATCTGCTGGAGAGAGTCCAGCAGGGGGCTATGAGGATGATGAGGGGACTGGAGCACTGCCTGATGAGGAGAGGCTGAGGGACCTGGGACTGCTTAGTCTGGAGAAGAGAAGACTGAGAGGGCATTTAATCAATGTTTATAAACATCTGAGGGCTGGGGGTCGGGGTGGGGGCCTGGCTCTGCTCACTGCTCCCTGGGATAGGACAAGGAGCAATGGATGGAAGCTGCAGCACAGGAGGTTCCAGCTCAGCACAAGGGAAACTTCTTTCCTGTAAGCACAGAGCACTGGCACAGGCTTCCCAGAGAGTTTGTGGAGTCTCCTTCTCTGTAGCCTTTCAAGGCCTGTCTGGATGTGTTCCTCTGTGATCTGTGCCAGATTGTGTGGTCCTGCTCTGGCAGGGGGTTTGGACTCGATGATCTCCTTGGGTCCCTTCCAACCCCTAACATCCCGTAAGCCTGTGATCCTGTGATCCCTTCTTTTATACAAGCTTTCTCCCAGGCTCAGGGAGATGATAATGGTATTTAGGCTTGATACTACATTGACACAGCACTAATGCTTTGCTACAGTCCTACTGAAGGGTGTAACCTGGTTGTACTGGCCTTTGTGAAATGACTGCAAAAAAACAGTAGCGTTGGAATCCTTGGACTTGTTCTGGTTTCTACCTAAATATATCAGTGAGTGACTTGTTCAGTTTGTGGAATATGCACTGCCTCTTGCGTAGGAAACCGCAGAAATCTTCACGTTAAGCTATTGCTGTATCCCTTAGTGCATTATGATCCTAGGATGAAGCTTTCCATAGATGCCTTTTTCTCATCTTCTTGGACAACCCTGACCTTCAGTTTGTAGTGCGGTGAATAATATCACACCACATCTAAAGAGAAGAGTGTAATCATCTTTCCTGCTTGCAGCACTAAGACAGTCAGCGGTATCTGATACAATCAGCATGTGTCTTGATACTGAAGGCACACGGTGACAAGTTTAACTGAACGCAGTTATTTGCCTGTCACAAACCGCACCTTACGGTGATAAACTCCAGCTATAAAGCTGGAAGACTGCCACATAAACATGGTTCATGAAGGAATGCACAGACAGATTTCACGGCCAGTTTGTAGTTGGGAAGCTGTCTTCTATTTACTCTGTTGCGGTTTTTACAGTGCTCCAAAACTCATTACAGTTTACAGTTAACTAAGAACTGGGTGTGGGATTCTTCTCCTTCAGCCCACAGGCCTAATCAGTACACAATAACTTGAAATAACATAACTAAAGATGTGTGAAAGAACACTAAGACTGGATGCAGCTTCAGCATGCTTAGAAGCAGAAGAAATTGCATATCTGGTGCATGATGTGCCTGGGAAGATATATCATACCACAAACAGGGAAACTTCCCCCCCTTGGCACCTTCCCCTCTGCACACATATCCTAATGCAGACCCTACAATAACCATATCAAGGCAGTTCACTTCATATTTATATGCATTAAATCCTAAACTCGATACAAACCCATGGTTTTCTTTTCTTTACTTATCAGATTTCTTATCTTTTAGATAAATTTCTTCTCCCTGCAATCTTAAAGGATACAGGGTTCATAACATTTACTAAAGGTTAACCTATAAAATGCCCAAAACAATACCTTAAATAAACTCAGAGATGTTGTCTTATCTTCAGCATAAGTGAGCCTTACTGAAGTCAGTGTTTTTAGCTTAGCATTTGAATGATTACAGGAGATGTTCTGAGGTATCGCAGCATCATAGAATCAACCAGGTTGGAAGAGAGCTCCAAGATCATCCAGTCCAAACTATCACTCAGCCCTGGCCAATCAACCAGACCATGGCACTAAGTGCCCCAGCCAGGCTTGGCTTCAGCATCTCCATGGATGACAACTCCACCACCTCCCTGGGCAGCCCATTCCAATGCCAATCACTCTCTCTGACAACAACGTCCTCCTAACATCCAGACTAGACCTGCCCTGGCACAGCTTGAGACTGTGTCCCCTTGTTCTGTTGCTGGTTGCCTGGCAGCAGAGCCCAACCCTACCTGGCTACAGCCTCCCTTCAGGTAGCTGCAGACAGCAATGAGCTCTGCCCTGAGCCTCCTCTGCTGCAGGCTGCACACCCCCAGCTCCCTCAGCCTCTCCTCACAGGGCTCTGCTCCAGGCCCCTCACCAGCTTTGCTGCCCTTCTCTGGACACCTTCCAGCACCTCAACATCTCTCTTGAATTGAGGGGTTCAGAACTGGACACAGCATTCAAGATGTGGCCTGAGCAGTGCTGAGCACAGGGGCACAAGAACCTCCCTTGTCCTGCTGCCCACACTGCTCCTGAGCCAGCCCAGGATGCCATTGGCTCTGCTGCCCACCTGGGCACTGCTGCCTCATCTTCAGCTACTCTCCACCAGTACTCAGAGGTCCCTTTCTGCCTGGCTGCTCTCAGCCACTCTGTCCCCAGCCTGTAGTGCTGCTTGGGGTTGTTGTGTCCAAAGTCCAGAACCCTGCACTTGGCCTCGTTCAGTCTCATCCCATTGGCCTCTGCCCACCCATCCAGCGATAGAGAGTCTCAAAGAAACAGGATATGTTTCTGTAGGTCTGTTACCTCTACACACTTACTGTCCTTGCTAATGCTGCTGAAGCTCAGCAGAGGTGATTCACACAACTAGAACAGGGTTTCTCCAATCCAATCTTTTACATTATCATATTACTCTTTGCCAAAAGGCTGGTTCTATTGGGTGAAGCAGAGTTCCTGCTCTGATTTTAGAGAGGCCAGCTAAGTGTGTCTTCATGTTGGCAACAGATCAGAAAATCTAAGTAGTTCTGGTGGAGAACTGCTTTTAAAAAAGGTTGTTCCAAGTGTTCTAGGAATATTACTTTCCTTCAGCCTTTTACTTTCCTTTATTATTGACTCATTCCCTGGTATTAGCATGCCCAGATAATTCCCCATGTTGTGCAAAGTATAACCAGTGAGATAATGCATCCACACTGAAAAGCTGCTTCGCCTTTTCTCTGCTGCTATTTGAAACACTTCTATCAGCCTGTATTTAAAAAACAAACACCACCACCACCCCCAAACACCACAGCAACAGAAAACCCAAACCCAAAGCAGATAGAAAATCAGAGTGGGAAAAACCTTCAGTTTAATTTATGCCCTATCTGGACACAGGCCATGGGACTGATGGCCATGAGGCCACCTCACAAACGCTACAGCAAGGTCAGGAAGAAGCTTTTTGTTTCCTGGTATCATGTAGCCTCTCCTATAATGGGGTCTCAAGGTGCTCAACAATAACCAATAAATGCTTTCATGTGTGTGAAACCAGTGGGATATTGGCTTGGGGGAAGCAGGAGAGTGGTGGTTCCTGGGAAGAAGGGCATGAACATTATGTCACCTCTCCTCTGAGCTGCAGCTTACATTGCCACGTGTCCGATTCCAGAAGAAGGCTTCCGGCAATGCGCAGCTGAACATACATCCCACAGATGCTGAGGTGGGGAAAGACTGCACTGCTGGGAGGAAGCAGTATTTCTCAGTTTAGTACTTTGTTGGCTTCACTGGCATAGCTACTTCCTCAAGCTGTGTTGTGGAAGGCCCAACAGGTCAAAACAGGCCTGAACATGTCCTGGCTTGCCCAGACATGTTTTCTGCTCTCTCTCCTTCTGTTGATGGGAGAATCAATCATGAGGAAGGAAGACAAAAGGCCCTTGGTGCTTCCATGTCTGTCCAAACTTGTTTACAGGGTAACCACACATGCTTATGCTCTTGTCTGTATTCTGTCCCAAAAGATAAAAGCAAGTCCTGACTTCACCTCATATGGTTAAGCTTGGCAAAGTGCCATTCTGATTGGCTAATCTGTGTCCCAAGGCCCTTTAGACTCGGGTTACACTGGCAACAGAGATGAGCAGGTGATGCTGCCACTGCCCCTGATCTTCTGCCTTAATGTGCTCTTTGCTGTTGGTGGTGATTCTGCCGTTGCCTTTTGCCATTGTACCTGCCATGCTCTCCTAAGCTATAAACTAGCTCTGCTGTGTAATAACAAGTCCTGAGACTTCAGGTTTGTACACCTGGATACTGCTTTGCTCAAGTTTGCCAGGAATAGGCAACAACTGCCTCCAGGCGATAGGCTTGCTTAGCCAGCATGACACCGTGCTAAGACTGCACATCCACGAGACATCCTGCCTGTCCCTCTGCAAGTCTTCTGCTGAGTCAGTGTGCTGCTGTGAGGCTAACTGGAATACTTTAATGAGAAAAATTAGATGATAGGCTCTGAAAAGGAAACACTGGTGTTGTCTGTTGCACTCATAGGCTTGCTGAGATGTATAAAAACAAGAGCACAAACATAGGTAAGACAGAGTGTGTGTCTCTGTTGGAGTTGCTGTCTGTGCTTTTCTCCCTGGGCTTTTGCTGTGTAACCCAACTAATTTTGCTTCTAACTCCCCTGGGCAATCCTCCAAACTCACCTTGCACGTAAGGCAAACTGTGGGATAAGGCAGAGGGGTGGAAAGAAGGTGGAAGGGGGGTTGGGAGCCCCTCCTGGGGACTCTGGTTTCTGGGAGGGCTGCTGTGTTTCTGTATTACTTTCTAAACTTGTCTATTTCTGTCTATAGCTGTAACAGTTGTAAATACCTGTCTGTATCTTCTGCTAAGATGTGAATATAAAGCTTCATTCTTTAATTTCCAGCTGGATGAGTCTAATCTGGGTGATTTCATAAGACTGGGAGGATGGGGGGGTGGGCAGGTGACACCCAAACCATCACATTTGGGAACCAAGAGGAACCAGGACCAGGTCAGAGATTATCTGCCTCTTTCCCCAGCATCCTTGATAGAGCCTGGGAAGATCAGAAGCCCCTCGGAGGCCGACAAGGCACTGACAGAACTCCCTGCAAGTGTTTGGGTATTGTCTGAAGCCCTAATTAGTCTTGGGGAATCCAGAGATTAAAATATTTGTGAGTAAATACTCAAAAGCCTCTTTAGCAAATCTTTTAACAAAGCTCTGTAAGTTCTCCAATTGAATCCAAGCCTTCTGCCTTAGAGCAGAAAGGAGCTGCCTGAGTCCATCTAGGGGGCAAGCACTACAACTGACCACAAGAACTCCTCTTTCCAGCTCTGATGGTTTAATGTTGTGTTCTGGCTAGTTATCTATGAAGTGTTCCAGATCCTGTTATTCCTTTCTATAATGTTTTCATGACCATTGCTAAGAACCAATTATCATTAACAATTACCAGGGGGGTAGTGAGAGTCCTGAATATCAAAACTAATAAACAATATTAATTCTGGAAAATTCTATGAGGAGAAACTGAGGGAGCTGGGAGTGTGCAGCCTGCAGAAGAGGAGGCTCAGGGCAGAGCTCATTGCTGTCTGCAGCTACCTGAAGGGAGGCTGTAGCCAGGTGGGGTTGGGCAACCAGCAACAGAACAAGGGGACACAGCCTTTACAAACAATTGGAGGCTGTCTCAAGATCATCAGATCTTGTCCTTGTGGGTGACTTTAACCTGACAGATATCTGCTGAGAACTTAATTCAGCAGACAGGAGGCAGTCCAGGAGATTTCTAGAGTGCATGGAGGTCAGCTTCATGACCCAGCTGTTAATGGAGCCTACTAGGGGTCAAGCTCAGCTGGTAGGAGATGTGGCAGTGGGAGGCTGCCTGGGGTGCAGTGATCACGAGTTAGTGGAGTTTTCAATATGCAGGGAGGTAGGGAGGCACTTCAACAAAACCTACACCTGGGACTTCCGGAGGGCAAACTTCAATTTGCTTAAGAAACTTATTTGCAAAGTCCCCTGGGCAGCAGTCCTTGGGAACAAAGGGGTCCAGGATGGTTGGAGCTACTTTAAACAGGAGCTCTTGAAGGCACAGGAGCTGGCAGTTCCCATGTGCCCAAAGATGAGCCAGCAGGGAAGGTGACCAGCCTGGATGAGCAAATAGCTCCTGAAGGAACTGGGGGAGAAAAAGAGGGTGTATCACCTCTGGAAGGAGGGGAAGGCTTCTCCTGATGTGTTTAAGGAGGTAGCCAGATTATGCAGGAGAAAAATGAGAGAGGCTAAGGCCCAGCCAGAACTTAGGCTGCCACCTCTGTGAAGGATAACAAAAAGCACTGTTATAAATGTATCAGTGCTAAAAAGAAGGGCAAGAAGAGCCTCCACTGCTTACTGGAGCAGGAGGGGAACACTATAACTGATGATGAAGAAAAGGCTGAGGTCCTGAATGCCTTCTTCACCTCAGTTTTCAACAGTAAGGAGGGAGGAGTTCAGGGCAAGTGGCCTCTTGAACTGGGGGATGGGGTCGGGGAGCAGTGTGTTCCCCTGGAAATTCATGAGGAATTAGTTCAGGACCTGCTGAGCCACCTGGACACCCACAAGTCCATGGGACCAGATGGGATCCATCCCAGGGTGCTGAGAGAGCTGGCAGCTGAGCTGGCCAAGCCGCTCTCCATCATTTTCCAGCAGTCCTGGCTCACCAGAGAGGTCCCAGGAGACTGGAAACTGCCAACGTGGTCCCCATCCACAAGAAGGGTGGGATGGAGGAACCTGGGAACTACAGACCTGTCAGCCTGACCTCAGTGCCAGGGAAACTGATGGAGCAGGTTAGCTTGGGGGTGATAAGAGCGCACCTGAGGGATGGCAAAGGGCTCAGGTCCAGCCAGCATGGGTTTAGGAAGGGCAGATCCTGCCTCTCCAACCTGATCTCCTTCTATGATCAGGTGACTGCTTGGTGGATGTGGGGAGGCCTGTGGATGTGGTCTGTCTGGACTTGAGCAAGGCCTTTGACACTGTCCCCCACAGCAAACTGCTGGCTAAGCTGTCAGCCCATGGCTTGGATGGCAACACTCTGTGCTGGGTTAGGAACTGGCTGGAGGGCCGGACCCAGAGAGTGGTGGTGAATGGTGCCACATCCAGCTGGCAGCTGTCACTAGTGGTGTCCCTCAGGGATCAGTGCTGGGCCCCATCCTCTTTAACATCTTCATAGATGATCTGGATGAGGGCATGGAGTCAGTCATCAGCAAGTTTGCAGATGACACTAAGCTGGGGGCAGATGTGGCTGGGTTGGAGGGCAGAAGGGCTCTGCAGCAGGACCTTGACCGCCTGGACAGATGGGCAGAGTCCAAGGGGATGGTGTTCAATAGCTCCAAGTGCAGGGTGCTGCACTTTGGCCACAACAACCCCATGCAGAGATACAGGCTGGGGTCAGAGTGGCTGGAGAGCAGCCAGACACAGAGGGATCTGGGGGTGCTGATTGATACCTGCCTGAACATGAGCCAGCAGTGTGCCCAGGTGGCCAAGAGAGCCAGTGGCATCCTGGCCTGCATCAGGAATGGTGTGGTCAGCAGGAGCAGGGAAGTCATTCTGCCCCTGTACTCTGCACTGGTTAGACCACACCTTGAGTCCTGTGTTCAGTTCTGGGCCCCCCAGTTTAGGAGGGACATTGAGATGCTTGAACGTGTCCAGAGAAGGGCGACGAGGCTGGTGAGAGGCCTTGAGCACAGCCCTACGAGGAGAGGCTGAGGGAGCTGGGATTGGTTAGCCTGGAGAAGAGGAGGCTCAGGGGTGACCTTATTGCTGTCTACAGCTACCTGAGGGGTGGTTGTGGCCAGGAGGAGGTTGCTCTCTTCTCTCAGGTGGCCAGCACCAGAACGAGAGGACACAGCCTCAGGCTGCACCAGGGGAGATTTAGGCTGGAGGTGAGGAGAAAGTTCTTCCCTGAGAGAGTCATTGGACACTGGAATGGGCTGCCCAGGGAGGTGGTGGAGTCGCCGTCCCTGGAGCTGTTCAAGGCAGGATTGGACGTGGCACTTGGTGCCATGGTCTGGCCTTGAGCTCTGTGGTAAAGGGTTGGACTTGATGATCTGTGAGGTCTCTTCCAACCTTGATGATACTGTGATACTGTGAAGCTGTGCCAGGGGAGGTCTAGGCTGGATGTTAGGAGGAAGTTGTTGGCAGAGAGAGTGATTGGCATTGGAATGGGCTGCCCAGGGAGGTGGTGGAGTTGCCATCCCTGGAGGTGTTGAAGCAAAGGCTGGATGGGGCACTTAGTGCCATGGTCTGGTTGCTTGGCTAGGGCTGGGTGCTAGGTTGGGCTGGATGATCTTGGAGGTCTCTTCCAACGTGGTTGATTCTATGATTCTGTGATTCTATCTTGCATCATTAATTACCCTCCATAACAAGCTGCTCTGACACATCAGAAGTGTGAAAATGTCTCCTGTTGACATCTCAGGAAAAGATGGACAGCTGAATCAAGGAATGGCTGTGTAAGTAATTTTGAGCCCCCAGAGGTCCTAAACTGTCATATTTATTATCCACCCAATTTTATGACTTTTAGCTATATTTATTCTCTGGTGTTTACTGTCAAATGTCTCTATGTGAGATCTGGTTTGTAGGCCTTTATATGGCTAAATAATTTTTTAAGCTTGAAATGTAGCTTCTGTTCAACATCAATCCCATGAGATACACCATTAACATGAATCATTTCTGAAAGTATGTCTTGCAAAATGAACTTCATGTTGAGTCAATCATTCACTCTGATTGAAAGAAGTGATGACCTTCACAGAAGCAGTGCATCAGAGCTAAATATCTCTGGACTCTCTTCACTGCTGTCAGTCACAGCTGCATCCAGAGCTCATGCAGACTTAATCATAGCACAAAAACCAGACTGACAATTACTTTCCTTTATGGAGTTATGCCAGCAGAGCTTTAAATAAAGGAGTGACAACAAACCCTGTCCTTTACCAAGTCAGTGAGACCACTTTGTTGCTTAATGTTTCTTTCACATTGGACATAAAGAAAAATATATTGTAATTTATTTCATTTTCCTTAGTGAACATCAAGTGAAATAGCTTTTGGGAGTAGTGACTCCTCAGCAGACACTGCAGAATCAGATGTTCCTTGGTCCCTTTGTGAAGCAAGCTTAGCTTTGCAGAAGTAGCAGGGCATGTCCCTCCATTGGGCCTGCACATCTGGACCCGAGGCCTGACTCCTGCAGATCCGAACCTGCAGCGGGGGATGAAAGCATGGCTTGATCAATGTATTCATTTGATGAGTGCTTAGCTGACTAGTGCTTTAGCACAGGTCCCTTTACAGGAGCAGATGATAGCTCATGTTAGACCCTACTGCTCTACAATTGCTGCAGAAGTGGACTGGGTAAAACAAACAAAAGCAACATTTTATTGTTAAAGGCATTGGGTTTATAACTGATTCTGTGTCGAGGGTCCTCTGGGATCTCGGATGTGTCACTCACTCACCCAGCACATCATCTCTTGCTCCTGTAAATTAGCCCAGTTGTGTATTCCTTCTTTATACAATAACTTGGAGGCCTGGTTCAGCCTGGTTCATCTTCGTTCAGTCATTTATTATTTAAAGGGCTTAGGGATTTCTGTAGGTAAAGGGATATAAAAGTGAAGTTAAATTCAAGAGAGACATTCTAAAAAGAAGGAGAGAGAAAAAATAGTGTCAGTGCTCCACACTTTCACCAAGTTACTTTTCCACACTCCTCATGTGCTACATTCTGCAATATGAAATATTAAAGACATTTTCTTTTGGTGAGCAGCCAGAGTTTGGGGACACTCTTCTCCATTTGTCAAAGTGCTCTTTTCTCCTGAATGCAGCCTTATTTATAAGAGCAATTATCTGTTTTCTAAGCAGTATTTCTTCTGCTGAAGTACCATATTTCCACAAATATATATACTTCAACATGACTAAATATGCAGATTGTATTTGTCCAAGTCACATTTGCTCTTAATTCCAAAAGGCATCCATCACTGAAATTATTTCCTGGATTCTCATCCCTGAGAAACAAAAGTCAACATTTGCATCCAAGATTCAGCCAATATATACCAATTAGGCTCAAGAGAAGTATGTTCTATTGATCTTCAGTTCAGTGTCTTATGGCCACTATGAAATACTCACAGTATCATTTGGGAAAAAAAAAATCTAAAAAGGCAATTGCTGAGTACCCTGAGGAGAGGCTGAGGGAGCTGGGGGTGTGCAGCCTGCAGCAGAGGAGGCTCAGGGCAGACCTCATTGCTGGCTACAAACAACTCTCTGCAGGGAGGCTGTAGCCAGGTGGGGTTGGGCTCTTCTGCCAGGCAACCAGCACCAGAACAAGAGGACACAGTCTCAAGCTGTGCCAGAGGAGGTCTAGTCTGGATGTTAGGAGGAAGTTGTTGGCAGAGAGAGTGATTGGCATTGGAATGGGCTGCCCAGGGAGGTGGTGGAGTCGTTGTGCCTGGAGGTGTTGAAGCCAAGCCTGGCTGGGGCACTTAGTGCCGTGGTCTGGTTGATTGGCCAGGGCTGGGTGCTAGGTTGGACTGGCTGAGCTTGGAGGTCGCTTCCAACCTGGTAGATTCTATGAAAAGGTTTCATCTCAGCTCCTTCTGTTGAATTATCTGACACAAGTTCCAAACTTGAGAAATTATCAAATCGACTTTGAATAGTCCTATTAGTTGCATAAGAGTCTAATATTCATGCTAAATCCTCCTGATGAGCATTAGACAAACACTACTGTGCTAGAACTGTATTGGGAAGCATATTTTTTAATAGTATCTGTGATGTACTAGCAAGAAAAAAATTAAATGGGAGAGACAGAGAAGTCATTGCCATAAAATTTAAAGGAATGAATCCAATATTGTTTACAGTAAGAAATGTTATGCTCATGTGCAGCCACTTAGAATTGAAAGCATTATCCTTTTCACTTCTAACCGTGCGGAGCAAGCCAACGTGCAGATAGGTTACACTGTCATACATGTCAGTTACAACCTGTGATGGTTTGGGTGTTCCCTGCCCCCCCACACTTTAGAAGTTACCCAGACTAGACTCAGCTGGCTCTGGGAATATAAATGAAGCTATTTATTTACATCAGCACAATATACAAGCAGATATTTACAGTATATGCAGTTATAGACAGCAATAGACAAGGTAAAAGGTAATACAGAAACACAACTCCCCTCCCAGAAACCTGAGTCCCCAGGAGGGGCTCTCAACCACCCCTGCACCTTCCCCCTGCCCCTCTCAACCTTACCCCAGTCCTAAAGTAGAATAGAGGTTCAGCCAAGAGGTTATGAAGTAAGGTGGGTTAGGCCAAGTGGAAGGTGAGGTTAGGGAGATGCAGCTCAGTCAGCAGCCCAAGGCAGAGAGTGACAAAATGGCAAGAGTGTTATCTAATGCTTTCATTTCTCCTTCCCAAACTCCTCAGCGAGACTCTGAGGGAAGTAGACATCACCATTTGTGCTAGTTTGAAGCAGAGTAAAATGTTTTGGTGAGAAGAACTGGATCATAGGCTGTGAAAGGAAAACAATGGTGATGTCTACTCCCCTCAAAGTCTTGCTGAAGAAGAAAGGAAACATTAGATAACACTCTTGGCATTTTCTCACACTCTGCCTCAGGCTGCTGGCTGAGCAACATCTTACTCCCTAACCTCACTTTCCACTTGGCCTAACCCACCTTTGCTTCATAACCTCTTGGCTGAACCTCTATTCTACTTTAGGACTGGGGTAAGGTTGAGAGGGGCAGGGGGAAGGTGCAGGGGTGGTTGAGAGCCCCTCCTGGGGACTCAGGTTTCTGGGAGGGGAGCTGTGTTTCTGTATTACCTTTTACCTTGAATATTTCTGCATATAACTGTATATATACTGTAACTATCTGCTTGTATATTGTGCTAGCTGTAAATAAATTGCTTCATTTATATTCCCAGAGCCAGTTGAGTCTAGTCTGGGTGATCTCTAAAGTGTGGGGGGGTGGGGTACACCCAAACCATCACACCATTGTTTTCCTTTCACAGCCTATGATCTAGTTCTCACCAAAACATTCCAGCTAGCTTCAAACTAACACACAACCAAAGGGAACTCTTCTGTCGTGGTAGATGCTGAAATGAAAGTGTTCTGTCTGCGTGATCACTTATGGCTGTGGTACTTAAAGGTCATCGTGAGCAGCATCTTCCATACTGCCAACAACAAGCTCTCAGAGCACTGACTGGTGATGATTATGTATTGTTAAAAGTATTTGAACAACAAAAAATACAAATAATGTTTTCCATATTGTTTACTGCTTCTCAGATAAAGAGGAAAAGATAAGATTTTCAGTATTTACTCTGCTGTCTGCTCCTGGAGGTGAACAGCCCCATCAGAGCCTAATCTTAACAGCAATATTTTCTTTACAGATATTATAACCTTGAGTTGAGATTTTAACATCAAATGCAGTAAATTATAGTGTTCAGAACTGCCAATGCTATAATAACAAAACATCCCTGAGGCTGTGTAGCAGCAAAGAAGAGTTTTTAAAGCAACAAAATCTCTAACAAATAATCATAGTCAATTGTCTCCTTCAATTTGTTGAGCCTATGTCATATTTTGAGCCTGCCCATTGAAGCGAAGAGGAAAGACAAAGATAGCTAATTGATAGCAGCAGCTTGAGGTGAAAACGAGAACAGAAGCAATGTAGGGAACCGCTGATTTGCTGCTATTCTGGAGGTGAGCTGCTTCCCAGAAAGTGTCTCTGATATTTTAGCCATCACAATCCTTGTCAGTCCTATAGGTGCAATTGCTGTAGATTCAAGTCATGTTAAACTGGGGACCAGTCATAGAGTAATAGAATCAAGCAGGTTGGAAGAGACCTCCAAGATCATCCAGCCCAACCTAGCACCCAGCCCTGGCCAATCAACCAGACCATGGCACTAAGTGCCTCATCCAGGCTTGGCTTCAACACCTCCAGGCACAGCGACTCCACCACCTCCCTGGGCAGCCCATTCCAATGCCAATCACTCTCTCTGCCAACAACTTCCTCCTAACATCCAGCCTAGACCTGCCCTGGCACAACTTGAGACTGTGTCCCCTTGTTCCTCTATTTCATTCTTCTGTTTCAAAACGGTATCAGACCACGTCCCCATCACAAACCAGCACACAGAGCTGGGATAAGCACTGAGCTGAGAGGCTTAAGGGTGCTTTTTGGTTGGGTTTGGTTTTGCATTTTAAAGAAGGTTTCTAAAAACAGAAGAAGGAATGACCAGCTCAGAGCATGTTGATGACCAAGGCTACACTGTGGTGCCACAAGCATTTCCACTGGTACTCCAGGGAGGACGAACTGCAGTTTAGAAAGGCTGAAACATAATTTGGAAACAAGTAAGAAAGGACATAGAGTGGAAGGAACTTTTAGAATGGTCTTTGTTAGTGGAGAGAGCACCCATGTGCCTTCACTTTTAAGACCTTTTCCTGATTCTCAACGTTCTCAGGCAAGAAAGAGCTGGCCCCATTCTGTAAGGATAAACAGATATATCAGGCATATTTCTAGTTTGCTTTAATTTATTCTGCTGCTGGAAACAACCTGCAAAACTCCAAGAATTTAATAGAATACAAAAGATTACAGACTGCTACATCCAGCAGAACTGACAAAGAAAGCATGAAGAAAGTAGCCTCATTATTAATTACAGTAATTACTTATGATGTTTTTGTTAAGTAGTGGCAGTGCACTTAGGACTGTACACAGCCAAAACAAAGGCTCAAAGGTCCATGCAATGAGAGGTAGGTGCTGACCATCTGCAATTTGATGTCATTGCTGGGTACTGAAAGGGACTTTGAATTGATAAGGAAAATATTCATGTACTCACAGATGTTTAATCTGTCTTATAGTACTCCATTGTCACAAAACTTGGGTGGGTTTTAATCATTATTTATTCTTGCAAAGAAAAAGCAAAATAGTAATATCTGTCCTAATAAATGAGACATTGAGGTGAGAATTATTCTAAGCAACAAAAGCTAAGGTTAAAAGCCCAGCTCCTCACAGTCTTAATGGATTCAGGTCAATTTGCATTTTCCAGCTGAGATCTACTCATTCCTGTTCCCTCCCATGCACTATACCTTCCCATTCAACCTTACTCCTTCTCCCCAGTCCCTTTGAAAAAGCTACCTCTCTGCTTGCCCCAGATTGCTGTTGCTGTGCTGTAACTCACCTCCAGCACTGATGTGTAGGGAGCTGCTCTTTATGTCATCCAGTGACCATCTAAGGTACTCCTTTATGTACAAGGGCACATGGATTTTTCTGTACATTTATGGCAACATTCACTATCTTCATGGATTGATTTAGGTAAGCTTCTTTGGAAGGAGGGATTTTAATCACCAGAAGATCAGAACTAGAAGGAGTTTCTACCCTTCAATGTATCAGCAGCAGAAATAAGGCAGGATTATGGATGTTGGAAGAGTGCAGATGCTGTATTTACACAGGATATCTGGAAGACCATTTTCATTCTCTACTGCCAACAAATGAAGGACAGAGTGGAATAAATAATACATTCATATAATAAATGTCTTTGTCATAGGCTCAGATGCACAGCTGAGTTAGCTCATCTTGAGGTATTACAGTCAGCTGCAGCAGAGTAAGTGACTATCTGCATACTTCTCACTCTTCCCACAGGAAGTATGAGCTAACGTGCTGGTACAAACTTCTGCCAGACATTTCCAGCAGGATAAGGACATCCACATGGTCACAGACTCAGAAGTCAAGTCCATCACAAGTCAGTTGTTTGTCCGAGTCCTAAGATACTAATTAGGGCACCCCTAATTCTGTGATTTCCTGTCTTCAGAATATGAGGCTTTGCAGATCCTCCATTCTTCACAGGATCACAATCTCATAGGATGTTAGGGGTTGGAAGGGACCCAAGGAGAAAGGGTCTCCAAAAGTGACTATGATTCTATGATTGAGTCCAACCTCCCTGGCAGGGAAGGACCACACAATCTAGCACAGATCACAGAGGAATGCATCCAGACAGGCCTTGAAAGGCTTCAGAGCAGGAGACTCCACAACCTCTCTGGGCAGCCTGTGCCAGTGCTCTGGGACCCTTACAGTCAAGAAGTTCTCCCTTGTGTTGAGCTGGAACCTCCTGTGCTGCAACTTACACCCACTGCTCCTTGTGCTTCTGTGTAACTGCTAAAAAAACCCACATTTTTGATAGGTGATTTCTAAGAATGCATAACATACTGCAGGCATCTTGAGGCAAACGTGTAGAGAGTAAGCAAATGTAATGAGCACTAAACAGAGAGCTCCTTGGTGTGTTATGCCTGCACCTGCCCGGGAGAGGCAAAATGCCTCAGAGCTCTTCCTCTTTCACACCATCAGGTGAAGCCAGCGAGCAGCAAACCCTACCATTTGCATTGGCACCAGCACATCCCACAGGCTTATTTACTTTGATTGGCATTAAACAAAAATTAAATCCAGCATCAATACTGCTTTTCTCAAAGGCTCACCAGACCAGCTAAATTAAGTACAACCTGCAGTATTCTGGATGCCATCCAGAGGGACCTGGACAGGCTGGAGAGGTGGGCACAAGCATCCTCATGAAGTTCAACAAGACTAAGTGCAAGGTCAAGGCAATTTCATGCACAAATCCAGGCTGGGCAGTGAATGGCTGGATTGCAGCCCTGACAAGAGGGACTTGGGGGTGCTGCTGGACGAGAAGCTCAACATCAGCCAGCAGTGTGCACCTGCAGCCCAGAAAGACAACCAGAGCCTGGGCTGCAGCAGGAGAAGGAGAAGAATGGTCAACAGGGCAAGAGAGGTGATTCTCCCCCTCTACTCTGCTCTACTGAGACCCATCTGGAGTACTGCATCCAGTTCTGGAGCCCCCATTACAAGAGGGCTGTGGAGATGCTGGAGCATGTCCAGAGCAGGGCCAGGAGGATGCTCAGAGGCTGCAGCAGCTCTGCTGTGAGCACAGACTGAAAGAGTTGGGGCTGTGCAGGCTGGAGCAGAGGAGGCTCCCAGGTGACCTTCTTGTGGCCTTCCAGGATCTGAAGGGGGCTACAAAAAAGGTGTGGAGGGACTTTTGAGGCATGTGGTCCCTTCCAAGCCTGACTGATTCTGTGATTCTGATTCTGTGATTCTGATTCTGTGATTCTGTCACTGCCTGCTCTTTCTGAATTCACATAATGGGGGATTTTCAAAAACTGTACCTCTATGACCAAGGATTTGTAGCCCATAATTACACTGACACATGTGCCATGTCAGCAACAGCAGTGAAATTCATGGTCATTTTAATGTGAAATGTACTGGTTTATTGCATTAATTCACATTTAATGTGTACATAGTAATAACCATAAAGTATGATCACCAAAGTTAGATATTTTCTTCTGCACCTTCATTTAAGGAGCTTTAGAAAGAGCCCAAGGAAATGAAGCTCCCAGTCAGCTCACCTGCAGGACAGAGAGGCAAAACACTACACATTGTCATTTCTTTTATAAGCAGCCCCTTCCTCACATAAAGTCCTACCTCTGGTAAAGTAATACATGCACATACTGTTAAAATCCTGTGCACAAACTCAGGATTTCAGAACTAGAGAAGAAGCAAATATGTACGGAGAAAGCACTTGCCTTGGGACTGTTCCCTGAAGACTCTCTGTGCTCCACTGTTCACCTGATCAGCTAAAGAATGCCAGATGAACACAGCCTCCTAGATGAAGCCACATTTCACAAACAGAGTCTCCTCCCACGCTGTTACTGATCATGGCAGGATTGTTAACCCAGTAGAAGAGGGACCCCACATTTAAAATCTCATTCACAGGTCAAACACGGAGTGAGGATCATCAAAGGCACAGATGGAGGGTAAGCCTCTGGTTCTCTTTGATTCCAGCAGAACTGAGAAACCTTCTTAATTCTTGTACTTTGTAATTCTTGAGGTGCTGGAAGGTGTCCAGAGAAAGGCAGCAAGGCTGGGGAGGGGCCTGGAGCAGAGCCCTGTGAGGAGAGGCTGAGGGAGCTGGGGGTGTGCAGCCTGCAGAAGAGGAGGCTCAGGGCAGACCTCATTGCTCCCTGAAGGGAGATTGTAGCCAGGTGGGGTTGGTCTCTTCTGCCAGGCAAGCAGCAACAGAACTGTGATGGTTTGAGTGTTCCCCACCCCCCCACACTTCAGAAATCACCCAGACTGGACTCAGCTGGCTCTGGACATTGAATGAAGCTTACATTTACAGCTAGCACGATATACATGCAGATATTTACAGTACATACAGTTATAGACAGAAACATACAAGGTAAAAGCTAATACAGAAACACAACAGCCTCCCAGAAACCTGAGTCCCCTGGAGGGGCTCCCAACCACCCTTCCACTTTCTCCTACCCCTCTACCTTACCGCAGACATTGCCTTGTGCCCAAGGAAGAATGGAGGGTCAGCCAGGGGGTTTGGAAGCAGGTGGATTAATCAGGTTAGGTTAGAGAGAGAAAGAAATGCAGCTCAAAGCCCAGGCAGTGACCGAATGTCTTATCTATAGGTATGAGAGCTGCATGGAGGCACAGGATGAAACAATTCCTTCTCGGCAGCGTTCGCAAAGCAGGGAAGTCACACTCAGAAATTACAACTTCTCAGGAAGAGGCATAAACAAATGAATAGGCACTAAATGGAGCTGAAGTCTTGGAAGTCCCCTCTCAAAAGGCAAAATAGCACTAATGGGAGTGCAGATGATTAAAAAGAAGCAATATATTTTAATCTCTCTTCTGTCTAATTCTTGTAGCTGCCAGGGCTGCACTAGACTAGCACTAGTGAGAAATGATGTAGCCTCATTAAACAAAGACAAAAGTAACTCTAGCCTGCTCTGACACTGGACAAAACTGAGGCAGAGCTGACACAGTAACTACCTCTTGCAGACATAAACTGACATTTCAGGAACATTTTTATTTGTTAGCCTTTTAAATTGAATTATACATGGTAAGGCCAAGTGACTCAATGAACACTTCATTAATGACTGCACACAAGATCGACACTAGGTGAGGGCAGAGGAAGCAAAGGTACAGATAGATATCTCTGGAATCCAGGAGACAAAAGCAACCTCTGATAGATGATGATTCATGAGTTGGATGGGTTTAGTCAGAATGACAGAAGCACGCAACACCTGAAGGCATGAAACAGGCATAATCAGAGCTGGCTTTTATCAGCTTTGCCTTGCTAAAACTTTGTGCCAGCAGCTGTCACAGATCAGAAACAAGAGTTTAGCTTTCTCTCTGTTGCAACAAACTATTCAATAAGAAATGCACCTTCTTGCCTGCCAAGTCCTGAACGTTTAAGACTGGCAGAGAGAGAAGCTGACACGAAACAGAAATGTTCTCCCCTGGTTCTTAGGAAGACCAGTTCTAGCACAGGAAGGTTTCACAGCAGCTTCCTTTAAGATTTTTAGATAGATGCTGACAAAGCATACACAGCTTTATGAGAGAATCACTTCCACATGACACAAATGACCAAGCGACAGAGACTGTGCTCCAATTAACTACGCATTTGCCGCCATTCTCACACTGTTATTATCATTGCTGTTGCTGTTCCTTAAAACTGCTCTAATTAGAAGTTTCTCTGATAACTCCACAGGGGTTGAGAACTTCTTCTGTGCAAAACACATGGTACAGTGATGCCTATGATGACTGAATGGGATCCCTGGTAAAAGGTGCAGGTGCAGACTCATGTCCACTGGTGCAGATCATCAGAGGAAAGCACTTAGTATAAGAGCGTGGGATGGTGACACAGATAAACTCCTGAGCACCACACTGATATTGCTTCTGCTTCCAGAGAATACTCTTGACTCTCTTTGGAATTTGTTAGTCACTCTTGTGTTCAGCTGATTAAATTTGTTTGTATATGTCCTGAAGATTATATTGACAGCTCTTCCTGCTTGCAGTCTTAAGTGGCCAGGAGTTGAAGTGCATGAGCAGACCTGATATGACAAATGGAAAACTGAATGCACTGCTGTGTAGCACGTACCCTCCTCTTATCTTCACCTCTTGGCATTTTGACTGTGTTAAGACTGAAGTCAAATAAATGGGTGACATTTGGTTTTGCCAAGATAGCTGTGTTATTGTCGATTTGTGGCTAAATTCCTTCAGAGGTACACAAATTGCCGTGGCAGTGGAAGTCAGCTAGTCAGAAGATTTGTGGAGTTCTTGATTCTCAGGGTAATTTCATTGGGAAATAAATCATGTAAGCCATACATTTAAAACAGCTACAAAGAATGGTGGAATAAAAGGCTCCTTGAAAATGACCACACAGTGAGCTCATCTGCAACCACAACGAAACACAGGATCTTTTTTTCAGCGGATCTGCAAATGTAGGACTCAATTCTGATTTTACTTCTACTTCAGAATAAACAGAAAAGCAGATCCATCAAATCTATCAAAGTTACACTGAGTTAAGAAAAAACACCCAAACAAGTAAAATCAAGCTTAGAATTTGAATTTGGATACTTACAGAGCAGACAGCACAGTCTGCATCATACAAAGACTTTGTCGTTTTAGCTTGAAAGGATCAGAATCCAGGTAGTCTTTTTTTTTACTTCTTTTTTTTCTACTTACAAATGCAAGTAAGTAGTCTGGGTGAAAATAAATTCATTTGCCACAGGAAAAAAAACAGTTACTTTTGGGCACATTCTTCTCTGTGAGAATCTTAATTTTTAAGTACCCTAAATGACTGTTTTGGTAAGCAGCAACCCAACCATATACCCATATAGAATACCCTAATAGTGACCACACTCAGTATCCTTATAGGATGAGAAAACACCAAATTTAGCACCACAACAAAGCCTTTTTTAAAAGGAATATAAAATTATTGGAAAACAAATAGGAAAACAAAGCAGAGGTGGTTGGTGGTACCCAGCAATGGCTGCACCAAGGGCAAATCAGGCCTGACAAATCAAGTGGCTTTTATGATGAAGTCACAGCAACAGAGGACAAGGGAAGGGCAACTGACGTCATCAACTTGGACCTGAGTAAGGCTTTTGACTCTGTCCCACAGGACACCCTGGTGAGCGAACTGGAAACACACAGACTGGAAGGGTGGAGCACTGCTGGGTATGGAATTGGCTGGATGGTGGCACGCAGAGAGTGGTGATCAAAGGCACAGTGTCCACCTGCAGACCAGTGCCAAGTGGCTCCCTCAGGAGTCAGTGCTGGCACCAGTGCTGTGTAACATCTTTGTCAGTGACATGGACAGAGCAATCAGTGCACCCTCAGCAAGTTTGCCGATGTGTCACGGAGGGGATTCTGTGGCGGAGAGCAGAAATTAATTGGTGTGAGATAATATTCTATAAATTATATAGCTTATTAATGTCAATATTGTGCACTCTCGCCACCCCCAACCACTGCTTTTAATATTAAAAGGATCTACATGGTCATGAAAGACATTCTAGGATTAATACCAAACCATAACTTATTAATAACTAGCAAATATTCAAACTACAAACAGAGAGAGGAGTTTCCCCGTGGCAAATACCGCTTGGGGTCAATATGCTGCTTGCCCAGCAGGTGGGCTGAAGCTCTTTCTGCTCCATGGCAGAGGCAATAGATATTTACAGAGGCATTACAGCATTCAGTTACAAATTCTTATGAATTATCAATCACCCTCTGGGGCTACGTCACAGCCTATACCAGTGTCCAAACTTCAGGGGAGTCTTTGCCCGTGGACTTTGAGGCTGGAATCCTCCTGGCTTCAGGGGAAAGGAGAATCTTCCTGGCTTCTGGGGAAGGACAGTCTCTGACCTTGTTCTCCTGGCAAAGGATGCAATCTCTGCCCTTGTCTCCTGGCTTCTTCTGGATGCTCTGTCCCGGGATTTGCAGGCAGGACCTCAGGTGCAGAAAGAGTATGATGCCGTGCAGTGTCAGCACAGCATCATGCTGGCCATGCAGGCTGATTGTGTGCAGACAAGTGGGGTCTGCTCTTGGTTAACTCAGCAGCAGTGGAGCTTACCAGGCAATGATAAGGCAGCAGTCGTGCAATAGTGTGCACAGCTGGCTGGGAGGCTGAGCTCTGTAGGTAAAGGGAGGCAATACAGGATCTAATCCTGGTAACTCACCACAGTGGTGTGCAGGTGTGCAGGGCTGCATGGGAGACTGAGCTCTGTAGGTAAAGGCAGGCAATACAGGATCTAATCCTGGTAACTCACCACAGTGGCGTGCAGGTGTGCACAGCTGGCTGGGAGGCTGAGCTCTGTAGGTAAAGGCAGGCAATACAGGATCTAGTCCTGGTAACTCACCACAGTGGCGTGCAGGTGTGCAGGGCTGCATGGGAGACTGAGCTCCCTAGGTAAAGGCAGGCAATACAGGATCTAGTCCTGGTAACTCACCGCAGTGGCGTGCAGGTGTGCACAGCTGGCTGGGAGACTGAGCTCTGTAGGTAAAGGGAGGCAATACAGGATCTAGTCCTGGTAACTCACCACAGTGGCGTGCAGGTGTGCACAGCTGGCTGGGAGACTGAGCTCTGTAGGTAAAGGGAGGCAATACAGGATCTAATCCTGGTAACTCACCACAGTGGTGTGCAGATGTGCACAGCTGGCTGGGAGACTGAGCTCCGTAAAGGCAGATGCCCTGCGGGTGGGCATGCAGGCAGGCATAAACAAAATGCAGTGCTGGTGAGTCTAAGCAAGCACACAGGGGAACCTGAGCAAGAGAGCCTGAGCACTTTGTTTACCTGTGTACCCCCATTTATTGAATGTGGGCCAATATAAATGGCCCCTTGGCCACTAGAATGACCAATCAGGTTTTGGCAGTCAGCCAAACCTTACCATAATAGTCAAAACCCACAGGCCTGGACCTCCCAAATATGGGAATCACAGAGGCCTTACACTAGGCAGGTGCCAGCTGGGCATGTGGGGGCTTACACAACCATCTTACACAGTCAGGGGTCCTGGGCAGGCCAGACTTCATGGCACCAGGTCTGTTGTGCCCCTTTGTGCTCCTTATGTGTTTATCTCTGGTTTGGCAGAAAAACATGTCCAGGCAGTGCAAGGCATAGATAAGCCTATTTTTGGGCCTACAGGCCCTCCACAACAAGATGACACCAAGCTGTGTGGCACAGGCAACTTGCTAGAAGGCAGGGATCCATCCAGAGGGACCTGGACAGGCTGCAGAGGTGGGATCAGGCCAACCTCAGGGCATTCAACAGGGCCAAGTGTAAGGTCCTGCACCTGGGTGGGCACAACCCCAAGCAGATATACAGTCTGGGTGAGGAATGGCTGAGAGCAGCCCTGAGAAACAGGCCCTTGGGGTCTAGAGTGATGAAAACCTCAACATGAGCCTGCAGGCTTCAAGGAGACCTTGGAGTGGCCTTCCAGTATCTGAAGGGGGCTCCAGGAAGGCTGGGGATGGACTATAGATAAGGTCTTGTAATGACAGGACAAGGGGGAATGGGTTAAAGTGGCAGAGGGGAGATTGAAACTAGCTGTTAGGAAAGGGTTCTTTGCAGTGAGGGTGGTGAGACACTGGCACAGGTTGCCCAGGGAGGTTGTGGCTGCTCCCTGCCTGGAGGTGTTCAAGACCAGGTTGGATGAGGCCTTGAGTGACCTGTTCTAGTGGGAGGTGTCCCTGCCCATGGCAGGGAGTTGGAACTGGCTGAGCTTTGAGGTCCCTTCCAAGCTAAACCATTCTATGATTCTATGATTATGAGGTAGTGAAGCAAAAATTATGGGGACTAATCAATGGGGTAAAGCACTTCTGGGGAGGCCATTTAGAGTTTCTGTATTAGAGATCCAGAGTAAATATATTAACACATATATATATATATATGATATATATAATATATGTTTATATATATAAAAAATACAAATGAGGAGGAAAAATAAATGCACCTGACCAATGTTAAAGAGTAGAGCAGAGAAAGCTATCAGAGATGAAGATCAGGTGCTAGATCTAAACAAAGAGAACAGGAAGGATGTGATGGTTTGGGTGTTACCCACCCCCCACCACACTTTGGAAATCACCCAGACTAGACTCAGCCAGCTCTGGAAACTGAATGAAGCTCATATGTACAGCTTAACAGAATATACAAGCAGATATTTACAGTACATACAGTTATAGACAGAGATATACAAGGTAAAAGGTAACACAGTAACACTAATACCCCTCCCAGAAACCTGAGTCTCCAGGAGGGGCTCCCAACTGCCCTTCCACCTTCTCCCACCCCTCTACCTTACCCCAGACCATAAAATCATAGAATCAACCAGGTTGGAAGAGACCTCCAAGATCATCCAGTCCAACCCAGCTCCCAGCCCTAGCCAGTCAACCAGACCATGGCACTAAGTGCCTCAGCCAGTCCCCTGTTGAACACCTCCAGGCACAGCGACTCCACCACCTCCCTGGGCAGCCCATTCCAATGCCAATCACTCTCTCTGCCAACAACTTCCTCCTAACATCCAGCCTAGACCTACCCCAGTACAGCTTGAGACTGTGTCCCCTCCTTCTGTTGCTGCTTGCCTGCCAAAACAGCCCAACCCCACCTGGCTACAGCCTCCCTTCAGGGAGCTGTAGACAGCAATGAGGTCTGCCCTGAGCCTCCTCTTCTCCAGATGTTGCCTTGTGCCCCAAGGAAGAATGGAGGCCAGCCAGGGGCCCCAGGAAGCAAGTCGATTAACCAGAGAGATGGAGGGTGAGGTTAGAGAGAAATGCAGCTCGGAGCTCAGGCTGTGCTCGAACTCCCTTATCTATGTTTGTGTTCTTGTTCTCATACCTCTCAGCAAGCCTATGAGTGAAGTAGACAACACCACTGTTTCTCCTTCACAGTCTGTGATCTAGTCCTTCTCACCAAAACCTTCTAGCTAGCTTCAAACTAGCACAAAGGAGAATCCCTGGTAGCAAGCCAATGCAGAGATTCCATGTGACAGGGCAGAAGAAATTGGAAGGAGTAACAGTAAAGACAGATAACCATCAATAACAGTTTTTTCCAAACATACCATGACCAGAAAGGCTGACAGAGAGCCAGATGGCTCTCCCGTAAGTAAGGCTGAGGAACTGGCTCAAACTCAAGTGTCAATAGGAAAGTCTTTGGAGCAAACTGGCACACTGAAGAGGAAAAAATCTCCAGGAACAGTTGGTCTTCACTGAAGATGTATAACAGAATGCAAATATAAAATCACTAAACTATGAAGAGCAGCATCTAACCTACTGCCAGAGGGACAGAAGGTGAGAAATGTGGCACCAGCCTCTATGAAGGGCTCCAGAGAGATCTTGGATGTATACCCTCTAAATCTGATTGTTGTGCAGGCAAAACAGTAAAACCATAATAAAGGATAAGATTAATAGACACCTGGACAAACAATATCTATCCCATAATACAGTTTCTACTGAGGAAAGCTATTCCCTGGAAGTGTGTTTGAGTTTTTAAGAGCTGCCAGCAGGCATGTAGATCACCCTGAGCTT
This sequence comes from Pogoniulus pusillus, assembly GCF_015220805.1. Taxonomy (NCBI): domain Eukaryota; kingdom Metazoa; phylum Chordata; class Aves; order Piciformes; family Lybiidae; genus Pogoniulus; species Pogoniulus pusillus. Next base: position 1,123,373 of record NC_087291.1, on the reverse strand, counting down.
AATGCTTCAGGCATTTATAGAGCATTGTTTAAATGCTTTTGACACATTCCCTCCTTAAAGGTATCTACTACATTAATTATCATGGTGAGGGGGTAGGCCAAAATCAGGCCCATTTTGAGTACTGGCATGGACCCCACTCCCTCTCCCCCTTCTGAAGAGGGGAGAGACATGGCAGAGAGGACAAAAGGCCTGGAGCCACTGAGTATAAGGACCAGGGCTTGTTCAGACTTGTTTTGCTCCTGTGTTAAACAAGGTACATACACTTGACTTCTGCCTGTGTGGTGGGTTAGGAACTCTCCCTGCCACAATATTGACATTTTTCAGACCAGCTCAGACGGGTTGGCAGTAAGATAAAGCTCTACAGCAAAGCAAAGTTGACAAGCATATATGCACAATATAGTTACAGTATTTACAATTACATACAAATTAGAAATAATAATGAAATCTAAACTCCCTCCCAGACAAAGAAACTGTCCAGAAGAGGCTCAAAGTCTCTCTCTCTCTCTCTCCCTTCCCAGACAGAAACCAAAACAATCAGCAAAGCTTACTCATTACCTTAGTGGGAGATACTAAAGCAGAGTAAAGGTGAAGCGAAAGGGAAAAGCATCCCAGAGCAAAAAGGGACAAATTATTTACATTTTGGCTTTTTATGCCTTTTAGCAAACCAGTGAATGATACAGACTTTATCATTATTATTATTTTACAAACCAATGATCTAATTTCTCTCATTTAAGTATTCCAACTAGCCTCAAACCAGTACAATCCACCCCCTATATCATCCAGTGTTTTGAAGAGAATTATCTGTCTAATCTAAAGCAGCATTTACAACAATGAATAGTACAGTTTATATTTTCAGTTCACACTTCATTCTGACTGTCTCAGATGCAGGTGATTCAGAAGCTCAGAAAACATGAAAGAGTTTGTCTCTTCACAGATGAGATGAAAACAGGGACTCTCAGGAGACATTGGGTTCGTGCCCATGTACTGTACATTCTCTCGTAGATTTCTTCCTTTAGACACCACATAGCACCTAAAATATAAACTCCTAACAGCTTGCATTATACACACTGAATGTTAAACTCTCTCAGCTAAGGTTAGATTTCTCTGTGGCACACACTGGATTTCACCATTCTCCTGCATTACCCATATGTATGACCAGGACCTTCAGCAGAAACCACCCCTCGGACAGGTTTCCCTTCGCCCGAAGGAGAAAATACCCAAACAGTTTTCCCTAACAGATTCTTTTCACCTGCAACAGGAACTTTATCACTGTCTACTGTTTGGACCAAGTCTGATTGTGCAGGTCCTGCTCTGTTTACTGAACCTCTACTATTTACCAACCAGGTAGCTTCTGCTAAATGTTTGTCCCAGTTTTTCAGAGTTGCACCCCCCATGGCTTTTAGGGTGGTTTTCAGCAAACCATTGTAGCGCTCAATCTTCCCTGAAGCTGGAGCACAGAATCATAGAATCAACCAGGTTGGAAGAGAGCTCCAAGCTCAGCCAGCCCAACCTAGCACCCAGCCCTGGCCAATCAACCAGACCATGGCACTAAGTGCCCCAGCCAGGATTGGCTTCAACACCTCCAGAGACGACAACTCCACCACCTCCCTGGGCAGCCCATTCCAATGCCAATCACTCTCTCTGACAACAACTTCCTCCTAACATCCAGACTAGACCTGCCCTGGCACAGCTTGAGACTGTGTCCCCTTGTTCTGTTGCTGGGTGCCTGGCAGCAGAGCCCAACCCCACCTGGCTACAGCCTCCCTTCAGGTAGCTGCAGACAGCAATGAGCTCTGCCCTGAGCCTCCTCTGCTGCAGGCTGCACACCCCCAGCTCCCTCAGCCTCTCCTCACAGGGCTCTGCTCCAGGCCCCTCCCCAGCCTTGCTGCCCTTCTCCAAACACCTTCCAGCACCTCAACATCTCTCTTGAATTGAGGAGCCCAGAACTGGACACAGCACTCAAGTGCTGAGTACAGAGAAAAAATAACCTCTCTTGTCCTGCTGGCCACACTGTTGCTGATCCAGGCCAGGATACCACTGACTCTCCTGGCCACACTGTTGGCTCATGCTCAGCTACTATCTATAAGCACCCCCTGCTCCCTTTCTGCCTGGCTGCTCTTCAGCCACTCTGTCCCCAGCCTGTAGTGCTGCTTGGGGTTCACAGAGTCACAGAAACATTCTGATTGTAAAAGACCCCCAGGATCATCAAGTCCAACTGCTATCCCTACTCTGCAAAGTTCACCCTTAAACCATATCCTCAAGCACCACATCTAACCAACTCCACCACCTCCCTCAGCTGCTCATTCCAATGCCTGACCACTCTTTCTGTGAAAAAATGTTTCCTAAGGTCCAGTCTAAACCTACCCAGTTGCAGCTTGAGGTCATTCCCTCTAATTCTGTCACTATTTACCTGTGGGAAGAGACCAGCAGCAGCCTCTCCACAATGTCCTTTCATGTAGCTGTAGAGAGTGATGATGTCAGCCCTCAGCCTCCTCTTTTTCACACTAACCATCCCCAGCTCCCTCAGTTGCTTGTCATAAGATTTCTTTTCCAGGCCCTTCCCCAGCTTCCTTGCCCTCCTCTGCACCGGCTGTAGCACCTCCACATCCCTCCTGTACTGAGGTGCTCAAAACTAAAGACAATACTCAAAGTGTGGCCTCACCAGAGCCATGTCCAAGGGAAGAATCACCTCCCTGCTCCTGCTGCACACAGCATTTCTAATACCAGGCAGGATGCCATTGCCTTTCTTTGCCACCTTTCCCTGCTTGATCATACTGAGTTGTTTCTCTGTTACAACCCCCAGGCTCCTTTCTGCCAGACCTCTTTCCAGCCACACTGCCCTAGCCCGTAGCATTGCTTGGGGTTGTTGTGGCTCAAGTGCAGGAGCTGGCATTTGGCCTTAAGATCATGCCATTGATGCTGGCCCATCTATCCAATCTACCCAAGTCCCTCTGTAAAGCCTCCCTACCCTCCTGTAGATCAACACTGTCACCCAGCTGGGTGTCACCTGCAAACTTACTACTGACACACTCTATGTCTTCACCAAGGTCATCAATAAAGGCGTTAAACAGAAGTGGTCCCAACACGGAGCCCTGGGGGACACAACTTGTGACTGACCACCAGCAGCATTTAATCCATTGACCAGCACCCTCTGGGCCCTTTCATCCAGCAGTGTTTTAACCTGCAGAGCTGTGCCCTTTGGGCCCTTTCATCCAGCAGTGCTTTAACCTGCAGAGCTGTGCCCTTTGGGCCCTTTCACCCAGCAGTGCTTTAACCTGCAGAGCTGTGCCCTTTGGGCCCTTTCACCCAGCAGTGCTTTAACCTGCAGAGCTGTGCCCTTTGGGCCCTTTCACCCAGCAGTGCTTTAACCTGCAGAGCTGTGCCCTTTGGGCCCTTTCACCCAGCAGTGCTTTAACCTGCAGAGCTGTGCCCTGTGGGCCCTTTCACCCAGCAGTGCTTTAACCTGCAGAGCTGTGCCCTTTGGGCCCTTTCACCCAGCAGTGCTTTAACCTGCAGAGCTGTGCCCTCTGGGCCCTTTCACCCAGCAGTGCTTTAACCTGCAGAGCTGTGCCCTCTGGGCCCTTTCACCCAGCAGTGCTTTAACCTGCAGAGCTGTGCCCTCTGGGCCCTTTCACCCAGCAGTGCTTTAACCTGCAGAGCTGTGCCCTCTGGGCCCTTTCACCCAGCAGTGCTTTAACCTGCAGAGCTGTGCCCTCTGGGCCCTTTCACCCAGCAGTGCTTTAACCTGCAGAGCTGTGCTCGTCCAAGCCATGAGCCATCACAGGATCTAAAATCTTCTTTGCTTCAGTCTTCACTCTCAAGACTGAACTCCCCTATGAACCCCAGACTCTGGATGAAGGAGAGGAACTATGGAGGAGGGATGGGTCTCCACTAGTCAATAAAGATTGGGTTAGGGATCAGTTACAAAAGCTGAATATTCACAAGTCCATGGCACTGATGAGTGGACAGAGAGTCTGCTCAGCAAGTTTGCCGATGATACCAAACTGAGTTGTCCAGTGAGGCTTGGACAGACTGAGAGCTGGGCACAGAGGAACCAAATGGGGCTCAACAAGGATGAGTGCAGAGTCCTGCACCTGGGGAGAAATAATAAACTGCACCAGTACAGGCTGGGAGGTGATCTGCTGGAGAGCAGCCCTGTGGAGAGGGACCTGGGGGTGCTGGTGGATAACAAATTCTCCATGGCACAGCAATGTGCCTTGGGGCCAAGAAGGCCAATGGGATCCTGGGGTGCATTAAGAGGAATGTGTCCAGCATATTGAGGGAGGTCTTCCTCCCCCTCTGCTTTGTCCTGATGAGACCTCATCTTGAATGTTGTGTGCAGTTTTGGGGTCCCCAGTTTAAGAGGGACAGGGATCTACTCAAAAGAGTCCAGTGGAGGGCTACAAAAGTGTTTAAGGTGCTGAACCATGTGCCCTGTGAGGAGAGGCTGAGGTGCAGAGGGCAGGATTGTGGCACTCAAGAGACGACTCAGTCTGAGTTAGCTGCAAGCAGTGTGCTTTACTGAGGCAGTACAGCAGCTTATGTGCTACCTGGAAGAGGCATGCACAGCAGGCTTAGTTTGACATTGGCACATGTGGAAAGTACAGACTGGCTCAAGGTAATGTGTGAGGTGCAGATAGGTTAACTTATATCAACAACCTGTGGGGTCAGCCCCCTGCGGCTGGCTGGCTCTGCCCACATGCAGCTGCCTGGGGAGGTGCCACCCAGTGCCTGGTCTCCTGCCTCCGAGATGCATTCAAGGACACTCTGCAGCATGGGTTGCTCATTCGTATCAGCTCATGTCCTGTTAGCAAGAAATCCTTCCACACTGAGGGACCTGGGGCTTTTTGGTCTGCTGAAGAGAAGAGTTAGAGGGGCTTTAATAAGTGTTTATAAATACATGAGGGCTGGGAGTCAGGAGGGAGGGGACAGGCTCGGCTCAGTTGCACTCTATGATAGGACAAAGGGAAATGGATGTAAACTACAGCACAGGAAGTTTTACCTCAACATGAGGAAGGGTCTCTTCTCCCAGACAACCAGCAATAGAACAAGGGGACACAGCCTCAAGCTGTGCTGAGGGAAGCATAGGCTGGATGTTAGGAGGAAGTTGTTGTCAGAGAGAGTGATTGGCATTGGAATGGGCTGCCCAGGGAGGTGGTGGAGTCACCATGCCTGGAGGTGTTGAAGCCAAGCCTGGCTGAGGCACTTAGTGCCATGGTCTGGTTGATTGGCCAGGGCTGGGTGCTAGGTTGGGCTGGATGAGCTTGGAGGTCTCTTCCAACCTGGTTGATTCTATGATTCTATACAGTAAGGGTCATGGAGCACTGGCACAGGCTCTCCAGAGAGGTTGTGAAGTCTTCTCCTCTGGAGTCTTTCAAGGCCCATTTGGATGCATCCCTGAGTGACCTGCACTAGGTTATATGATCTTGCTCTGGCAGAGGGGTTGGACTTGATGATCTCCGAAGGTCCCTAAGCCCTAACATTCTGTGATCAAGTGATGCTCCACAAGCCTGGAAAATAACATGTCTGAGAAAATCTTGTTCACTCTCTACCAATTGGTGCTAATGAGAAAGAAACAAAGCTACCGAGCTTGTTGTTTGGGTAGTTTTGGCTTTGTTTGTTGCATTTTTTTCCTGTGTGAATCACATTTTTCAATTCAGATTTGATAAATGAGGAAAACTGCTTAATTTTTCACCATTGGCCTCAGAAGCTTACCCCTCAGTGTGAAGTTCCTCTTTTAATTTGGCTGCCAGGAATCCTCTTTTGCAGCTTTGTTGAGTGCTTCTACTTAAGCTCTTCCTCCTCAAGAGGATGAAAGGGAGAGAAAATAACTGGGGATAAGAGGATATAAAGAGAATTGTTTGACTTCTGTCAGAAACCTGAGAGGTTTTGGCATAAGTACAGAGTCAGCAAATTCCCCTAAGTGCAATTAATAGAAACCCTGTTCACACAGCATCCTCCTGAGCTCCAGAGCTCGTAGGATTATCCTTTAAAGAAAAGGTTTCCTATAACTTTGTGTAACTCATATGAAAGATATTTACTCACTCATGGATCAAGTTCTTCATTTTAGATGGATGCAACAGAACAGGCAAAGCAAGCTGCTTGCTTGGACTACATCTGATTCGCACAGGTGAGGTGAATTTTGCCATGGGCACAAAAACTGATGGGCTCCCTAGGTAAGAGCAGCTGTAACAGGGGGTAGGTACTGCAAAGAGGCTAAGAATGGCACAGCTGGCTGCACTCACCTCACTTAACACTGCCCTATAAAAAACGTTTCTAGTTTAAGGAAGCCCTTTAGGCTTCTTCTAGAATCTACAGAGAGAGCCCTCGATAGCGAGGTTCATCTGCTCCTCTTGGGTACTGTTTAGGATGGGATTAATTGGTCTCTTAATTGTTCTGTTTCAGTTGGATAACAGAAGCTGAGAGGTTTATGTTTGATGTATTTTATGTGATTAGGTGAGGGAAATCCTCTCCACAGTCAAAAAAACCCTCCATAAGCTATGCCAAGGAAGAGGCTGTGTGAGTGGAGCAGGTACAGTCAGAATCTCAGGCTTTGGCTTTCTGCTAAACATAGGATAAACAGTGCTACTTCTGGAACAACACATGTAACTGGGTATGGGAACTGCTAAACTGCATGGCCTCCATAACACAAGGTGAAGCTCCTAAGGTGAGAAATTCACTTCAGTGAAGAGCACAAAGATAGCAATCACAGTGCACTCCTGCTATATAACAGCATGAGTACTGGGTTGGCACCAGCATGTGCATGATGCTTCTCTCTGCTTGCTGTGGTACATGAACTATTGAATCTTGCTCTGCAGAAGCATATGAAAGAAGAGCTGGACCCTCTCATTCTATATTCTGCCCCACGAGGACTTTCATGAGATCTGAAACATGCATAATACACAGGGAATAAAACATCGAATCGTAGAATGGTTTAGGTTGGAAGGGACCTCAAAGATCAGCCAGTTCCAACCCCCTGCCATAGGCAGGGACACCTCCCACTAGAACAAGTTGCTCAAAGCCTCATCCAGCCTGGTCTTGAACACGTCCAGGCAGAGAGCAGACACAGCATCCCTGGGCAACCTGTGCCAGTGTCTCACCACCTTCACTGCAACCAACCCTTTCCTAACATCTAGTTTAAATCTCCCCCTCACAGATTAAACCCATTACTCCTCATCCTGTTATTACAAGTCCTTGTCAGTAGTCCCTCCCCAGCCTTCCTGTAGCCCTCTTCAGATACTGGAAGGCCACTATAAGGCCTCCTCAAATTCTTCACTTCTCCAGGCTGCAGAGCTCTAACTCTCATAGCCTGTCCTCATAGCAGAGCTGCTCCAGATCATTTTCATGGCCCTCCTCTGGACTGGCTCCAACAGTTCCATGTCTTTCTTGTGTTGGGGACTCCAGAATTGCAAATCTGGGGAATCAGTAAACCTCTAACAGCTGAAAGAGGTACAGGAATTGTAGCTTGTTTTAATTTATGGGAAGACAAATTCGATTCCTGATATCACATCTTCACAAAAATTGAATTTCCTGTTTCAATGAAGTATGAAAATTAGTGCAAGGAAAGCCCAATTTAAAAATAAACAGTATGCAAAACATGCATCCAGAAAAGAGCATCTGCTAATAGAGCCACACTTTGAATCATAGAGTCATAGAATCAATGAGGTGGAAGAGACCTCCAAGCTCAGCCAGCCCAACCTAGCACCCAGCCCTGGCCAACCAACCAGACCATGGCACTAAGTGCCCCAGCCAGGCTTGGCTTCAGCACCTCCAGGCACAGCGACTCCATCACCTCCCTGGGCAGCCCATTCCAATGCCAGTCACAATTGCTGTGAGGAACTTCTTCCTAACATCCAGTCTGAACCTGCCCTGGCACAGCTTGAGTCTCTGTTCTCCTGTTCTGTCCCTGCGTGCCTGGCAGAAGAGCCCAACCCCACCTGGCTACAGCCTCCCTTCAGGTAGCTGCAGACAGCAATGAGCTCTGCCCTGAGCCTCCTCTGCTGCAGGCTGCACACCCCCAGCTCCCTCAGCCTCTCCTCACAGGGCTGTGCTCCAGGCCCCTCCCCAGCCTTGCTGCCCTTCTCCAAACACCTTCCAGCACCTCAACATCTCTCTTGAATTGAGGGGCCCAGAAATGGACACAACACTCAAGGTGTGGCCTGAGCAGTGCTGAGCACAGGGGCACAAGAACCTCCCTTGTCCTGCTGCCCACACTGCTCCTGAGCCAGCCCAGGATGCCATTGGCTCTCCTGCCCACCTGGGCACACTGCTGCCTCATCTTCAGCTCCTCTCTCCCAGCACCCCCAGCTCCTTCTCTGCCTGGCTGCTCTCAGCCACTCTGTCCCCCGCCTGTAGTGCTGCTTGGGGTCGTTGTGGCCAAAGTGCAGAACCCTGCACTTGGCCTTGTTCAGTCTCATCCCATTGCCCTTTGCCCACCCATCCAGCCTGGCCAGGTCTCTCTGCAGGGATCTCCTACCCTCCACAGATCCACACCTGCTCCTAGCTTGGTGCCCTCTGCAAACTTCCTGATGCTGGACTCCATCCCCTGGTCCAGATCATCAATAAATATGTTGGACAGGACTGTGCTCAGCACTGATCCCTGGGGCACTGCACTACTGCCAGCCACCAACTGGATGTGGCACCATTCACCACCACTCTCTGGGCCTGGCCTGTGTGCTTGGCAACCATTTTTCATTCCTGCTTACCATGTCTACCCAAGTATGCTGTTTGAATATGTTTTGGTGTGGCAGAAGCACAGTGCTATGTCCTGTAAGGTTCCACATGGCAGCAGTTAGATGACTATATGCCACTCACCAGCACTGTATGAGTGGAGGGTGATTTGCCACGGATGCGTGTGACTGTTGATGAGTGTCCCTCAGAGCGTGCAGCTATTGCTTAGCATGTCTCATTTGTAAAGCCCTGCATCACATTACGCTGTAAAGAACACATGTGCAAGCTTGGAAGATGAAATACAATGCTTGGTAATTAAACCCCCAAAACATTCATTGTAGATTTATTTGTTGGATAGTTATGTTGATTTATATTACACAAATGGTGACTTCATGATTCACAATGACTTAGCAGACAGTGAGGTTCACTGCATCTCTAAAATTGGTTTATGGGCCTGACCAATCTGATCTCCTTTCATGATCAGGTTCCCTGCCTGGTGCATGTGGGGCAGGCTGTGGATGTAGTCTGCCTGGACTTCAGCAAAGCCTTTGATGCCACCTGCCACAACAAGCTCCTGGCACAGCTGGCAGCTCCTGGCTTGGATAGATTCACTCTGATACGGGTCAAGAACTGGCTGCAGGGCTGGGCTCAGAGAGTGGTGGTGAATGGTGCCACATCCAGCTGGCAGCTGTCACTGGTGGTGTGCCCCAGGGATCAGTGCTGGACACAGTCCTGTTCAATGTCTTTACTAAGAATCAGGGGATTGAATCAAGCATCAATAAGTTTGCAGATGACACCAAACTAGGAGCAGGTGTGGATCTGTTGGAGGGTAGGAGAGCCCTGCAGAGGGACCTGGCCAGGCTGGATGGGTGGGCAGAGGCCAGTGGGATGAGATTGAACAAGGCTAAGTGCAGGGTTCTGCACTTTGACCACAACAACCCCAAGCAGCACCATGTACTTGTGGAACTGATTGCTTCAGGGTAGAGACAATAATGAAAATGTATACAAAGAAGGATTAGATGAGTCCCTGGGGGAGCAGATCTGTAATGACTTTTAAACAAAATTCTACAGATGCTGCCACTGTTTCAGGCAATCCGAACAACTGAAGCTGGAATAGTACAGAAGGGAAAAAGATGCCTCTTTGTACTTTGTGCTTTAAGTACCTCATACTGCCTTCTGTTGGAAACCTACATGTCACCTAGAAGGCCAAGTGCAGGGTTCTACACTTGAACCACAACAACTCCAAGCAGCAGTACAGGCTGGGGACAGAGTGGCTGAGAGCAGCCAGGCACACCTTGAGTGCTGTGTCCAGTTCTGGGCTCCTCCATTCAAGAGAGATGTTGAGGTGCTGGAAGGTGTTTGGAGAAGGGTAGCAAGCCTGGGAAGGGGCCTGGAGCACAGCCCTGGGATGAGAGGCTGAGGGAGCTGGGGGTGTGCAGCCTGCAGAAGAGGAGGCTCAGGGCAGAGCTCATTGCTGTCTACAACTACCTGAAGGGAGGCTGTAGCCAGGTGGGGTTGGGCTCTTCTGCCAGGCAACCAGCAACAGAACAAGGACACAGTCTCAATCTGTGCCAGGGGAGGTCTAGGCTGGATGTTAGGAGGAAGTTGTTGTCAGAGAGAGTGATTGGCATTGGAATGGGCTGCCCAGGGAGGTGGTGGAGTTGCTGTCCCTGTTGAAGCCAATCCTGGCTGGGGCACTTAGTGCCATGGTCTGGTTGCTTGGCCAGGGCTGGGTGCTAGGTTGGGCTGGATGATCTTGGAGCTCTCTTCCAACCTGGCTGATTCTATGAGTTGCAAGAATTGTTCTGTGTCCACAAGGATCACTCTTGCACTCTCTGCACTGTTGAAGCCTTACACTGCTCTTGCCTCCACTTGTTCAAGCAGGAACACCACTGGATTCAGTCTTGCAAGACTTGAATCTAAATGTTCATGAGGTGGCTAGACACAGACTGGAGTTACATCAGTTACTAACACCAATCCTATGTCTAATAATTTACCAATAAGGCTTTCTATAAAAATGCATTTTGTAGTTAAAAAGAAAATGGATTGCTGAGCAAACTTTCTTCAGACACTTGTGCTTCTGGCTTAAAAGAAAGCACTTTCAAGCAAAAACTTCAACATGAGAGGATTTATGGAATAAAAAATTCTAATGGTAAGTTACCAATTTTGACAGATTTGTGTTTTGCCTCTATTTCCAACCATGAGCTGGACCCTCTCCTTCCTTCCCATAACTCAGATGCAGAACACTCTAATGTCAAACCCATATAACATGAGAGAAACAGCCCTGTGAAGTGGGAGGTCAGGGTTACTCCAGCCTGATGTTCAAAAATCCCTGGAGACAATGTGTCAGCTACATACTTTTTTCAGAAGAACTGTTTTACATTTGTATTATGTTTAATGAATCTGTCTATGTTTCTGAAGCAGTTCTGGGAAGCTACATTGCCTCACCAGCTCTGGCACCTCTGTGGGCAGTGCTGGCTGAGAAGGTTATGGCTGCGTGGGAATGGAAATGACTTTCCTATTTATCCTCTGAAAACAAAACTATGCAGAAGCTTGCCCAGGTCAATGAAGAGAGAACTTCAATACCAAAAGCCTGTTTTCTTCATAAATGCTAAACTTCAGCAAAGCAAAATCAAACTCTGTTTCCTTAAAAATTGAGAGTCAGCCTGACAAGTGCAGTGAGCCAAGAATAACCCAGTAACGTTGGATGCCAGGTGAAAGCATAACTGGTGCTGCTCATGGTGGTGCCTGTCTATTCTTCTCATAAGACAGCAGTAAAAGAAAACCTGTTCATTTTCTAAATGAGTGAGCAAAATGTGTGCAGCTGCTTCCCTATACAGAAGAGTAAATATATACAGGATTCTGCATATGCTTTTGTCATGTGCCTGCACACCTCTGACTGTAGAAAGAATGCAAAGCAAAAATATTCCATGCTCAAAATTAATGGACAGGGTTTGTTCATGGAACACTTTAACACAATCTGAATCTAAAATATCACCACCACAGGAAGAGCTACATTCTTGCACAATAAAAGAGTAAGATTACTAGATCTTACCTGCTGTGATGGGTTGGGTGTTAACTGCCCCCCCACTCTTATGGAATCACCCAGATTAGACTCAGCTGGCTGGAGGTTAAGGAATGAAGCTTTATAGTCACAGCTCAGCACAATATACAAGCAGATAGTTACAGCTATAGACAGCAATAGACAAGTTAAAAGTAATACAGAAACACAGCAGCCCTCCCAGAAACCAGAGCCCCCAGGAGAGGCTCCCAACCACCCTTCCACCTTCTTTCCACCCCTCTAACTTATCCCAGAGTTTGCCTTATGTGCAAGGTGAGTTTGGAGGATCAGCAAGAAGGGTTAAAAAGCAGAAGGATTAGTTACAGAGCAGAAGCCCAGGGAGAAAGCACAGGCTTCGACAGAGACATACACACACACGCTGTTATCTGTGTGTGTGTTCTTGTTCTTATCCATCCCAGCAAGCCTATGAGTGCAGCAACCATCTCCAGAGTTTCCTTTTCACAGCCTAGAATCTCATTTTTCTCATTAAAATACCCCAGTTAGCTTCAAGGCAGCACACCTGCTCTGCCAGTTGGTAATCTGCCTGCCTCTACCTACTTCCACTCAGGAAGGATTGTCAGGATCTGTAGATGCACATCCCCATCTGCAGCAGTATTTTCATCTTTCTTTTGCCTGCTCCTTTCGGAACACAGGCTGTGCATTTGTGCTCAGACGGCTGGGAAATGCCAGTGCCCTGCATTAACCCACAAATCAAACCCCACACGCCACAGGAATTTCCTACGTGCGTTTGAGGTGACGAATCTGTGACTCTCATCTCACAGCAACATTTCAAACAGAAAAATCAGAAGTACTGGAATTCAATTAACCTCTATTGAACAGACGTAGAAATTATATCTAATTATACATGCAGTTGACTGCAGACATGGACCTCTGCCCACCAAATTCATTTCACTTCAGACCTTTGCTCTCAGAAATGAGTGCCACAGTAAGTGGTTTCGCCATTAAACATCCCTCTAGCACCATAATCTTTCTAAAATGTGTTCACTGCTCTATTTTATACTAAGAATGTTAATGTAATATCCCCAAGTGTTATCACAGAAATTCTAAAGGAAAGGTCACTGATAAAAAGGAGGTTTTAGTGTGAGCTTTGCTGAGTATTGCTGTAGTCTACGTTGCTTTGACTCCATGAGCATACACAAAATGCAGGAATTTGTGCCTCCAATTTATGGTCACCAGGAGATGTTTGGCATTTATACCTTTGCAGGAGGTCCAGTGCAAGGCTTTATTCTCAGAACAAAAGTATACACAGTGTGAGATGCCCCTCTGCGAGACAGTATTTTCTGTCTAACCACAAAGTACATTTCTTTGTGACCCAACAAGTTTCCTAACCTCTAGCAGCTTTTTCTTAACTTTGAGAGAACAAAGCTCCATCAGGAGTTATGCAGCTCAGAACACAAATTCTCCACTAACACATCCCAGGAAATTATTACCCATGCTGTCTGGGCAATGGCACTTTGCAGAGAAGGGAATAAAGCTGTCTAGAGGGCAGGTCTTACAAGAACTGGCTGGGCGAACTGCCATTGCTTAGTCTGAAGAAGAGGAAGCTGAGGAAAGACCTCATCATTCTCTTCAACTACTTGAAAGCAGAAAGAGAGGTGGGGGTTGATCTCTTCTCTCTAGTATCAGGAGATAGGGTGAGAGCAAATGATCTGAAACTGCGCCAGGGGAGGTTTACATTGGGTATTAGGAATAATTTTCTTTACTGAAAGAGTGGTCAGGCGTTGGGAGAGGCTGCCAAGGAGGTGGTGGAGTCCCTGCAAGTGTTCAAGAAATGTGTGGACATGGCACTTTGGGATATAGTTTAATGGCCCTGATGGCTTTAGGTGGACAGTTTGACTCGGTGATCACAGAGGTCTTTTCCAACCAAAACAATCCTATGACTACAGAAGGGAAAATAATGAAAATAATGAGCAGAGAGTTTAAAGGTGGTGGCCTTCGTTGCAGCTAGGCTTGCTTTCACCAACCTTACACGCAGTTGTTCACTTTTCTCATGCAAGTCTTTTCCACTCCTCCGTGGCATTTATTTCTGTTTCCAGGTGCTGTTCAGACTGACTGCCCTGATCTTTCTGCTCTTCTTAGCTACTTTTATGAATACCATCATTTTCTTACAGCAGCTGGCTTCTAGGAGGACTCTGTGAGATGACATCCAGGGAGAAAATCTCCCTAAATATTCACCAACATCTTCTGAGTATGAAAGGGATTAACTGCTTTGTTGTAACTCCTTGGATCAGCTTCCCTGCTGATGGGCAAAAACATTCTGTCACGAAGCTAGACTCTGTCAGGTGCTCACTCACTCATGTCACTTTTCTTCCTTATATTCTAGTAAATCACCAGTATCAACTGAAGCATCCTCTCACCAAAAAAAGCAAACAAACAAAACAAAACAACCCAGAAGGGAACTGGAAATGATGCACCTTAGATTTCCAGTGGCTGTAACACAGTTGTTGGTGAAAATAGTTTTCCTTCCTTTCTTTTGGTAAATATGATGACATTTAGATAAAGTAACAAGCAAGACAGAATGAAAGGAGAGTCAGACAGTGCTGTATGCATAGAGAGCCCCCTAGATCTGAACCTAGTGTCTATAGAGCGGCCAGGATTTTACTGGCAAACAGATCTAATTCTATCCATAAAATCATTTAATCTTTATGAGAGAAACTGTTTATCCTGAGCTAGAAAAAGGGAAATCCAGGGGCACTGGAGTTATCTGTGGGAGGGTAGGAGAACCCTGCAGAAGGAAATGGCCGGGCTGGATGGATGGGCAGAGGCCAAGGGGATGAGACTGAACATGGCCAAGGGCAGGGTTCTACACTTTGGCCACAACAACCCCAAGCAGCACTACAGGCTGGGGGCAGAGTGGCTGAGAGCAGCCAGGCAGAGAGGGACCTCCGAGTGCTGGTACAGAGTAGATGAAGAGGAGGCAGCAGTGCCCAGGTGGGCAGCAGAGCCAATGGCATCCTGGGCTGGCTCAGGAGCAGTGTGGCCAGCAGGACAAGGGAGGATATTCTGCCCCTGTACTCAACACTGCTCAGACCACATCTTGAGTGCTGTGTCTAGTTCTGGGCTCCTCAATTCAAGAGAGATGTTGAGGTGCTGGAAGGTGTCCAGAGAAGGGCAGCAAGGCTGGGGAGGGGCCTGGAGCACAGCCCTGTGAGGAGAGGCTAAGGGAGCTGGGGGTGTGCAGCCTGCAGCAGAGGAGGCTCAGTGCAGACCTCATTGCTGGCTACAACTACCTGAAGGGAGGCTGTAGCCAGGTGGGGTTGGGCTCTTCTCCCAGGCAAGCGGCAACAGAACAGGGGGACACAGCCTCAAGCTGTGCCAGGGCAGGTCTAGGCTGGATGTTAGGAGGAAGTTGTTGTCAGAGAGAGTGATTGGCATTGGAATGGGCTGCCCAGGGAGGTGATGGAGTCACTGTCCCTGGAGATGTTGAAGCCAAGCCTGGCTGGGGCACTTAGTGCCATGGTCTGGTTGGTTGGCCAGGGCTGGGTGCTAGGTTGGGCTGGGTGAGCTTGGAGGTCTCTTCCATCCTGGTTGATTCTGTGACTCTATGATTCTATGGGTAAATGAATATCCTCCAGTGGTAAACATAAAAGTGAAATGTTTCTCAGTGTTTTCTGCTGAGTGGTGATCATTTGAAGGAGATAATGTTGAGTAGGCTATTTTCTTTTTATTTGTGATTACACTGAACACTGTACCCATGTTTACTGCAGGATAATAAGCTATTGGAAAGCCAAGCAATCCTAATTTTTGAACACTGGGAAGTATTTAATGTAATTATAGCTTTTTTTGAAACAACTAACAGCTTGGAAATATGGAAAAGCTGCAGAGTGGGTAACCACTTGAACAATTCTGCGATGACTGGCTGTGCCATAACCTATCCCTTTCATGTAATGAAACTTCCTTATTGGCGTGATAATCTAGTAAGAAATTAAACTTCAAGCCTGTTAACACAGAGGATATTGCCTTGTATTACCTATAAACTACAGTTTATACATTACATTGTGTAATTTACAGTGATTGTCTACAAGCAATTACATTTACAGTAAGTAGGTTGTTACAGCCGTACCAAGGCAGCCTTGCTTACTGTCAACTTGTGTCCCAGATCTTCTCCAAAATCACCCCTGCTAAGCTAGGTTCCCTCTCACACAAATGCCTCTGCTGCTGTACCTGTAGTTGCCTCTCTCAGATTTTACTGCCTTCCACCATGACATCCTTATTCTTTTCAGACCATTAGCTCACCTCCTGCTGAACCTCCCTGACGTATCCACTGGACCATCAGCTCCCTTCTGTGCCCTCCATCTATATTTATGCTGCGAGGTGAAGGGAAGTCTTGCAAGGACTGGCTGGCATTTGCTGACTGGTTGGCCAGGCAGAGGGCACATGTGCTAAATCCCTGACTTTCCTTCCCTTGGCAGCAGTACTAGCAAGATCTCTGTCCTCCAGGTAGGCACGAAGTTCATAAACTTGTGATGACCTACATCTTCAGACAAAAGACAGCATTTGTCATTGATTTATGGATGTAAAAAGACCAGCTAGTGGAGCTGCCTTGAGCCCCTACAATCCTGAAGTTACTTGGTCAGCTGAGTTCAGAGAATTTTGTGGCTGCTTAGACTAAAAGACACTGTGGGAAGGCAGGGACAAGATCTTGTAATGACAGGACAAGGGGGAATGGGTTTAAAGTGGCAGAGGGGAGATTGAAACTGCTGTTAGGAAAGGATTCTTTGCAGTGAGGGTGGTGAGACAGTGGCACAGGTTGCCCAGGGAGGTTGTGGCTGCTCCCTCCCTGGAGGTATTCAAGGTCAGGTTGGATGAGGCCTTGAGCGACCTGTTCCAGTGGGAGGTGTCCCTGCCTATGGCAGGGGGTTGGAACTGGCTGAGCTTTGAGGTCCCTTCCAACCTAAAGCATTCTATGATTCTATTCTATAATATTCCAAGGCCAAAGACCAGGTAGGTCAGGATCCCCCTGTGCTGTGGACTGTAAAAGCATTTAGCAAATGACTCTTCTTTCCCAAAGACTTAAGTAGATGAACCAATCATCTAGGTGAAAAGGAGAAAGACGTTATGCCCCAAAAGGAGGGAGATTAATGGGAGGCAGAGACACAGTTTCCAGTGTAATTTGTTCTTACTGAAATCATTCTTCCCTGTGTTTGAAAGCCACCTGTCACAGGTTCATGTTTGTGCTTGGATGTTCTCAGATAAACAAGTTTCACACTCACCTCAAGAAACAACAGAAATGAAAGTAGTAAACACGTTCTTGAGCTAAAAAAAATAGTTTCACACAGATAAATGATTCTAAGAAGCATTTTCCATGCTTACAGAAAATGATGACATTGTAAACAAAACTTCACTCAGACCACAAATGCCAATAATATTACCCTGAGACTGACCACCAAGAGGTAAAGCTGGTTGAAGCATATTGTGCAGCCCTGTTTGGTCTGGGGTTTATTTGTCAGTTTGATTTAAATGGTGCCCTGGACATTGTGTCATTTACATTTGGGTTATTCAGATGTTCTCTGTGGACGAGGGATTGATTTCTTTTTAGGCAACGAAAAGCCCAAACAATGCCGCAGCACAAAACAACAGGAAGCAGTAAAAGAACACAAGGGAATAGCATTCATGTAAAATGGAAATGTGAGTTAAGTTGGGCCATGACGAAATCTAGCAGAGAACCAGATGCTAGCGCTCGGAGGAGAATATGCCTGGTGATGAAAGCTATCTGCAACGGAAGAGGGAGCCCTCACTGCACCGGCCCCTGCCAGTGCGAGAGGTGGGCTGCCTCCTCCTGCAGAGGCTGTGGAGGTGGTAGTGGTAGTGCACATTCCCTCCCCCTTTCTTTCACTTCTGAATAGGATTCCACTCCATTTTCACATTACTTGTTATAGAAAGCTATAGCAGAACGCTCTGCAGCAAATTACACTCAGATATGAACAATGGATCAAACTCACAAAACCAAAACATTGTCAGGGTTGGAAGGGACCTCAAAGCTCATCCAGTTCCAATCCCCCTGGCATGGGCAGGCACACCTGACACCTGACCAGGTCGCTCAGAGCCCCATCCAGCCTGGCCTTAAGAACTTCAAGGGATGGGGTTTCCACCACCTCCCCGGGCAACCTGTTCCAGTGCCTCACCATGCTCATGGTGAAGAGCTTTTTCCTAACATCCAATCTGAACCTACCCATTTCTAGTTTTGCTCCATTCCCCCCAGTCCTATCACTACCCAATATCCTAAAAAGTCCCTCTCCAGCTTTCCTGTAGGCCCTCTTCAGATACTGGAAAGCCACAATCAGGTCTTCTTGGAGCCTTCGCTTCTCCAGACTGAATAACCCAAACTCTCTCAGTCTGTCACCATAGGAGAGGTGCTCCAGCCCTCTGATCATCCTCATGGCCCTTCTCTAGACATGCTCTAGTACCACTTACTATGTCTAACTGTCAGAGGGATATTTTCCTGGGTTGGGAAGGCACATTTTACCCACACAGCAATAAATCCTCCTGTATTTGCACAAAACTCTGTGCAACAACACACTCTGAAAAGTACTACAGCATAAACCATTAACAAATACCAATTCTGTTTGCATCAACCAAGAGCACAGGCTGGAGGCTGGCTTGATGGAAAACTCACTGAAGTGACCTGTGAGACTCTGACCTTGTAGAGTTTAAAGAAACAGTGACAATGTGGTCTCAGAGATCTTCTCAGAGCAGCTGTTACCCCTACGCATCACCCTTCCTTTTTTCTGGAACAAAACTGTTCCATGCAACTAGGAAAGCTGTCAAAGCTTAACACAGATAAATAACTATATTTTAGTTTCCATAGATAAAAAAACACGTCTAAGGTCTCAACTGTGGACACCACAGTGGCATTCTCGTTTGTTTGCTTACTTGTTTGTGTTGCTTCCTAATTAAACATAAACCAATGAGATGCTTTGGATTGCGTGTGATCCTCTGAAAAGAGGGCTGGAAAGCACCATGATGCTTGCTGTAAAACTGACTCCAAGTTAGGGTCAGTAAAGTCTTGCTGTGTCCTAGGTGTTGAGTGCCATTATGAGATGCCCTAGGGGATCTCTCGTAATCACTAGATAGCTCTGCAAAAGGAGAGAGAAGCTATGTTTCAGGCCATGAATTGTGTCCCATCATTCAGCAGTGTCTACAGGACTGCTTACAAACCTAGAGCAGACTGTGATAAAAATAACCTGCAGCAGCCGTGGATCTACAGCTGAGCATCCACTTCATCTGTCTGTTCTGCAGCTAATGGCACCCACTTACAGCATGCCCAAGGATATGGAGGACAACAGAATCCAGGTTCAATTACCACTCAATTCACTACTACATGAAATATTTGTTGCTAAACCATAAAGTCCTAGGGAAAGTAGGTGCACTATCTGCAACCAAGCAGCAAACAACTTGCAAAAGACTGTAATGAACAACTGTTAAAAAAAGTCACCTAAAAATACTCTCCCATACTGTTCTCCACACTACTCATTATGGAGCTAGGCTATAGGAGTGTTAGTTCAAAGGTACCTGCAGGACCAAACATCTGCCCCAGAAGCTGAATTCAGGAAGAAGAGCTAAGGAAAAGTATGTAAGTAAGACTGGTAGGACTTAACTTCTGCATTATATCTAAGTGAATTAAATTTGCATGCATCTTTTCAAATGACACATTTCTAAAGACATATATATCCCTATGGCTGCTTGTACTGCTTATGGCTTTTTCTCCATTTACTTTTACAATTCTAAGCTCAATGCAAGTGTCAATAACATGGAAATCCCTAGAAAGGCAGACAACCCACGGCCGACAAAGATCATGAATGCAGAAGTCACTCCCAAGGCTCTGCTTTTTAGGTGGGCTAAAATGATGGAGAAAAACAGAATCCAAATCTTATGGGCCAGGCCCATAAATTGGGCAAGCAGCATGCTGAAAACTGCAGACTTTTTAAGTCCTCCTCTGGTTTGAGGCTAATTGGAACATTTTAGTGAGAAAAATCAGATTATGGGCTGTGGAAAGGAAACACTGGAGATGGCTGCTGCACTCATAGGCTTGCTGGAATGGATAAAAGCAAGAACACAAACATAGGTAAGACAGCAGGAGCGTCAGAGGCTATGTGTCTCTGTCTCAGCTGGTGCCTTTGCTGTTCTCCCTGGGCTTCTGTGTAACTAATCCTTCTGCTTTCTAACCTCCCCTGGTTGACCCACCAACCTCACCTTGCACATAAGGCAAACTCTGGGAAAAGGTAAAGGGGTGGAAAGAAGGTGGAAGGGTGGTTGGTAGCTCCTCCTGGGGATTCTGGTTTCTGGGAGGGCTGCTGTGTTTCTGTATTACTTTTAACTTGTGAGAGGCCTCGAGCACAAGCCCTACGAGGAGAGGCTGAGGGAGCTGGGATTGGTTAGCCTGGAGAAGAGGAGGCTCAGGGGTGACCTTATTGCTGTCTACAACTACCTGAGGGGTGGTTGTGGCCAGGAGGAGGTTGCTCTCTTCTCTCAGGTGGCCAGCATCAGAACGAGAGGACACAGCCTCAAGCTGCACCAGGGGAAATTTAGGCTGGAGGTGAGCAGAAAGTTCTTCCCTGAGAGAGTCATTGGACACTGGAATGGGCTGCCCAGGGAGGTGGTGGAGTCGCCGTCCCTGGAGCTGTTCAAGGCAGGACTGGACGTGGCACTTGGTGCCATGGTCTGGCCTTGAGCTCTGTGGTAAAGGGTTGGACTTGATGATCTGTGAGGTCTCTTCCAACCTTGACGGTACTGTGATACTGTGATATTTCTGTCTATAGCTGTAACTATTGGAACTACCTGCTTGTATATTTTGCTGAGCTGTGACTATAAAGCTTCATTCCTTAACTTCCAGCTCAGCTGAGTCTAGTCTGGGTGATTTCATAAGAGTGGGGGGGCAGGTAACACCCACACTATCACAATTAGCTCTTTCACTATTTAGTTTCACAACTGCACCTTTCTGGGTTTTGTTTTTTCCCTCAGGCAGGCAGGATTTTTTCCTTGTTCTCTTGCATTTGGCATATATCTGACTCAGGTATTGGTTCATCTTCTGAAACATTGTTCCAGGTCACTGGGCATAGGTCACTGACATAAAAGTCTTTGGCCTCTGGCATCTGTGCAGGTGCAAAGATCCTTGCCAATTTTTGATAAAGTTTCTCCAAAAATAATTTTTTTAGAACAGTATTGCATTGTTGAAGGCTGAGTGCTACTACAGAAAAAGGTGGAACAGGGACCTTTACAACACAGATGATTTGTTCTTCTCTGATCAGGTCTCTAAGCATGGATCACTGATATGATTTACACAGTACGTGCCTTCCATTACTTCAAGACAGACACTCGTTCATGCTTGTCTGAGGATGTCAAAAGCTTTGACTTATAACAGCCATTTGGATTCTTCTGCCAGAACATGCAGCTTGAAGGGCCAAACTGTGCGATGTTTCATCAGTGTACGTCTAACTGTCCTTACTCAGATCCTTTAATAGCCAGGCTATCAAATCCTTCTGAGAAGCATACTTTGCTGTTATGGATTGGCAAAAACTATTACAACTTGTTATTTCTGGTAATGCCCTTTTGGTGGTGCTTTGTAAAGTAGCAGGCAGCACAATCCATTTACTCAGTGAATTTTACACCCTTAAAGAATGCAATACTCTACTTCTATAGTCAAACTCTTGGGTTCCCTGTTGTTTAGTTTGTGACCTCCAAGTAACACCAGAGAAGATCTAGCAAAAAATCCTGGAGGAATCAGATGTTATCATGAGTACATGGGACAAACCCAGAAATACAAATACAGCTTGATTTAAACATCTGTCTTTCTGCAACTCACATTTTTGTTCTTTCTCAAACTAAACCAAGTTTCTCCTTATTAGCTAAGTCCACAGTACTTTACCCAATCCTCTTTACTTATTCACCTTCGCATTTGTAGATCTTTTCCCTGCTTTATACGTATTTTTTTCTGTAATTTCATTGCCACTAATATGCTATGGTGATATGACCTCTTAGAAATTGGCATTGTTTTCTGCAAGCTTACACCCTAACTCCTTAGAAACCTTTTCTACTCCCACCAAATGGTCCTCCCATGCTCCCCATATTGTCTTATTAGTACATTTGCTACCTGATACTCCCTGCCAATCCATCCTGGAGACAACTTGGAGGAGTAGTTCTTTAAACACAATACACCTAATTATCTCTCCCAATCGCCTCATTACGGTTGAAGAAAACTCTCAGGTAACAAATGGGTTAGCTGTTCTAAAGCCTTCCTTCCTTGCCTTTTATGCGTGGGATTGTTAAGTCATTACCAAGCTGGGTAGAGAAGGTTTTACAGTATCAATATACTGGTTGGGTTCTTCATTTGCTTTATTTTTCACTCCTCTACCCATCACTCAGAAGTCATGGCACCCGTGTGTTGCTCATCTCAGTTCCCAAGGAGAGTACAGACCAGCTGATAGACAGAAGCCTAAAGGAGTCCTAGATGAATATTGTAGCTGCTGATGTTCCTCAGCTGCCTCCACCAGTTATTACTTTGTGATGGTCTGACTGCAAAATACCACCTCTGTAGCTAGTAAGCATGGCAGAGACAAAGCCAATGCATTAAACTCTTTATTATTAACACCTTGTGATTTATATCATCACAGAATCAAAGGATGTCAGGGCCTGGAAGGGACCACAAAAGATCATCAAGTCCAACTCCCCCATCATGTCAACAATGCTGGCTGTTGCCACAAATGTTCATTTAAGTGTGGAGAAATCCTTCCACTGCCAATGGGATGCTGGATTCCTCTTTTCTGCTGGCTGCTGTTTCAAATCCTACAGGATATTCTTCTCTTCCACATGATGCTTTTCATGAAGGAGAAGTCTCAAGCATTTTGCAGTTTTGTATGAGCTGATGTCTACAGACCAGCTCACAGAATAAGATACCTGGAAGGCTTTTTATGTCAGTTTGCTTTAATAGCTGCTAATGCTGCCTCTCATGGATCTGCACATCCTACTTTCCCTGGTAAAGCTTCCTTCTGCATAGGCAATTTTGTTTTCACTTGACATCACTGCCTCTGTAGAGCCAACAAATGTCAGTCTCCTTGAGATCTTCCTGGGAATCAGCCTCTCATTTAATCTTTTAGGTCTATGGAAAGTAACTTGGGGCTGAAGGTCCTCTAATTCTTCATTCAGCTAATTAGCAGTGTCTCCAAGAGTGTGCCTGCATGTGAAGCTGGCAACTAACAGCTGCTACTGTAAGAAGAGCCTAATTTCTACTTTCACACCGGTGAATATATAAATACATCTCTTATAATCTTATCCACTATGTTACTGATCTTCACCAGCAGTGAAAGTCTCTTTGCCAAATTGTTCTTCAGCCTTCTTTTTGTAAACAATTTGCTTATTTTGTTGGCAGTTTTCTTTTCACTGCTGAGTTCATATGTATACAGAAGCTGACAAGGGATCACAGTATCACAGTATCACAGTATCACCAAGGTTGGAAGAGACCTCACAGATCATCAAGTCCAACCCTTTACCACAGTGCCCAAGGCTAGACCATGGCACCAAGTGCCACATCCAACCTTGCCTTGAACTGCCCCAGGGACGACGACTCCACCACCTCCCCAGGCAGCCCATTCCAGTGCCCAATGACTCTCTCAGTGAAGAACTTTCTCCTCACCTCGAGCCGAAATTTCCCCTGGCGCAGCCTGAGGCTGTGTCCTCTTGTTCTGGAGCTGGATCTTCTGAGCAAAAAAGTAAGGGAATTTATGATAGACTTCCTAATGTACAGAAGTACAAATTCTCCTTCCTGTAGTGCAAACTCTGCTTCCTACGGCAAGAGACTAAGTTTTCAAAGTTGCATCTGGCCACAGGACTCAGGGTGGTCTCTGCTGCTGTTTCAGAAACATTGCTTTGGGCCAGAGCAGTTTGAAATATTTTATGTTTTCTTTAGTTGTTGTTTCTTTTTTTTGTTCTTTTACTCCCAGGTAACTTCTCTAAAAATAAATCTGAACCATATGCCCAGAAAGAGTAAAAAAGTTATAGAACCATAGAATCAAGCAGGTTGGAAGAGATGTCCCAGCTCCTCCAGCCCAACCTAGCAGCCAGCCCTAAACAATCAACCAGACCATGGCACTAAGTGCCCCAGCCAGGCTTGGCTTCAACACCTCCAGCCACAGAGACTCCACCACCTCCCTGGGCAGCCCATTCCAATGCCAATCACTCTCTCTGACAACAACTTCCTCCTAACATCCAGCCTAGACCTCCCCTGGCACAGCCTGAGACTGTGTCCCTTTCTTCTGTTGCTGCTTGCCTGGCAGAAGAGCCCAACCCCACCTGGCTACAGCCTCCCTTCAGGTAGTTGTAGACAGCAATGAGCTCTGCCCTGAGCCTCCTCTGCTGCAGGCTGCACACCCCCAGCTCCCTCAGCCTCTCCTCACAGGGCTCTGCTCCAGGCCCCTCACCAGCTTTGTCACTTTTCTCTAAAGAGAATTTGCACAGAAAATCCATGTTCAACACCCGCCCCCCACTCTATTTTCTTTCTTCTCCAGTCTAGAGGAAGTCTGACTGATTTTTCATGAACTGTAGCGAAAACGGAATCTTGACTAGAACATATAGTATTTACATAAAGTACTTGATCCCCTCCTATGAGCACTTGAGGCATAGTTATTTCACTTGAAGATGAGAGACAGGTATGCCAGGATTATCCAGGGCTCTTTCAATCACTTAAAGAAGGCTGCCCTACTTCACAGGATAGTGAGCATTTTTGCCACTTGAACTGCAGGACAGAAAAGCAAGCAGACCTGGTGGGCTTAGGGAGCCAGGAATTGTGAGGAAGAGTTCCAGGGTAGAGCAGCTAAAAAAATCAATATGATGTTCCATAACTTCCTCCAAGCTAAAAGTGGAAGGAAACTTCTGAAAGTATTAAAAAAAATAAATTCTAACATCAAACTTGTGACAGAAGCAGCACTTCAGAGTCTTCTGATCTCTGCATCTAACTTCTTCGTGGAAGACAGAATTAATGGAGGAGGAAAACCAGAAGTGCTTTCTCTGGGAGCACTAAAGCAAAGTGTCACACTGGGAGGTACAGAATCAGGTACTGCTGTCATACATGTTCAACTTGTACTTAGCACCACAGTTGCTACACTGAAATGCTGCCTACTGCAGAATGCTGTTCACGGGCAAGTGGTCACCCCACGGCACTCCTGATACTATCTCACTGAAGTCTGAACTCACAGAACCTCTGCCACCAGATCTTGATCTCCTCCTTCATCTGCAAGTGACCACCAGTAGAAATACTCCTCAAGGATTCCCTAGGGCTAGTGTGCACAGTCAGCACTAAAGTCCAAGCTACCATGTACTTAACTGAAGAGCTGACCTCCTTGACCCACAGAAGGCAGCATAGATGGCCCAGCTTTGTCAAAGGCTCTGCACCCCTGCAGGGAAACAAGCAATCTGGCAAGGGCGGCTTTAGGCACTTTAGATAAGAAAGAGTGCTAGAGCCTGTCTTCAGGCCTGTCTTAATCAGTCTTTAGACTAAGTAGAACGCTGAGCTGAGTCACTGTATTTGCCTGTGTGCATGTTTTCATATATAGACATGTATTTTTGTAAGTGTGTATTGGAGTGAGAATATAGCAAAGAAGCACAGTGTTCCAAAAGCTCCTGCAAGAGTGAATTGTGAGCCGAAGCTGTCACATCACATGAAACACAGCCAGAGAACATGTGAAGATGCAGTCACAGCTATTTAAAAACTTCTCAGTGTTCTGCTCCCATTTGGAGGCATTTAAATCTGATCTCTTTCATGGCTTTATTTTTTTCCTGAAACCACCATTACCCTTTTGAAGCAAGGCGTGATGAAACGTGAAAATTCCTTGGCTCTCAGAAGATTTTAGCTTTTCATCTCCCCAAGTCCTACCATTCAGCTTCATGCAGAGAGAGAAAGAAGCCCATGTGTTTCTCTGAACAGGACTAGTAGGATTAAAACACACACCACTGGGCTTGCTGAAAAAGGGCTCAAGTGTGACACAGCCTTCTGAACAGCTTTGCCTTCAGGGCTACAGCCAAAGCTACTCCTGTCTTTACTTTAGGATAGTTCAGGGAGATGCCAGGCCCAGGCCCCCTCGACTGAGTTTGCCACGAGAGGTGCAGTAGAAAGGACATTGCAAACAGACTGCTGCCGAGTGAATGATCAGATTTTAATTAATTACTTTATATATTTTTGTTATTACGGCCAGATGCTGCCTGAGGAAGTTGAAACAAGCAGTCAGGAACTGACAGCTTAATAATTAAGTGGGGAAAATTGGCGCACAGACCTCCAGCTACTTCCTCTAATATGCAGCATCTATAAATGAAAGTGTGCAGTGTCCCAGTGGCTCTCCTTCCAAACTGGCTCTATGTTACTGGGTAACGATTTTCCATCCAACAGCAGCAAAGCACAGGGCTCATTACAGCAGCTACATAAAGTTAGGAACACATTACGAATGGAACCTTTGCCGTGGCTTTTACCGTAAGGCCTTACTGCGCAGGACTGCCCGATGCTGACATGTGTTTGCTACGTTTAATAATCTTTACTTAATTAGTCCTTGAGCTCATTACAGCCCTCAAAAATCTGATCAGAGCATATATTTGCCTACTTCTGAAACGGCTTTGTAGTCACTATGCCCAGCTAATCGGCAGCCGAGAGGCACCTGCCAGGCTGGAAAGCCTGCAGCTGTTACCCCTGCCTACCTGAGCAGCACCACCGCACTGTCCCCCTCTCGGGATCCGCTCCCCAGCAGGCAGTGCAGCTGCTCCTCACGGCGCGCTCCCGGAGCCGCTCATCGGCCCAACCGCCGGCCGAGACAAGCG
Source organism: Pogoniulus pusillus (assembly GCF_015220805.1). Lineage (NCBI taxonomy): Eukaryota > Metazoa > Chordata > Aves > Piciformes > Lybiidae > Pogoniulus > Pogoniulus pusillus. Next base: position 1,096,825 of record NC_087291.1, on the reverse strand, counting down.
CAAGTCTCTCCAGCCTCGCTCCCCAAGGCAAGTGGCGCACCGGCTGCCAAGGTGCTGCAGTCGGGTGCCGGAATGGGAGTTTGCCCAGAGAAAAACTTTACGCAGAGGTTGCAGACGGAGCCGTTACAACTGCTGCGGCGGCAGCTCGGGTCTGCGGAGTGAGCAGGCGGCCCGTGCCCCTTCTCCTGCCCCGGGGCGCTAGGGTGAGTGTGTCCTACTCGACCAAGTAGGCGGCTGACAGCGTCCGGCAAACGGGGAGCAACCCCAGGCTGCCGTGGCCCCCTCCCCTCTCTACCCCGGCCCCGCCGCGGAGCCGTCGCAGCCCCCACAGAGGGGGAGACGGCGCAGGGACCCCTTCCGCTGCTCCCCCTGCCCTCCGCGCCCGCACGCGGCAAGGGGGCGAGGGAGCCCTTGGCGGCCCCGCCAGGGGGCGGGGCGGGGGGGGTCCGGGGCTGCCGCCGCCGCTACCCGCGGCACTGGCGGGGTGGCGGCGGCGGCGGGAGGCTGCGGAGGTAAAGTTGGGGTGGCGACGGCCCTAGGGAGGGCTCAGCTCCTGCAGCACCGCGTCGCGTCCGGCATGAGGGGAGGCGGAGGGGCGAGCGGAACGCGCTGCCACTTGTGCCCTCACGGCCTCGGCTGTGCGCGGCGCCACCCCGCGGCCTGCCCTGCCCGTGTCCCTGCCCGTGTCCGTGTCCGTGCCCGTGCCCGTGTCCACGCGGCGGTCGTTCTGCCCTGGCCCGATACCCGGGGAGGGCGTGGAGCGGCGCGGCTGCGCTCTCAGCGCCGGGTTGCCTGGGCGCCGCGGTGGGGCGCGTCCTGCGGCTCCGCGGAACTCTCGCCGGCGGCGCTGGGTGACTGTTTCCGTATGTACCTTGCTGCTGGCGCTGATTTCGCCGGGGCGCTTCGTTCCTTGTCCTTGCAGACAAAAGCGCACGCGAGACGTCGGCAGGGAGCGATGCGATAGCTCAAAGTCCTGTGTAGGAAGCGCTAAGCTGCTCGGGACCCTGAGAGCCTAGAGCCGGGGCAACATAACCCCCTGTGCTGCTGCTGCCGAGCCGTCGTGTGTACCATTATTAGCATTAACGAGTAGTCATTTTGGCAGGAAAACATACTTAATGTTTGCAGATTTGCTTGAAGCAAGCTGTTGGGTCTTGGCAAGGCTTGTTGTAGAATGGGTTCAGAGTGTGAAAGCAGAATCCAGACGCTAAAGCGCTCGGTCGATTAAATTCCTGCGCTGGGAGGCACGGCACACATTAGGTTCCTGTGGCCGACTACTTGGTTTCCTTGCGTGCTCAAGAGTTAGTGACTTCAGCGGCTGGGTAGGTGACTGGCCGGGAGCGCGGGCGGGGGCGGCGCTTCTGCCGCGCTGGGAGCTGAAATGGGTTCGTAGCTACCGCGGCTTCTTGCCTTGCTGAAGGATTGTTTTCGGACTTGGTGTCAGTGAGCTTAGTGGCTGGAGCGGGGATTACTTCTGGGTGAGTGGGGCTGGCTGAGTGAGGGTCTACAGGATCCCTTCTGCTGACTGCGTGTAAATGATACGTGTTTAACAAAGTGAGGGATCGCCAGTCTGTGCATTGCAGGCTCTGCTATGAATGCTCTTTATGCAGTTCTGGTATTTTGTACTGGTAGGTTTCTCTGTATTTAGAGTGGCAGTTTGGTCATTTGGATTGTAGCAGGATCCTGCTGTGCTGTGTAGTGTTGGCAATTTTTCTTAGGCTGAGACATGCTGGATAGCGTTTTAGTAAGTAATGTGTAACAAAGGGGTTAAATCGTTGACAGTAAATGCAACCTAAATTCAGACTTTGAAGAGACAGAAGGAATAATATAACGAATTTTGAAAGCAGTGTATTTAACGGAGCAATACAAAATATCAATATCCAAGGACTGCTGGATCCAAAGAATGCCCACCAGTGCAGCACAGCAACAGTCCAAAGAGACGAAGTTGCCAGAGGCTGTTCTGCTCTTACTGTTGGAAGAGTTCTCCTGAGGAAGTTTAGCAAACATAGGTTAATTGAAGGAATTGAATAAAGGTGCAGGGGTCTGTGCATATGAAAGAAGCTGATTTAAGGTAAAGTGATGTCAATGCAAATTTAGACCAGTTGTGTCATTGTGGCATAAGTTGCTGTATGGACATCACTTACTTGCTCTTCTGGGTATGTTATTTGAGAACTGTTGCAAGCAAAATGGAAAAAAACACATTGCTCTTAAAATCAGAGAACCCAGAGTTGGTGGGTGGGTTTTTTTTAACCAAGAAGAGTGGGTTTGATTTAAAATGTTGACTGTATCTTTCCTTCATGAAGCAAGCCTTGATTAAGAGCTCAGTGAGTCAACATCTGTCTGCATCTGATTTAGTGATCATAGAAGGTTGATCTTTTTTTTTTTTTTATGTGTGTAATCTTCCAGCAAAATATGCTGTGCTAAGTGAAGGTTTGTGGTGTTTGTCCTTGTATAGTAGTGTCGCAGTGTTAGTAAATGAGAGTGGCTACCAGTATGGGGACTGCCTCAATGTGGCTTGTCATTATTTTATGACTAAGCATGCTTGTGAAGAGTGCAGACGGTCACACTTTGGGGTACTTTGTGTCTTGTCTGATTCTTTTCTGCACTTTCTTGCAGAGCTGAGGGGTCTTGCAGTCTGCTAGTTTAGGATGGTAAAGCATCTCTCATATACCCGAAAATTAGGTTCTCTCCATGAAGGAGTGGCACCACCAAGGACTGCTTAACCATGATGCCTGGTTTGTTTTTCCATGGGTGATTTGTCTGTATCTGTACTAAAAAGTGATTTATTGATACTATCTTGTTTGGGGGGTAATAGGTCTCTAGTGTGGGCAAGATGTACAAGGCTGAATATTCACACGTCTGTGTTTCTGTACAATGAAATTATTTATTCCAGAAAATTCTCAGTTATGAGGTGCCCACAGATGCGTACAATAGGAGTTTGAGCCAGATGCACCTGAAAAGGATCATGTATTTTGACACTTCTGTCTGTATGGCTGTGGTAGGAGAGCTGTGCAGTATAAAAGTCTCTGTTGACTTCTGTGTGTTTACGCGTTTAAAATAAGACTTGCAAGAAGGTTCAACCAGATCAGTGCTAATAATACTTGTGTTTCTTGTGTGAAAGACTCTTTTCAAGATAAAGGTCTGATTCTCCACTACTTTGCGCTCCAGGGTGTGACTCTCCTAGTATGTGTTGGCAGCAACAATTAAAAGGGCTGCCACTTCTTGTGGGATGCAATACAAAGTCTGGCCAGTGGCATTCCAGGAGCTCTTGTGAGCTGTTCCTCGTGTGTGGTGTTCCTCATGATGTTTTAAGTTTCTTCTAACCATTCTCAATTAACAGTTACTTTTGTGCATCACTTTAGGCTTTATTGTGCTCTTTCCTGTTTATTAACCTGTTGTTTCAGGAATATCTTGCAGCACTGAACTTTCTAAGGGACCTACATTGTCTTTCAGGATCATTGTCTCTCTCCTTGTTTATGTATAAGGAAGAGACAGTAGTTACTGAAATTACCTAATGCATCTTAGCTGTTCTTAATTATCATAACGAAGACTATTACAATGCATATTCTAAGTACAAAGTATTTTCAAAGGTTAGACAAAACACTGGGGGAAAAGTTGTGACAAATCTTGCATCTTTGTAGGTTGTGTTCTAATTAAGTATTCAGTATTATAGAAGACAATCTTTGAGACCTGAGCTGCTGCTGAAATGTCAGTTAAATAATATTTCCTTTCTTCAAAGCAGTGTGCAGTATTCTGTGTGCAGTGTTCCAGTTGCTGCAATACTGGGAAATCTTTTAAGAGCTGAAGAGTTCCTTTAACTTTTTATTCTCTGTAATCTATAGCTAATTTGTATTCAAGGTAGATGGGAAAATGCTGAACATGTAGGAAATACAGCTATGAAACCCAAGAATTAGGTCCACTGGGAAAAAGCCAAATGAAAGTGCAGAGAATGTGTAGAATAGACATTTCTCTATAAGGAAGACTTTGTTTTAAGGTGCTAGCAAAAGGAATTTTATTTTCTTAAATAGTTATTTAGGTTTTTGAGGTATATGCTTTGGAGGTTTTGATTTTGTACACCAGCCTAACTTTTCTCTGTTCACCTCTTTCTGACACAGTGAGCTTATTATTTCCAGCCCTAATTACAGCTGTATATATTTTTGTAGCACTTTATAGCTGAGTCTACAGGGCAATGGACCCAACCATAGCCCACATGTAATTTATTACTTTATTTTTCAGCAGCTGTGGCAAGTCTGCCGATCAGAATTAAAGTTATTCAGATATAATTGAAATATGGCAATATTAATGAAATGATGAAATGCACATGAGCTCATTCAGTTTCCCTTTTCACTAGATTTTTTGGGCTAATGTTGTTTTTATAATAAGAGTGCCAGCTGTTGCTGATTAGCATAGCATTTGAGATGGTCTCTATGTAAGCTAAATAGAGAGGATACGATGAAGGAGGAAAAAAACATGCCCGAAACTAGAGAGATGTAGAAGTGGCAGTCTTGGAGGTGTTAAAAAGCTTTACATATAGAGTAGGTTTGGTCCTTCATGTTAGATAAGTGTTGTGGAGGGGATTTCTCTGTTCCTCCCTTAATAGGGGAAGGTGAGAAATTAATTTGAGGTGGTATTAATTTTTTATAAAATTAGTTATTAAAATTAATATTTACAAATCTGTACCACCCCCAACCATTATGTAATCAAGTTCGTTGTGCAAAGTTATGAAAACAGTTGGGATATATTTACAGGGATTGAATTATTAAATGAAAATATCAAATTATCAACAACTATAGACAGAGAGAAAGATTTCTTTAGGCTTAATGCCTCTTAACACCTATACTGTTTGCCCAGCAAGGGCTGAAACTGTGTGTGCTCTTCAGACAGAGGTAGTTTATTTTACAAAGGAATTAAAGCTTGCTTAAATGTGTTGCTCTTAAGTATTAATCATTAATCACCCTCCCGGGATTGTGTCACAGTGTGCCCAGTATTCGGGTCTTGGTGAGGCTGGAATATATCCCAGCTTGCAGGAGAATGATAAGGTGTTCCCAGTCTCTGGTGTAAACAGGATTTCTCTGACCTTCTCTCCTGGTGTGAAGTGGTTTCTGCCTCGGTGCTGCTGCTTCTGGATGCTGTGTCCAGGGATGATCAGCTGGCAGGATTTCCAGGTGCAGGAGAAGGATTTGTCCGTGCAGCTTCTAGCACAGTCATCTCACAGCTAGCAGGCTGTTTGTAGGTTAGCAGACAGTCTGGAAGGTCTGCTGAGTCTGGATCTTTCCAGGCTTACAGGGCAGCTGGCAAGCAGTGTGCCAGGCTGCAGGGAGACTTGAGCTCCGTAGATAAATGCAAGGTAGCAAGGCAGTGTGTACGGCTGCTCTAGGCTTAGGCAGGGGCTCTTGGCTCCCCATATGTATCAAGTGCAGGCGTGCAGGAGCTCTGCTTCCAAAGGGTATGCAGACAGCTTAACTGCACCCTGAGATCAATGCAAGAGGGCTGAGCCTCAGTAATGCTTGCAAGAGAGGGTCTGACTCTGTGCCTAGGCCATGCAAGCAGGTCTGTGCTGCTATATGGATCAGAGAGCTGAGCTTGATCCTCTGAACGCTCTGAACACGTGGTGCTCCTTTGCACTCCTCTTTATAGATTCTGAGCCTAGATTCGTGCCTCACTTTGGCCATCTAAAGTGACCAATCAGGCTGGCAGTAAGCCAAAACCTTACCTTAATAGGCAGTAGCTGTTTGCCTGATCCCTCCCAATAGGGGATCACCTGGGCGGACCCCAGGGGTACACGGGCTGGGTGTGTGTGTGTCACACAACCTGTTTACTGCCATGGGTCCTGGCAGAAAAACATGTCCAGACATGTGGAGGCATAGAGAGGCCTCAGTTTTGGGGCTGCTGCCCCTCCACCACAATAAGCAATGGCAAAACCTTTCCAGGTGATGCATATAACTTCAGACTTGAGTTCAGTCCTGTGCTGATGTGTTTGTGGTGGTACTGGCAGAGGGGCCTCTCTTAGGAGAGGCACCAGCTTCTCTCATGTTCCGAAGGCTGGCAGGTGGAGGGGATGTAAGGCAGAGTACAGCAGGGTGTGCATGCCTCTCCAGGATTGCAGAAAGCTCCCTGAAGAGATGACATTGACACTACCATCATGCAACAGCTCTCATGCTTTCAGAATATTAAAGACACCTGTGTCACTGTTATTAAATGACCAAAGATAATTTACTTTGGATATGTTCATCATTTGCAGAGTTTTGCCCAGGGCATACACAGGCTGGATGGGTGGGCAGAGGCCAGTGGGATGAGATTGAACAAGGCCAAGTGCAGGGTTCTACACTTTGGCCACAACAACCCCAAGCAGCAACACAGGCTGGGGCCAGAGCGGCTGAGAGCAGCCAGGCAGAGAGGGAGCTGGGGGTGCTGGGAGAGAGGAGCTGAAGATGAGCCAGCAGTGCCCAGGTGGGCAGCAGAGCCAATGGCATCCTGGGCTGGCTCAGGAGCAGTGTGGGCAGCAGGACAAGGGAGGTTCTTCTGCCCCTGTGCTTAGCACTGCTCGGGCCACAGCTTGAGTGTTGTGTCCAGTTCTGGGCTCCTCCATTGCAGAGAGATGTTGAGGTGCTGGAAGGTGTTTGGAGAAGGGCAACAAAACTGGTGAGGAGCCTGGAGCAGAGCCCTGTGAGGAGGCTGTAGCCAGATGGGGTTGGTCTCTTCTGCTAGGCAAGCAGCAACAGAGCAAGGGGACACAGTCTCAAGCTGTGCCAGGGGAGGTCTAGGCTGGATGTTAGGAGGAAGTTGTTGTCAGAGAGAGTGATTGGCATTGGAATGGGCTGCCCAGGGAGGTGGTGGAGTCTCTGTGGCTGGAGGTGTTGAAGCCAAGCCTGGCTGGGACACTTAGTGCCATGGTCTGGTTGATTGGCCAGGCCTGGTTGCTAGGTTGGACTGGATGAGCTTGGAGGTCTCCTCCAACCTGGTTGATTCTGTGAAATGATTATACACAATTCTGTGTGTGTATCAATATGGCCATGTCTATTTCTCAGTGTTAAAACTTGTGCTTTTGGGTGGAACTTCTGCACCTGCTAAGGGGACAGATTTTGAACTTGCATGTCCAGGGCTGGTGGTTGTCTTTGGACGGTTTGGCAGTCATGGTTCTGGAGTGTTTAGTTAGGCAGATATTTAAAAGTCTTCCCCCTAGGGCAGCAGGATGTAGAAAAGTAAGACAAGGTTTAAAGAAATTATAAATAGAACATTTATTAAACCCATTTTTGCATAGAGGGAGCATCCTATGAAGTTGTATAGAAAGCTGCCATCCTTGGGTGTCTGAGTGCAACCTGATTCACCTCCTGTGAGGGCATGCTTTGTACTGCCAGGTAAGGAGAACTGCTTTACGTACAAAACTCAGTACAGGTAACACATCTTCCTTTTCTCACATCTCCTTCCTCTCGTATCTGCTTGAACCTATGTCTGGATTCCTTGGAAGTGCTTTGGAATTAAGAGTATCAGTTGAATGGCATTTACTGCTCCTTTCCCCAAAGAATGACACTGTTCCCTATTTCAAAATAATGATGAGGAGTTGTTTTTTTTCTCTAAGAGAAGGTGCTGTAGCCTGTGTTTTAGCATGAAACACTATTTGGAAACTTAATTAGACAAATCTTGGGAAGAAATAATAAGAAAATCCTGCTCTTCAGAGCTTTCCATCTAGAGTTCAAAGAAAGGTCAAAGGAAGTTACAGATCATATGTCTTTTATTTTTTCTGGGGTCAGCTGCAGGACGTTTTATAGCTACATTCTAAACCACATCGAATTTTCTTTAAATGTAGATGCTTATTAGGTCATTGTAAAAAATGCTGTTTGAGAGTGGGCTCTGTGTGTGTGATCTGAGATGCTACTCACAAAGCAGCGCATTCTTCTGTCAAATCCTTTGTGCTGCTCCTCTGAGGTTGTCCTCAGAAAAGCTTGCTTGGACATCAGAAGTTAGGGTAACCAATGCTGCTCTGTGTCAGGAGACCTGTGAAGCAAAGCTGTATGATCCAGATGAATTGTATGAAAGACATTGTTTCATTTTCAGTAATAATTAAAACTCTTCAAACTTGGGAGATCCTCCTTGTTTCAGCCATCAGTAGGTGTTCATATTTTAGGTAACCCATTTCTCTTTCAGAATTACTTGCAAAGAGAAACAGTACTTGTCAGGCTTAGTGCACTGATTTGCAGGTTTACTGCTTCAGCTACCGTGTATGGCCATCCTTTCTCGTGCAGGGTTTGGGTTGACCTCCATGGCTGTCCCATATTCTTAGGATAGACAGTTGTAGGAATGAAAGTATATAGTGGTTAAAAACTAGTCTTGAATCTGCATCAGCAGTGTGCTCTTACAGTGGTGGAGGCTGACAACAGGCTGAGCTTTATTAGCAAGAGTTGAGTGAGTTGACTGTTGTTGGTGTGGCTGTTCCTGGAGTAATGCTGTGTCCAATCTTTGGCCCCCAGAGCAAGAAATATAAGAACAAACTCTGGAGAGAATCCAGAGGAGGGCTGCTCAGGTAATTGAGGGGTGGAGCACATGAAGATGCTGTGTTTGCCAAGCCTGGAGATTAGAAAATGAGGATGAATTGCTGCTCACCGTTTCCTGATGGGCTGTTACTGAACAGAGAGATGCTTTTCTCCAGGGGATACAGAGAAAGGACAAGGTGCAGCCATCACACATTGAAATTGTGAAATGCTGGTTGGTCACAATAAAAAAAAAGCCCAGCTCTGGCCCAGAGTCTGTGGAAGTTACCAGTTTTGACCTTGTCTAGACAAGACTCTGGAGCAACTGTATCTGACTTTGATATTGGTGCTGCTTTGACTGGGAATTAGAACATGTGGCCTCTAGAGGCCTTTTCCTTCTTAAGTCACTCTGGTTCTAAGATTTCCCACAGAGAAAATAAGTATCCTAAGAGTTATTCTAAGTGGTCTTTTGAATTCTTAGAAGGGAAGAGCCATTTGTTTTGGGGATGAGAGGAGCCCTTAATGGGCACCATAATGTAGAATCAAAATGTTTTTGTAAAGACTGGGCAGAGGGAATGTGGAAGCTGTCTCTGGGGTAAAGAGCTTCTGCACCACACTGCTGCCATAGTTGGTTGTGGTCTTGCTCCCACGTGTTGAGAATAGCTCTGGCAGATAAATGTGAGGCTTGTCAAGTTTGAGTTGGCTGTGGTTAGAATAGGTGAGTTCTTCACAAGCCTGGGAAGTTACATAATGCATACGACCTTCACAATGGCTGTTACAGTTTGGTGTAATAAAGTGTGGTTTGGTTGGTTTTTTTTTTGTGAAGTGACTAATAAAGCTCTCTTAAAATTAGCTGTGGATGCTTCCTTTGTGTCTGATGTTTGGAAGTACTCTGTTGGAATAGCTCACTGCTGTTAGTTTTGGCATCACGTTTGATCATGTTTTATAATACACATCTTGAATATGAGGGGCAAGGGTTTTTTAAGAGTCAGTTCACATTCCTCAGAAATAGGTTTGTGCTAAAGCAGACAGAATATCAGGGCTTCTTCTTGTTCTGACCTCACACAGATGTCCAAGACATCAGCACAGATTTCCATAGATTTGACTTTAAGACTTCTGTTTTCTCTTGAGTTAGTGATGACCAAAGAAACCGTTAGGAGGATTGTAATGCCACCAGTGTTATTAGTTCCAGCAGTGTTGTACTAAACTAGTATGAACTCTATGTATTGGTGCTCCTGTGTTTGAATGGGAGAATTCAGTACTGGAGGACAAGGTAGTTTTGTTTTCCTCTATGTCTGGAATCATGTCTGTCCATGATTACTTGTTGGGGAAGGAGGGACCAATGTCTCCACAGTAAATGCCCTGCTCCCCCAAAAACAATTGTTTTGTCTTTTTTTGTGAGTGACATTGGGTGCCTTTTACCACTACTTGAGTTAAATATGCAAGCTGTGATTTAGGCCTAAAAATGAAAACTTTTGTTCAGCTTTTCAAGAATCTGGAAGGATTGCTGTCAGTGCTCTTAGGCTTCAGTGGTGTTTCTCTACCAGCTTCCCTCTCCAGGCCACAGGAGGGTGTCAAGACCAGGATGTTGCTCTAAAGAGTATGGAATGGGAGATAGGCTGTCCTGTGCTCCCAACAGCTCTTTGTTCTGGCTGTGACTTCCCTTGAGGCCTGCTCTTGTCTATAATATTCTTAAATACATATGTATGTGTTTTGGTGTTTGGGTTGTTTTTTTTCCATTGAGATTCAAGCTTTGCAACTCCTAACTCAGGCTTCCTAAAGGACCTGAGAGTAACTTAGTAAACAGGAGCTATTAACAGTTTTGAATCACTTTTAGCTCCTTTCTGTGTTTAGACTGTATTCAGAATGCATTTTCCAGTATTGTGCACATGTGAAAGGGAAAGAGGATTTAGGTGTTTTTTAAATTAAGACTGAAATGCATGAATTCTTGTTGAGGAAGTGTAAGAAAAAGGCTAAATATCACTAGATTCAGATCATAAATTGAGGAGCAGCTCTGCTTATTCTAACAAGATTGCAGTAAGGAAATTGCTGGTAGATCTACTGTTGTATACAAAATCCCACTGAATTTTTGGGTAGGCTTTACAAGCAATTTTAACAGTGATTTAGATTTTTCCATTTTGGGAAGGCTGTAGAGAAATGTTTTCAAACCAGTATTTTGAGTACTAAGGTCTGGATAGGCAGAACACTTCATTAGTTCAATGCATTGTTTCCTAGTGCTGATATTGCTGTCTGAAGGGAGGTTGTATCCAGGTGGGGTTGGGCTCTTCTGCCAGGCAAGCAGCAACAGAACAAGGGGACACAGTCTCAAGCTGTGCCAGGGGAGGTCTAGGCTGGATGTTAGGAGGAAGTTGTTGTCAGAGAGAGTGATTGGCATTGGAATGGGCTGCCCAGGGAGGTGGTGGAGTCTCTGTGGCTGGAGGTGTTGAAGCCAAGCCTGGCTGGGACACTTAGTGCCATGGTCTGGTTGATTGGCCAGGGCTGGGTGCTAAGTTGAGCTTGGAGGTCTCTTCCAACCTGGTTGATTCTATGATTCTGTATGACAGAGGAAAACATTGTCTTTTGTGGCTGCATTTTTTGCACTCTGGTAGAGTCTAAGATCAGCAGTTGTCTGCTGAAGAGAAAAAGGGCAGTAGAGAGCAATTTTTTTCTTTCCTTTAAGAACTACTTTCTCTCTTGCTTTCCTCGTTGGGCAGGAGTGGATCGACAGTAACAGTGCCTAGCTGGACCACAATGATAGAGGTCACATTAGTCAAATCATCCTTCCCTGTTTTAAAAAGGTGGCAGAATTTTCTTCAGTTGCAAAGATACTCTGTTTTTTTGGTTTTGTAGCCTAAAGTGAGGAAAGGTAACTGCATGTGCTCTCAGCCTCAGCACAGACACAGCCCTGCAGTCTCCTTGGGTGCTCACAGGGTATTTGGTGTGTACACCTTCTGCCTTGAGCTGGAGCTGGAAAGAATCAGTGGTGCAATTGATAGCATTAGGAAGAGGAGGGAAATAAACATGTCATGAACCTGAGACACCCACATTCAGAGACTTCAGTGATGCAGTACTTTGGTTTTGATTTCTTATTTGTGGATGTTGGAGATAGCAACATGATTTTCCCTGATTTTGCCCTAAATTTCATTGCTCTGGTGATGATTGTTTGCCATATTCCTTCAAAGCTTCCTTTAGTAACTGCTCTTACCCTTTCTTCTTCCAGAATGTCAAACTGGCTTAGGTCCATGAAGAGTACCCTGCTGTCTCACTCCCTGTGATTGGCCTTCAGTTGTCAGGAGCAAATGTACAGCTAGAGGGTTAAGTTAAAATCCACTCCCTTGAAGGAAATAAACACTTTAATTAATGCCCTCTCCTTTGCATGGCAGTCTCTGGTAGATTTCTTCCTTCAGAGTTGCTTGGTCCATGACAGCAGGCTATCAGCAATAGAGAAAGGGAAATCCCAAAGATTGGAGTGAAAAGTTCACAAATAAAGCACTTAAAGGGAATATACCAGTGCAGGCTGTGTCAGGTGAGCACTTCAAAAGTGAAAAGTGCCACCCTGTTGGTTTGTTCTCCTTTTCACTGATCTCTTTGAAAATCTAATTGGAATCACAGTTAAACTACCACGTTAAGGTATGGTTTTGGTAGATAAAGTTGAAATAATACACATTTATCAACTGAGAGTGTTGCTGGAAATAGTAGACACATGTAGAAATGAACACAAATTCTCATTTCTTGTTTCATCCTAAGGGCAAAGTACCCTTGGTGCAAAGCTCAGGGGGCCTATGTAGTCATTAGCTCATGGAGCGGAACATTAATCTTCTACCCACAAATCTGCCCCAAAACATAAAGCAGGGAGCGTCTGTTGTGAGGATTGCCAGAGGTTGCATTAAACATGATGGTGTAGTTCATAGTCGCAGTGTCAGCCACGCTTGTTCTTCCTTGCTGTCTTTTCTTGGTAGTCTGGCTCTGGATTTCACTTTTTCTGTCCTTGTGTCATGGAGTAGTGGCAGTGTTTCTGCTTCTTGAGCTGTTGGCAGAAGCTGCTCCCAACACTCTTAGAATCTTAGGATATACAGGGGGAAGTACTGTGTTGCACGTGGGGAGGTATATTTGGTGTTTTTGCCCAGCCTCATTCAGCCTTTCCCATTTGACAGTATGCTAGGACGCAGACATGGTTAGCAAAATATCTCTGCAGTGCATCTTCACAGGAGCAGAGTTCAAGCTTAGGAGTATGTCCAGTCTCCAAACTGCTTACTGAGCATTCTGTATATGGAAACAAAAGCCAGCTGGTATTGGTTAAAGAGTGCATGCTTATTCTGCTCATGGTAGCCAAAACATGCTCCCTACTGTGTGCTTTTGGCAGCTTTGCACTGGCAATATGTCTGAAATGCCAATTGCTTGTCCTGCTTTCTTCCTCGTAAGCGTATCCCTTAAGGCATGATTTAGCTGAAATAAAAATGTGCCTCTGTTAGACCTAGTAACATATGGAAAGAAAGAGACTGCTTGATGTAAAACATCAAAGTATTTCTGAACCCCCTGTAATAGATTATTTCCACAGAAGAAATAAAAATATGAATATCATATCTTACTGTACCCGGTGGCAAATTTACCTTAAAGTCCAGAAGATTTGGTGGTTTCTATGACACCAATTCTTAGGCACGCCACACTGAAAACCTGCTGTTTTGTGTAACTTACTCTAGGGGAGGGCACTGATTGGAACGTCAGCCCTAAAGCAGCTGCACACAAGTTTATTTGAAGCTTTAATTCTGCTTGTCTAGTCAATGTATTAAATACTGGTGATCACATTCATTGCATTAATTTGTGGTGTGAGTATAGTAGTTGCCTCTTCTGTTTCTTCCTGTTAGCTGAATTCTTTTAAGTGAAGAAAGCGTCCAGAAGAAGTGCTGTATTTTATTGCAGAGATGGCTTGTGTTTAGGCAGACTGACTGTGGTGGTCACCTTCTGCAAGTGTGCTTGGCTGAATTATTTGAAGCGGGTTATGAGTTGTGGTGCGTTTGGTACAGGTTCTTAAGGATCTGATGGTAAACGAATCCGCTCTACATTTCTTTGTCGTTTTCAACTCCTGTAACTGTGATGGGTTAATTGGTTATTTTTTGTAAAAGGCAAACAAAGCGCTGGGACTTTTCAGTTTGCTGTGCAAAGGACTGTATTTACTGTCAAGCTAACTGTAGCATAAGTAAACTGTGCTTAGAACTTGGTCTTAGAAGTATGTATTTCAGCTCCATGTGTTTTTTTTTTCTTTGAGAATATCTCTTAACCTCCCTTGTTTACAGAAGATCCCAACATTTAGCAGGTAATTCTCAAACAATTTAAATGCCTTTTTCTTTCTTAAGTCAATGAAATTTGATTGAGATCTGCTAAGAAATGGAAGTTTAAAGATCGGTGTCTCTTCTCTAACCTGTGTTCATTGGAAAAACATTTATCACCTTGCCAATACCACAAGCTTTCCCCAAGTAGGGATCACCCAATCAATGAAGGAAAGGACCAGTTCTTGTTGCCCACTCTGCTCTGACAGTAATAACCATCTGCATTCCCCAGGTGGGAGGTAAAAAAAGAGGTCCTTACTGTCCACACTTTCCTCAAACACTTAAGCTTACCTCAGCAGCCTTATGTCACTAACATACTTCTGTCTCTAAAGACAAGAACAGCTCAATTAATTTGCTTTCAACTGCTGATATAAAATGATACAGGTCCTTGCAGGTTCTTTGTTGCATCCATCATCCAGCTGTATCCTGGATATGAAAGGGCATGGGCATCTGTGTTAAGGTACCTGAGTATTTCTATGCTTGTGCTATAGTAAGTTGAGAATCAAATCTTGCTGTGATTGGTGTTGAAGGAGAAGCACTGCACAATGGTTAACTCATTCCTGCTCTAAAAACTCCTTGGGTATAGTGGACCAAAAAAAAGATAGATTGTAAAATCAAACCTCAGAAATTGTGAAATGTCAGATTTATGTTAATCTTTCATATGCCTGTAATCGATTATAATTTCATCATAGCCTAACCACTGGGTACCTGTATTGGATTAAAGTTACATTAAAAGACATGAATCATGGGCATGATATTTAGTAAATGGCACGATACAGTTTGGGTATGAGGAAAAACTGTCTTCACAGAAAAATGGTCATAGAATTAGATGCTAAGATGAAGATAAACAAAATTGGTTCAACAGAATTAAAATTGTCTGCTAAATATATTTGCAGTATATAAACAATGCAGATTCAAACTTGCAATGTGTTAGTGTCTGTAACGTGATTGATTTCAGTGGTTTCCTCTTGTATGCTGCTGTTGAATTCTGCCTCTAGTCAGAAAGTTTTCTAAGAGTTCTGCCAGTGCAGTTTTGTCTCAGAGCAGCTTTGAGGCTTGCCAGCAATGTTGTTCCTTCTGTGTTGTAAGAGCAGCTCTGGTTACATGCCAAAACATGGTTTTATTTTTAACCTAAAAAACGAATAAAACCTATGTTGAGATGGAAACTTCGTTGAACACCAGATTCTCACCATGTTACTCCCGTTGGAACCGCTGGAACCACTTGTGTGATCTGCTCTGTTTTTGCAGCATTAGAAAGTATTTTGCATTGTGGAAAACACTGGGGGGAAAATGAGTGCATGAAGAGCAGGAAATCTGCCAAAGTCCCTGTCTTTTTCAAATTGCTATAGCCAGTTGCTGAGATGGGATTTATGCAGTTATCAGATATAACCAGGCTTCAGTTATAGCAAGTCAACCTCCACTTCAAAACTGTTGTTCTATAAAGGAGGCTGATGAAAAATATTTGTTACCTACATATTTTCGGCATAATCATACACTGCTGACACTCAAGATTTTTATCACCACCTCTCCATGATTATTTATGAAGAGCATTATTAGTAGTGTACCTGCTTGGGAAGGTACAGGCATTTGGAGCTGGAAAAGAGGAGGCTCAGGGGTGGCCTTGTTGCTGTCTACAACTACCTGAAGAGAGGCTGTAGCCAGGTGGGGTTGGGCTCTGCTGCCAGGCAACCAGCAACAGAACAAGGGGACACAGTGTGATGTTGTGCCAGGGAAGGTCTAGGCTGGATGTTAGGAGGAAGTTGTTGTCAGAGAGAGTGATTGGCATTGGAATGGGCTGCCCAGGGAGGTGGTGGAGTCACCGTGCCTGGAGGTGTTGAAGCCAAGCCTGGCTGGGGCACTTAGTGCCATGGTCTGGTTGATTGGCTGGGGCTGGGTGCTAGGTTGGACTGGGTGAGCCTGGAGGTCTCCTTCCAACCTGCTTGATTCTATGATTCTGTGAAGTTGATAATTCATAGGATTATAACTCAGAGGCTGGTCTAATGGACTGCCCTTCTGAACCTGTTCCTTCTTGGCACTGAGGCTGCAGCAGGTTGTAATCTGCAGAACAAAAGCTCTTACATGAGGAACTGAATTTGCTTTAGACAATGCATAGTCCTTTTTAGAGTGGAAAATGGGCATGATGTTTTACTGTTCTGAGCAGATTTCCTATATACAGGTCACCTGCTTTGTGTGCTTTTTGGGATGGACTTATACTACTTCTGCTTGAAATTGTCTAATATTTGCTACTTTTACCTCAATATATAAGGTGAATCTTCCCTTTGTATCTAAAATGAATTAATAGCTATCCTCTGTAGGGATTTTGACATGGCATGATCAGCTCTAGGTATCTTTGACTGCTTGTTGGCAAAAGATGTAACTTGCCATAAATTGGGTGTCCTTTTTCTGAAGGCTGAGCTCACCTGTGCTTTTGAATTTTAGAAGGGATATGAAGATTAAAGGTGTGGAAATGCAATTAGATACTAAGCTCCCACTAACTGGATTTGGTATCTTTGCAAATCTTGCAAAGATTTACTTGGTCTGCAAGCTGGGTGTTTAAGGAGGCGGCAAAGAGACTACTTGCTTCTCCACGGTTCTGTAATTACAAATACACTGACTTTAATACGAGAAACATCAGACAATAAGCCATGGTGATGGTTAAGTTAATTCACTCTTAGAAGTTCAATAATTCATCTAAGAAGTGTCAGCAGCTGGGTCTTGTTAATGGCAAGCCTTTCATTTCTGTTAAATCAATTGTGAATAATAGCATCCTTCAGAGAAAAATGATGAAGTAAGCATTGATTTCCAAATTGGGTGTCTGATATTGGAGCATTAATAAAATCTAGAGCAAGCAGGCAACTAGGACCTCACACTGATCACTTAAGTAGTAATCAGAGAAAATGATTTTTGTGTGTGGTGCAAGATAGGTTGGCGTTTCATCTGCTGCCATTCATCATTGTGTCTGTAATTTCATTTTTAGAATTTAGGTTCTTTGAGGTTTAATAGTGTACATTGAACTAAGTTTTTACTGTCAAGTGCTTGTGAGACTGAAGTGCTATTGCCATACTCTCTACTGTTCACTGCCAGTCTGTCTTAGAATCATAGAATCAACCAGGTTGGAAGAGACCTCCAAGCTCATCCAATCCAACCTAGCACCCAGCCCTGGCACTAAGTGCCTCGTCCAGTCTTTTCTTGAACACCTCCAGGGACGGTGACTCTGCCGCCTCCCTGGGCACCACCTCCTGCTATTTTAGGACTTGCTTTACTGATGGTCAAAGTAATATCTATGTGTTTTCAAATGAGGTTAAATTTTGTTGGAGTAGTTCTAAATAGATTTAATTTAGTCCACTGTTACTTTGTCTTTCATGATGCTCACTTGCATACAGTCACATTTGGTCTCTGAGAGAGCGTTACAGACATCTCCAGTAATGATGCTAAAACTCTGTCAAAGACAAACAGTTGCAAAGAGCATCTTCAGAATAGTCAGACTCCTGGTGTGGTTTCCTCTGCAACATCTTCCTCGGCCTTTTCCCCTGCTACACCTTCTGGCTCCAAGCACAGGCTGTCTGGTGGTGTTACAGAAGGTTCTGATTGTGTGGATGTGTTGGAGGAGGAGATAGATGTCAGCTATCACTGACAGATTCTGACCTTTGGTGGCTTTAATGCAAAGATTTTGGTGACATCGGTGAGTGATCTTAGAGACTAGAGCATTCCACCAAGGCGTAGAATAGGCTCTGTGGATGGGCCATAGGCTCTTGTGGATGAGCTATGTGTGTGCCTCGTACTTGGAGCCTCAGAGTCAGTGAGGTTTGCAATGCAATGTGCAGGTTAGACGTGGGGGTGTGGCGTTTAGCTGTTTTACACAATATTTCCAGTTCTCTCTGAAGACTTGGTTCAATGGTCTTACTTAGATCTGCTAGCCACTGAGTTTTTCTGCCCAGTATTGTGTTTACCAGTGATCTCATTTTGTTGAAGGCTATATTGAATTTGTATGGAAGCCAGCATACAATGAAAATCTGCTTGTTGTTGAAGTCAGTGGGAGTTGAGTCTAATACTGGACCAGGATTTGGCCCATAAAGCATAGCAAGAAAATTTAGCAGTTATAATAAAACTCTTAAGGCAAATAAAATGTTCTAGCAGGTGTTCATAAATGTGCTTTATGCTCATAAACTCTGTTAAATGTTAATGCCAAGGTCCTGCAGAAGCTGTGCATAAGGACCGTGTGAAGGAAGCAAATGCCTGTTAAATGTGCTGTGCAATATTGTAGCAAAGGTGGGTGGCAGTGCAATGCTACACTACCTATTAGACTGAAATATGAAAGCTATTAGAGATTCTGCTGAATTTTCATTTTGTGAGGGGGCAGTTTTCAAGAGAGAACATAGCCCAGAAAAGAGCCATGTGTTGTGCAAACCCAGAAATGCCTTTGTCAGTGCGCGCAGTTTTCCTCACCGTGTGCAGAGCTTATTAGCGACAACTGCGAACGCACTGCACTGGCAGTAACCTCAGAATGAGGCAATACTTGCCAGGAAGAGAATCCGTGAAAAGCAGTTTCGGTTTGGGTACCTTTTGGTTTCCTTCAAGTAGTTGTTTTGTTTGGGGGTTTTTTGTGTACTTGGGGGCTTTCTTTTTGTGTGTGGTTTTTTCTCTTGTTTATTTGTTTATTGTGCCTTAGACAAACCCATAGGCAGAAGTGCTAGCAGGAACCGAAACACCTTTTGAGGATAGTAGGTGTTGGCAGGATTCTGTGTTTAGAACTGGCTTATGTGAATGTTTGGGGTTTGTGGTGGGGTTTTTGTTCGTTTGTTGTTGATTTTGGGTTTTTTCCATCACTTGACCATCAAAGTGCTTCTTCATCAAAGCACAGTGAGGGGCATTTTAGATTTCCAGGAGCTTTCTGGCTCCTGGAGGAAACATTTTTTGGCCTTTTCAGCAGGTTTTGCAGCATGCCCTGAGAGCTGGTGACTTGTACTAGCTTTATTTCTCCTAGCAGTTAATTTCAAAGCCACGGGACAAAAAAATATCTGTGTGTGCTGCAGACAGTTCCTAACGTGGCATCATGAATGCAGCAGTCATTGTTAGAGTGTGTTTTGTTGGTGTTTGATTAATTGACTGAGTTACCATCTCGTCAATGCACAGTCATTGTGTGGCAGGATAAAAGCAACCACATGTTACAAAGATACTCTCTTTCCAGTTAACTTTGTAATTTTCTGTGCTGGAAGAGAGGCATTAGCTTGGAAAACACTGAGATGGCTGAGCAAGGGGAGGTCTTTCGCATGACATTTGCATCTATCAAGTTACGAGCATCACCACGGCCCTCGTAGTGCCACATAATGCCAGAAGGAGCCTTCCACTGTTGCCTTAGTCTTGTTCTCAACTGTGTTTTCCTCTGCAGTAGCAGTACTGGCATTTTTTTTAGCTGATGAGGGAGGAGATGTCTCAGAAAACTTGTTTTGTTCCATCTGGTTGTAAAAAGGATTGCAGAAGAGTGGACTGAGCCAGTCGATGCTTGACCAGAACTGCAGGATTACCGAGGTGATCTGCCCTCTTAGCCCTGTCGCGGTGCTGTGCTATTACGGTTATGAATTTTCCAAGCGAGACTGAGGCTCACCAGCAGCAGCAGCTAGCAGACCAGGAGTTTGCCCATCTGAAAGAGTATCTTTTGTAATTCTAGGACAGGAAGTTCTAGTAGAGAAACAGGACAGGGAAAGACTAGGAACTGTTTTTGTTCAAGTGGAAAATATGTTCGTACTTCTCTTGTAAGTGGTGCTACTTCTACAGCAGTGATACTGATGCAGAACTTCTAATCCTTGCATTACTTAACAAATGCCTTGTGTGAGAATTAAATGGTAATCGAGGCCATTATTTTATGAGTGGACTATTTATATAGTAAAGTTATTTGAGGTAATAAGAGCATGAATGCATTTTGTTTATTAATTTACCTAGTGTTTGTTCATCTATATCTTATCAGAGCACTGTGTTTGATGTAGAAGTGTGCTAGTTTGAGCCTAGCTGGGATATGTTGGTGAGAAGAATTAGGCTATAGGCTGTGAAAAGGAGACACTGGTGATGTCTGCTACACTCATAGGCTTGCTGAGATGTATAAGAACAAGAATATAAACACAGATAAGAGGGTGTGTCTCTGGGGCTGCTGGGGACTCTGGTGTCTGGGAGGGCTGTTGTGTTTCTGTATTACTTTTAACTTGTCTATTTCTGTCTATAGATGTAGATATTGTAACTATCTGCTTGTATATTGTACTATGCTGTAAGTATAAAGCTTCATTCAATTTCCAATTGGCTGAGTCTAGTCTGGGTGATTTTTTTTGTAAGTGCTGAGGGGAGGTTACACCCAAACCATCACAGGAGGGCTCTCCAATGACATTAAGACATTCAACTTATAAGAAGTGCTAGTTACAGATTGTGTGTTTTGTTGATTTCCGTGTCCACAACAGCATGCAATCAAAGCTTTGTAAGGTAGAGCTTTCAAGTGACTTTTTACCAGAGGAGCAAAAACAAAATACAGAAGGAAAGGATTTTTTTCCCCTTTGTTGAAAACTTAGTTGATTCAGTCTCCATTCTAAGGATGAGAAACAAGGGTAAGGAAAAATGTATTTATTTTGTCTGGGATTATGAAGGGAACTCTGCCAGACAAGGAAATTAAATTGAGATTCTCCTAAGTGTCAGGTCAGCTCCATAACTACTTGAGTATTCTTCATTTCTTTTCTGAAATATCTGTGCATTCCACCAAGCCATTTCTTTATCCATCTAATGGTCCACCCATCAAACCCCTGTGTCACCAGCTTGGAGACCAGGATGTGGTGCAGGACAGTATAAATGCATCAGCCTTTGAAGTTAAGAGTACTGTGTTACTAAACCTGGAAAAAAAGAGTGTCAAGCCAAAATAATTGCAATAATACTTTGGATTTCCTTCTCTAATTCTTTAATGGAACTAGTATAAGCATTTTAGCAATAAAGCTGGACCACTGCACCAGGATGTGATTTCAGTGGCTTTTCTGTCCACATACTCTGGCAAACTTTCCAATATTCACAGTGTTACAGAAGTGCTGTTGATCTGGCATCTACCTTGCCTGCACTTTCTTTATTTCCACATGAAAAAAAAATTAAAGACCAAGTTCAGAATGTTCCTAAGTTCTTGGTTATGATAAAAAGCAGAGCAAGACAAAAGCCTCGTGTGCCACCTTCTCTGTCATCAACTGTGCTGTGACTGCAGCTGATGAGCTGTGCCATTAGGTGATGCAGTGTGTGACTGTACTACCTGTCTGTTCATCATGTGAGCACCTCTTGTCGTGACTTCCTATGTGTGCTGAGACTGGTTTTTGCAGTTCAGTCTTTTGCTGGTTGCATCCAAACTCCATTTCAAATACTTTTGTCCAAGTAAGCAAAGCATGAGGAAGTTGCCTACGGATCTGTGTTAAATTCTTTTCTTCTAGAAGAAACTGTTTTTTGGGGGTGTTTTGGTTTGCTTGGGTTTTTTTCCCAACCTGCTATGTGCTTACAAAATTACCATAGAATCAGCCAGGTTGGAAGAGACCTCTGTGATGGTTTGGGGGTTACCCCGCCCCCCCACACTTTTGAATTTGCCCCAGCTAACTCAGACGGACCCTGGGAATATAGATGAAGCAATTTATTTACAGCTAGCAGAATTTACAAGCAGCTATTTACAATATATACAGTTATATACAGTTATATACAGAAATATACAAAGGATAAACAATACAAAAGCACAACTCCCCTCCCAGAAACCTAAGTTCCCAGGAGGGGCTCTCAAACCACCCCAACACCTCCCCCCGTCCCTCTCAACCTTACCCCAGTTCTCAGGAAGAAGAGAGGTGCAGCCAAGAGGTTAGGGAGCAAGGTTAGTAGGAGCAGGGTTAATGAGATGTGACCAGGTCTAAGGCAAAAGCAAGAGAGAGAGACAAAAATGGAGAATGTTTTCTTCTTCTTCCCAGAGTTCTCAGCGTAACTGTGAGAGAAGTTGACATCAATTGTTTTTCATTTCACTGCCCGTTATCTAGTTCTGTTACCAAAACATTCCAGCTTGCTTCAAACTAGCACAACCTCCAAGCTCATCCAGTCCAACCTAGCACCCAGCCCTACCCAGTCATCTAGACCATGGCACCAAGTGCCCCATCCAGGCTTTTCTTGACCACCTCCAGGGACACAGACTCCACCACCTCCCTGGGCAGCCCATTCCAATGCCAATCACTCTCTCTGACAACAACTTCTTCCTAACATCCAGCCTAGACCTCCCCCAGCACAGCTTGAGACTGTGTCCCCTTGTTCTGTTGCTGGTTGCCTGGCAGAAGAGACCAACCCCACCTGGCTGCATCCTCCCTTCAGGTAGTTGTAGACAGCAGTGAGATCACCTCTGAGGCTCCTCTTCAATTCCTTTGTAAGCATTTATCATTGCTTGGTGTGTTACAGTACACTTGAACTCTGGACTTGAGCATTGCCAGATGAATGCAGCAGAATGATCCAACTGTTTATAAGGGATGAGTACTGTGTTTATATAATAACTGTTTGCTAATAATATAGTGGGAGTCTATGACAGTTTAATGAGGTTTAAATACAGTTGAATTGACTTGGCAGTCTGTAATGCTCACTGCACCATGGACGCTAGCTTGCATGCTTTGTCTAGTGCAGTTCTGGAGGCAGTAGCTAGGGGAGCAATCAGCATGGTGGACTCCTGGGGATATTGACCCTTGTGTACCTTTGCAAGACTGTGCCAAGCACTCCATTCTGTCTCTGCAGCTGGGACAGGTTTGTGCATTCTAATCAGTTAGAAATTGTGTATTGTCTGTTTTCTATGCTGCTTCCTACCCCTTGGTAGTCATGTGGTGTCTGGAGCTGCATAGGTGGGAAAACTGACAGGGCTTTTGCAGGCAAGTAAAGAACTGTGATAAATGGCAACATGAAAAAACACCACGAGTGAGAGTGGTGAATGAAGTCGAGATGAAAGTTATTTATTCTGGATGCTTTCAGGGAAATGGAACATCTTGGCATTTTAAAAGAATACCTTCTAAACTCATCTTCTAAAGATAAAAGCTATCAAGTGCAACTCCATGGTGTTACACCAGGTACCAGTTACTACGGCTTCTCATTGTGCATATGTTTTCTGGCTTTGCACTTATTAAATATTTACAGGTTCAACTGTAGACATTTTAAATCAAACCCAGGAGTTTTTTTCACAAAATGGGTGATTACATCATTTGCACATTTATATTGCAAGACATTTTAACAATATAAGCATTTTTTCATTCAGACAGCAACCATAATAAATTGAAATAAAATTCAGCCTTGATTGATGTTCTGTGTGTCATGTACGGGGCAAGTTCCATCTATTAAATGTGGTTTGCCAAGGCAGCAATATTAGTAGTATTTGAATGTTTTTCTTATTAAGGAGAAAAATGGTCAGCACCATCAGTACCATCTGCTCCAAAGACCATGGTAAATGGAAACTGCCTGCAGCGTGTCTGAGCTCCTGGCTGATTTGGGACGAAGGTGTGGTGCAGGCAGTGGCAATATGGGGTTTCTTTTTGGTTGTTTTTTTTTTTTTACCCATGGAAATGAGGATAGACTATTACAGTTCTTAGGATGAAAGAGGCTGATTACAACATAATGGAGTGTACCATATTAATCTCTTTGAAATATAACCTCACTCGGCCTTTTCCATTTTACAATCGATTCTCTCATTCCCTTAATGAACTCGTGCGTTCATGAGTCGTCCTTGGAAGTATGCACATGAAGTATTACAGTAGCAGAGAGTCATTGTCTGACAAGCAAGTGCAAGTAAAGTGTCTCTCGTGTGGTCTTGTTCAATAGCATTATTCACCGTTAATGCGCGGCATAAGGCTCCATATTGTTTGTTAAGAATTACACAACCATCTTTTTCTCAGTTGGTTGTAGTCTTTCTGGAGTGGTACCTTCCTGTGATGGTTTAGGTGTTAAGCACCCCTCACTCTTATGAAATCACTCAGACTAGACTCATCTGAGCTGGAAGTTAAGGAATGAAGCTTTTAGTCACAGCTTAGCACAGTGTACAAGCAGATAGTTATGTTTACAGCTATGGACAGAAATAGACAAGTTAAAGCAGATACTTAGTGCTATGGTCTAGTTGATTGGACAGGGATGGGTGCTAGGTTGGACTGGATGATCCTGGAGGTCTCTTCCAACTTGGTTGATTTTATGATTCTGTATTTACAATATTTGATGCTTTGTGCAGAAATACACAAGTTAAAGATAATACAGAAACACAGCAGCCCTCCCAGAAACCAGAGTCCCCAGGAAGGGCTCCCAACCACCCTTCCACCTTCTCCCCACCCCTCTACCTTATCCCAGAGTTTGCTGTAGGTGGAAGGTGAGGTTGGAGGATTACCAAGGGGGGTTAAAAGCAGAAGGATTAGTAACACAGAAGCAGCCAAAGAAAGCACAGACACCAGCTGCAACAGAGACACACACTGTCTTATCTATGTTTATGTTCCTGTTTTTATACATCTCAGCAAGCCTATGAGGGCAGCAGCCATCACCAGTGTTTCATTTTCACAGCCTAGAATCCATTTTTTCTCATTAAAATATTCCAGCTAGCCTCGAACTTGCTGTCTCATCTTCAGCTCCTCTCTACCAGCACCCCCAGATCCCTCTCTGCCTGCCTGCTCTCAGCCACTCTGTCCCCAGCCTGTAGTCCTGCTTGGGGTTCTTGTGGCCAAAGTGTGGAAACCTGCACTTGGCCTTGTTCATTCTCATCCCATTGGCCTCTGCCCACCCATCCAGCCAGGCCAGGTCCCTCTACAGGGCTCTCCTACCCTCCAACAGATCCACACCTGCTCCTAGTTTGGTGTCATCTGCAAACTTACTGATGCTGGACTCAATCCCCTGATCTAAATCACCAGTAAACATATTGAATAGGACTGGGCCCAGCATTGATCTCTGGGGCACACCACCAGTGACAGCTGCCAACTGGATGTGGCACCATTCACCACCACTCTCTGGGCCTGGCCCTGCAGCCAGTTCTTGACCCATATCAGAGTGAATCTGTCCAAGCCAGGAGCTGCCAGCTGTGCCAGGAGCTGCTTGTGGCAGGTGGCGTCAAAGGCTTTGCTGAAGTCCAGGCAGACTACATCCACAGCCTGCCCCACATGCACCAGGCAGGGAACCTGATCGTAAAAGGAGATCAGGCAAAGTCAGCATCCTAAAGTGAAAATCACCTCAAACAGCAGATCTCTGCTTGTCATGAGCTGTTGCTCAAGACCAGAGACAAGTAAAGGTAGGGTTGATTTTATAAAACATCTGATAGGTGAAAACCTGAATTTTGAATAACATGAGAGGTTTTTACTGCTCTGGAAGCAAAGTCTCTTTGCAAATGCAAAGCATTCTCTTTAAGTCGTTTGTTTCACACTCGGGCATACTGCATCCTCTTTTGGTTACAGAGGTTACAGATAACAGAGTTGCTCTCTGGCTCTGGCTGCCTGCACTTCTCTCCCTAACCTGCTGTCTGTGTACCTAATCCTTCTGCTTCCTAACCCCCCTGGCTGATTCTCCAAACTCACCTTGAATGTAAGGCAGAGTCTAGGATAAGGTAGAGGGGTGGAAAGAAGTTGGAAGGGTGGTTGGGAGCCCCTCCTGGGGACTCTGGTTTTTGGGAGGGCTGTTGTGTTTCTCTATTACTTTTAACTTGTCTATTTCTGTATGTACCTGTATATATTGTAACTGTCTGCTTGCATCGTGTGCTAAGCAGTGAATATAAAGCTTCATTCCTTAACCTCCAGCTTAGCTGAGTCTAGTCTGGGTGATTTCATAAGAGTGGGGGGGCAGTTGGCACCCAAACCATCACAGGTCTTCACAAAACAGGCGGTAGAGAATGAGTCCTCTGTTCTGAGCTGTCAGGCATGTGAGGGAACAGCTTGCCTGGAGGACATTCTGAAGGCCAGATCCTCATGGCTAGGGGCAGTTTTCTATCAGACTTATGGAGGCTTTGAGGTGCATATTTCCAAAGCTTCTTGTGTGTCCGGCTAATGCACATTGTTTGTTTAGAAGACAGCTGGAATATTTTTCTGCAGAAATACTAACAATGGTGTCAGTATTTCTTAGATTAAATTAAAAGGCTACATTTGTTTTATTATGTGTTCTGAATTTTAAGTTCATAAGGACCATGGATTTTCATGTTCTTAACTTTGCAGACCAAAGTCTGCTTAGTCTTTATGTGAAGGATATGATGTGTCAGTTGTAGCAGCACAACAGACACTGCAGACTACAAAATTGTCAGCGAGTTGGTGATCTGTAGTGAAATCTAAGGGAGTGGTCTGCGGTGGTGAGGTGATAGTCCATGAAGGTAGGTGCCTGCAGTCTGTGCCACTGTAGCATTCAGCATTTATTGATCCACTCTAGAAAGGAAGTAATGTGCCATTCTTTTTCTAAAACACTCAGTTCTGAATTGTTTCCTTCAGCTATTCCATGGTTATAAGCTCTCCATCACAAGTTACTGGGCTGCCTTGCTTCCCACTCTCAGTCATTTTTGTGTTTTGTTCTGGTACTTCAGAGCTGTTGACAGTAAGTACTAGGAAGGTGATATATATTGCCTCTTGGATGTATTCTGACGCTGGAGAGATCAATGCTCTTTTTACTTTAGAAGGCTGTTCCTTAGGACAGAAAGGACCATCTGAAACTGCACTTGAGGAAAAAAAGGATGCCCGTAGGATTCTAGCAGAATTGTCACTGATTCTCAGTGGAGACCCAATGGCTGGAATAAACAAGGACTGGGTTTAGAACCATGTAAGAAAACCGTGGTTTTAAAAACAGGTAAGAAATTCCTGCCTCAGGAGGAGAAGAAAAATGAGTGAGAATGGAGTCTAAATGTAGCACTTGTTGCTGTAAAATCAAGTCTGACCGATTGGAGCAATTTCTAAGCGCGGTCGACTGCGCCCTAGTGTACCAAAGAAGTTTCTCAAACCCCCAAAATGGAAGTGCTTTCTTTATACCTCTTTGATACATTCGTGAACTGACGTTTAAATGGATACAGGTTTTGTGGGGGATGCATATGGGCTCTTAGAGGCATTGCTGTTGGCAGGCTTTCCAGGTTAGAAGAGTGCCTTTAGGGACAAATGCTTTTCCAACAATAGGACTGAATTTCACTAGAATGTAGAGTATTTCAAGCTGGATTGTTGCCTCACTTTTGAATTGTCTGAATAAGGAGTGAGATGAAAGGGAATTTTATCAGTTGGTGGCAACAGTGGCAGCCAAACAGGCTTAGTGAAATACTTTGTGAATTTGATGATTCACATCAAAGTATTTGTATCTCCTTTGCTTGGTTATATTGCTGCCTGTCCAAAGGGTGTGTTGATCACAGGGTGTCTGTGGCCCTTTTTTCCATTCAGAGTAGAACTCTAGGAAGAAGAGGGAAAGAAAGGTACGGAAGAAGATAGACTATAGTAGTTGATGTCTTGTTATGAGTGTTTCTTCAGTTAGGTCCAAGATAAGGTATAGGTAGAGGTGGAGATGATGAACAGGTAAAACTAAAGCTAAGATAGTCTATTAATTTGTATTAGAAGACATTAATTAATATGTTTTTTTCCCTAGGCTTTCAAAAAGTTCTCATCCCAAACTGCTATCCTGTAAGAAATGTTTAAGAATATCAGGCAGAGAAGCATGAGGCCAACTTAGTGAACAGTTAACTTCTGTGGGAGTTGCAGCACAGCATGACATGAGCTTATACTGTCTTCTAGGCATGTGGTTCATGCTCAGAGCTGCTTGGGCCCTTGGCAATTTGAAGACAAATGGAAAAACGTGCCAGTAAGAGTAGTAGGGCAAATGTTGTTATTAGTGCTACTGTTGTATAGCGGGTCCAGAAAGATGAATAAAGAGATGAGAGAATCTGTGAGTGATGAAAAGAGCATTGGAGGAAGGCTGAGGAACATCAGAGGATATCTGGCAAAGTCTAGGGAATAGGCAGTGTGATGGCAGATGAAATTTTGCAGTTGAGTAATTGTTGTGAAGGGGTTTGTCTGGGTTTTGGGGGAATGAAATATGAGGCCAAATTTTAAAAGGGTTTAAATAATTTAATACTATACACAAGGAATTCCCCTTCCCCAAACTTATTTACAGCTACCCTACATGAGTTCTTCGTATGCGGTTCCGAGATTACATTACAGAAGGTCTATATACAGCACATTGGGAATTTCACAGAGGTTTGAAAGGACTTAGGAAGAGAGTTTGTGGCATGAAAGTGCCACTGGTAAGCTGTTGAGAGTTTATGCTGGCTTAGATTGAGTTTGCTCAGTTACTCACTGGCTGGAGTCAGTTTCAATGGTCCCAAATATCGTGGGTTTGAATAGATCAGCTCAGGGGTTACTGGGGCACGCTGTCTGGAGCTCCCACGGGCACGGCCAAGCTGGGAACAGCAGCTGGAGCGGCGGCTGGCCGGGGGCGCCTTGGTCAGTTCCCTGGGCTGGTGCCATGGGTTGGAGTCATGCAGCGGCAGTGGTCCCCGAAAGCGGCTGGAAGCGGCCAAGCAGCTAGGAGCGGGGGGTGGTAGAGGGTGGCAGGAGCGAGAGGCGAGAGGGCCAGAACACTGAATTGTCCCTTTTATGAGATTTGACCCTGCCATTGATGGTCCTTGGGCCACAATTCTGTCCAATGAGGGCTTGCCAACAGCCCAAAACATACCAAATAAGGTGAAGTCCAGGGATCTGGTACCCCCAAATATGGAGAGGGCTCAGGTGGATCCCCACTCTAGGTGCGTGAGCTTACACAACATGTTTGCTTCAACCTTCAAGCAGGCCAGGCCAGCCTTGAAGGCACCAGTTCTATTGCCCTCCTTTTGTCACTGTAACTTGTTTTGCCCAAGCTTAGGCAGGGCAACACCTTGCGAGGGGACCACGTGTCTGGGCATGAATAGATCTGTAAACAGGGTCATTGAGGGCCTGTGCAACCCTCCACCACACTAATCCAAGGAAAATCTTCAGAGTAACTAATTGCATATTGTTGAATATTTAATTAACTACTTTTGCTGCAGGAAAAAACCCCAAACGAGAAAAGCAAAAAAAAAACCCACCAAAGTAGCAAGTTAGGCTTTTGTCTGGCTCTTAAAAAATGAGAGGAAAAAAAAAAAGCCAAAATTAACAGAAGTAATTTTGTAGAACAGAATAGCAGGAATTCCTTGTGCATGATTACTGCTAGGTTACATCAGATTGCTTCTTCACTTTGGTCTGCATGAGTTAATACAGTAAAACCAGAAAAGGACTGCAGGGTGGGCAGAAGTGATTTGTGGCACTGGGAGGAATTCCTTGTGAAGGGATAGAACCACCATAGGCTGGAGGATGATCAGGCAGTGGGGTGGAGATTTACAAGTAAATCATGCTCTTTAACTTGCAGCAAGAACAAAGCACTGCACTGAGCGGCAATAAATGGAGATAGCTAATTGAAACCATTTTAGAAACACAGAATCAGTCAGGGTTGGAAGGGACCACAAGGATCAGCCAGTTCCAACCCCCCTGCCATGGGCACAAACACCCCACCCTAGAGCAGGCTGCACACAGCCTCAGCCAGCCTGGCCTGAAACTCCTCCACCCATGGGGCCTCAACCACCTCCCTGGGCAACCCAGTCCAGCCTCTCACCACTCTCATACTCAACAACTTCCTCCTCACCTCCGGCCTGACTCTCCCCACCTCCAGCTTTGCTCCATTCTCCCCACTCCTGGCACTCCCTGGCAGCCTCACCAGTCCCTCCCCCGCTTTTCTGTAGCCCCCTTCAGATCCTGGAAAGCCACAAGAAGGTCTCCTGGGAGCCTGCTCTGCTCCAGCCTGCACAGCCCCAGCTCTTTCAGTCTGTGCTCACAACAGAGCTGCTGCAGCCTCTGAGCATCCTCATGGCCCTGGTCTGGACACACTCCAGCATCTCCACATCCCTCTTGTAATGGGGGCTCCAGAACTGGATGCAGTACTCCAGGTGAGGTCTCAGAGCCAAGAAAAGGGAGAGAATCCCCTCCCTGGCCCTGCTGGCCACACTTCTGCTGCAGCCCAGGCTCTGGTTGTCTTTCTGGGCTGCAGGTGCACACTGCTGGCTGACGTTGAGCTTCTGGTCAAGCAGCACCCCCAAGTCCCTCTTGTCAGGGCTGCTCTCCAGCCACTCACTGCCCAGCCTGGATTTGTGCTTGAGGTTTTCTCGACCCAGCTGCAGGACTTGCACATGGTCTTGCTTAACCTCCTGAGCTTGGCTTATGCCCACCTCTGCAGCCTGTCCAGGTCCTTTTGTGACAAACTACATAGCTCAGTCTACATGCACAAATCCAAAAGGAAAAACTGAGATGTACATGACATGACCAGAACATGTGCATTAACAGGAGTTAACTTAAACAGCCTTTCCCACCTCAGTTCTAGATGACAAATCCAAGTTTACTGTGGGCAGGCTGTCCTGCACTCCCCAGTGCAGCATGCTTTTCGTCCCTGTGCCGCTAGGCGCTGTTAGGGCTGGAGGTTAGATTGAGCAGCTCTCCTTAGTCTGACTGTCCTGTCTGACTGTCCATTTTGATTGTTGTTTTTTTATCATTCTTGCATTTTTATGTGTCTCTGGTGCACCAGGAGCAGCCTTAAATCTTGGACTGTGGTGTAGCTTGCATATTCTTCAGAAACAGTGTAAAGATATGGCAGTCACTCAAGTCCACTGGTTGTTATGAATATATATATATGCTTCTCCCAGAGCGGCGAGCACAAGCAGCTACTGCCCATTCATAAATATCTTATTCTTTCTACATGTAATAGGACTCCAAAGACATTCCTGCTCTTGTGGCCAGGGCTACATTTGCAATCAAACTGCATATATTGTGTAGTGTGTAGCTATAGTTTATGACATTTGCTTTTGTTAGTGTTTCTTCATGGTAATCAGGGTTTTAGTCACAGCTCCCTTTATTGGGAGCATGCAGCCTCATACAGCAGAATATGACTGCTGCTGCTTTTGCCCCATTATATATGTAAAAAAGAGTCACAAACAAATGATTGCACTAAAGCTCATTTAGAAATTTGTGCAGGATGCATGCAGTTCTGAAGCCCCTATGACAAGAGGGATGTGGAGATGCTGGAGCATGTCCAGAGAAGGGCCGTGAGGATGCTCAGAGGGCTGCAGCAGCTCTGCTGTGAGCACAGACTGAAAGAGCTGGGGCTGTGCAGGCTGGAGCAGAGCAGGCTCCCAGGGGACCTTCTTGTGGCTTTCCAGGATCTGAAGGGGGCTACAGAAAAGCGGGGGAGGGACTGGTGAGGCTGCCAGGGAGTGCCAGGAGTGGGGGGAATGGAGCAAAGCTGGAGGTGGGGAGAGTCAGGCTGGAGGTGAGAAGGAAGTTGTTGAGCATGAGAGTGGTGAGAGGCTGGACTGGGTTGCCCAGGGAGGTGGTTGAGGCCCCATGGCTGGAGGTGTTTCAGGCCAGGCTGGCTGAGGCTGTGTGCAGCCTGCTCTAGGGTAGGGTGTTTGTGCCCATGGCAGGAGGGTTGGAACTGGCTGATTCTTGTGATCCCTTCCAACCCTGACTGATTCTATGAGTCTATGTAAGTTGAGGTATATGTCATCTCTAAATATAGTGTTCCTCAGAATTCCTTCCCTTGTTTTCATCAGTGCAGTGGGGTTGCAGGTTTTTGTGTGTTGGAAGATCTCATGTTTATACAAGGGGACACTAACTGCTGTTCAGCCAGCCTGCCCTAAGCACTTCCAGTTTGAAAATAAGTAGAAATTAGCTGATACGTAATTCTTCTCTTTATTCGTCTCCAGAGCTGGGTTTTCAACTTGTCTGTAATAAAATCCAAGCCTGATTCCACTTGTAAATTTCTGTTTCCTCTCCATGTGTTCATAAATAAATACAGAATGTGACTTACTGCAGAGAGGATTTGACTGGACCCAGACCTTTGTGCTGATCAGCTTTAGCAGCATGCTTTGTGAAGCGCCATCATTTAGATACCCTCTCTGCCTGTAACGTTTGAACATATAGAATATTTTCCCCTTCAGAATGCAGCCATAGACGGAGAGCTGTGACAACTGAAGGATGCTATCACAGGAGAGTGCAGTGAAAATTGTCCCATGTGCATGTATAACTTCATTTAGAATTAAGGGAGGATAGAATAGACTCTTTTGTTAATATCAAAGAGCCAATCAAGGAATGTCTTTTTATCTACAAAGCCTCCTGCTGCCTCCAAAGATGTTCCTTTGGCAAGGCACAATGATCAATAATCTTACTTCTTTGGTCCTTGTGCTACCGAGGGATATTGTTTCGTATCATTGTGTTCTGTCAGACTCCTGGAATGCTACCCTGTTTGATTAGATAGGAAAGTAACACACTGTGAAAGGTGATGTGCTGGGCTGTGTGACCGTTTGGGTGTTCCCCATCCCCCCACTCCTGTGAGATCACCCAGACTAGACTCAGCCAGCTGGAAATTAAGAAATGAAGCTTTCTTTACAGCTTAGCACAATATCCAAGCAGGTATTTGCGATATACACAGCTATAGACAGAAATAGACAAGTTGAAAGCGATACAGAAACACAGCAGCCCTCCCAGAAACCAGAGTCCCCAAGAGGGACTCCCAACCACCCTTCCACATCCTTTCCACCCCTCTGCCTTATCCCAGAGTATGCCTTATGTGCAAGGTGAGTTTGGAGGATCGGCCAGGGGGGTTAGGAAGCAGAAGGATTAGTTACACAGACAGCAGCCCAGGGAGAAAAAGTACGGACACCAGCTGCAACAGAGAGCCACTGCAACTCTGTTATCTATATTTATGTTCTTGTTCTTATCCATCCCAGCAAGCCTACAAGTGCAGCAGCCATCACCAGTGTTTCTTTTTCACAGCCTAGAATCTAATTCTTCTCACCAAAATATTCCAGCTAGGCTCAAACTAGCACAGGCTGGTTCTTTGCAGACTTGAACCTCAGGTGCTTTAGCTGGGTCACTGTGCCACTCTGACCTGCCCTTCCAGCTGCCAAGAGCAGTGAGGCCTGGGCTTCACAAGCAGTGTAAATATAGCAGAGGGTAGGGTGTTTTCCAGATTTTCCTGCTAAGTGCCTACCTCATCTTATAGTCTGCATGTAAGAACTGGAATTTCTTTTGCTTACTATACGTTTACTGAAAGTGCTGTAGCAGATTTGTGAGGAATTTTGTCGTTGAATTGTAATAAGCATTTTTTCCTGTGAAATTGATTCTAAAAACGTACTAAATGCTTCCTGAAAATTATGTTCTTTATGAATAGATAGAAATTAATTTAAAATAACTGGTTATAGAGGCATATAATTTTACTATAGAGAAATTCAGGTGTACTGATGAGGATTTCCCCTCCAATAACTTATATTTTTCTTAAATGTGAAAATACTGGGAGGACAGGCTGTCATGGTAGGCCTGACAGGCCAAAAATAGGCTTATACACGTACTGGCTTGCCCAGACATGTTTTTTTTTTCATCTCTCCCTCCTTCTCTTTTTGGAAGAAGTAACTGTGGGAAAGAGGAGAAAGAACCTGGAGCCATCGAGTCTAAGGACTCTGGGCTGCCCAGACTTGTTTACATCCTGTGGTAAACAAGGTACACACACTTAGCTTGTGCCTGCCTTCTGCAAGGCTTTTTTTCCCCCCAAATTTGGGTACAACAAGCCTATGCCTTCACC
Organism: Pogoniulus pusillus; assembly: GCF_015220805.1. Classification (NCBI taxonomy): domain Eukaryota; kingdom Metazoa; phylum Chordata; class Aves; order Piciformes; family Lybiidae; genus Pogoniulus; species Pogoniulus pusillus. The sequence goes on along the minus strand of NC_087291.1, from coordinate 1,063,395 downwards.
TAATATGGTCCAGCTTGGATAACTGCCATTCTGATTGGCTGTTCTGTGTCCGAAGGCCCATTAGTCTTGGGCTACATTGATTAAAAACAGATACACAGGTAAATGCGATGTGCTCTGCTGTGCTCTGCTACTGTATTCATGCCTGCTGTTGCCTGCTGCCATGGCTGTCTACCTCTGGCAGTGATTCTGCCTTCTGCAGCATTATGCTAAAGCTATAAGCTGGCTCTGCTGAACTGCCTGGAAACTCTACTGCCTCGAATTTATCAGGAACAGGCTCTAAATGCCTGCACACGATTGGCCTGCATAGCCAGCGTGACATTGTGCTGAAACTGCACATCACGAGACATCCTGCCTACACATGAAAGTCTCCTGCCAAGGTGGGAAGTCCTGGATACACAGATTGTCCAGAGAAGCTGAGGGACAAGGTCAGAGATTGTCTGCCTCCTTTCCCCAGCCTGTGAAGCCTGGGAAGAATCAGAAACCTCAGCCACTGACAAGTAACAGAATTCCCTGAAAGCATTTGGGTACTGTCTGAAGCTGTAGCTAGCCCCATGAGTCAGGAGATAATAATGTTGTGAATAAATACTTAAAGCCTCTTGTAATTCACCATTGCCTTCTGCCATAAGCAGAAAGGAGCTCCTTGAGTCCATAATGGGCAAGCAGTATTTGAGCCCAGGAGCCTTCTCTTCCAGCTCGATTAACACTTGTATTTTTTGCAAGTTCTTTCTAGATCTGGTTGTTCCTCTGTACATTTCCATGACCATGTGAAGAACCAATTATGATTTAAAATTAGTGGTCAGGGGTGGTGAGACCTCTGAATGTCAAAATTAATAAACAATACTGATTTTGGAAAATACAATCTCACATGAATTAATCACCCCTCCATAACACAGCCGTTTTCTGAGGGTGATTTTTTTTCAATCTATTTTGAGGAAATTTCAGTGAAAGACACTGTAACTACTTAATCTGTTTGGTGAAATAATTTGGTGTATTATGCAAGAAACAGGAGCTGCCTGATGGACCACATGTTTACAAACATGTGCAGGACAAGTGTCAGGGGCACGGATGTCCAAGGACAAGACAAGGGTCAATGGGACCTTCCAAGAGAACACAAGGAAAATAATTTTCACTGTGTGGTGGCAGGCCTGATAGGCCAAACATGTGCTTATCCATGCCCTGGCTTGCCCAGACATGCTCCCCTGCTCCCTCTCCTGTGCTGGAGGAGGGCAAAAGCCCTGGCTTCACCTAATATTGTTAAGCTTGGCAAAGTGCCATTCCAATTGGCTAATCTATGTCCAATGCCCCATTAGTCTCTGGCCAGATATTGATAAAAGGGATAAGCAGGTAACATGGGGCTGCTGCTGCCTCATTTGCATCCTGAATTTGCCAGGAGAGCTTACCAGGAGCAGGCTCTAAATGCCTGCATGCGATCCGTCTGCATAGCCAGCGTGACATCCTGCCAAGACTGCACACCACATTGCATCCTGCCTGCCCCTCTGCAAGTCTCCTGCCAGACAGGAAGTCCTGGAGAAACACAGATCATCCAGAGGACCAGGTCAGAAACTGCTATAGACTCCCAGCTTCTTGAGAAAAAAGCCTGGGAAAGTCTGACAGCAACCCCTCCATGTGCTTTGGGTACTGTCTAATTTATACTTGGTGAGTAAATACTTAAAAACCTCTTCCAGTGCAATATTTGCATTTGCCAGTGTAAGAAATAAGTGCTCTGGTTTTGCCTGTGCCTTGCGGGTACAAATTTCCAACCTGTGCATTTTGAACCTTGTGAATAAGTTTTCTGGCAAGTTTTAATAAACAGTTTTCATAGTTATTAATAATCATCACCTAGATATCAAAATCAATACAGATTGCATAATCCATCACACTGTGCGGGTGACAGATCACTGGAATGGGCTGCCCAGAGAAGTTATGGAGTCTCCTTCTCTGGAGACATTCAAAACCAGCCTGGACGCGTTCCTGTGTGATCTGGTATAGGTGATACTGCTCTGGCAAGGGGCTTGGACTGGATGAGCTTTAAAGGTCCCTTCAGCCCCTAATGATCTGTGATTCTGTGATAGAAAGAAATGAAACTCTAGAGATGACGTTGGTAGGAATAGAGAGCTTGTTCTAGAGCATTTGTGCAATAAATTAATTTATTCATTTTGAACTGATTCATTCCTCTTTGGTTTTAATAGAACTTGGTTAAACCTGTGTTTAAGTGCTCTACTGCTTGTGGCGTGAGTAAAGTGACTTTTCATGGCAGAGTGCTACGACCCTAAAAGGTCAGGCTCCTTAATGTGAAATTTTAACTAGAGCACAGTGGATCTGGGAAGAAAGAAAGGAAAGTGACTGTGTGAACGTGAAATGCAAGTGTTGCCAAGTGGACATTCTGGTTGTGGGTGAAGGTTACGGTGGAGCCTTGCACTGCAGTAACCCTGTGCAGTCACAGGGTGATGCTTTTCAGGCTGTGGCTCACTGCATCTCTTGGATTGCATTGTCGTTGTACAGGGCAGCTTGTGCTATCTTTGCGTTTCGCAGGTGCCGTCCTTGCGTGGCGCGCGTGCCGCCCTTGCGTTTCGCAGGTGCCGTCCTTGCGTTTCGCAGGTGCCGTCCTTGCGTTTCATAGGTGCCGTCCTTGCGTTTCGCAGGTGCCGTCCTTGCGTTTCGCAGGTGCCGTCCTTGCGTTTCATAGGTGCCGTCCTTGCGTTTCGCAGGTGCCGTCCTTGCGTTTCGCAGGTGCCGTCCTTGCGTTTCGCAGGTGCCGTCCTTGCGTTTCGCAGGTGCCGTCCTTGAGTTTCGCAGGTGCCGTCCTTGAGTTTCATAGGTGCCACCCTTGCGTGGCGCGCGTGCCGCCCTTGCGTGGCGCGCGTGCCGCCCTTGCGTGGCGCGCGTGCCGCCCTTGCGTGGCGCGCGTGCCGTTAGGACAAATAACGAGAAAGTGGGAGGTGACTGAAGGTGTTCAGGCTACAGCTGGCATTTGAGGAGCTTGTGAGTGTTTTTGTGTTGCATGTTGTTTTACTGCCATTACTTTGGAGATGTGCTTTCACACGTTGGAAACTTTGTGTCGCATGAAATATGCGTAGACACTTCTCTCTTTCTTATTATTACTAATATACATTACTGAAAATGGAAGAAATTCCAAAAGGTCATTTGATTTGCACATACATTCAGTTATTTTCGTGCATGTTTTTAGTTGGCTTTAATTTCACTGTACAGATGCCTTAAGTCATTGGTGTAAAAGTCAGGTTTTTAGGGCTTTGTAACATGGTAGTGATGAAGTACACTGCTGTAAATGAAGGTGAAATATGATTTCAATAACAAAGAATGCTCAAAATTTCTTGAGCTTTTCAATATTAATGTTTTTCATTGAAAAATTCTCTGTTGTGAATATTAAAATTATACTTCTATTATGCTAACCGATATCTTTGAATTATCTCAGTCTCACTAAAGTTACAGAACAAGGGGACACAGTCTTGAGCTGTTCCAGGGGAGGTCTAGGCTGGATGTTAGGAGGAAGCTGTTGTCAGAGAGAGTGATTGGCATTGGAATGGGCTGCCCAGGGAGGTGGTGGAGTCACTGACTTTGAGTGCTGTGTCCAGTTCTGGGCCTCTCAATTCAAGAGAAATGTTGAGGTACTGGAATGAGTCCAGAGAAGGGCAGCAAGGCTGGGGAAGGGGCCTGGAGCACAGCCCTGTGAGGAGAGGCTGAGGGAGCTGGGGGTTTTTAATGTGGAGAAGAGGAGGTTCAGGGCAGACCTCATTGCTACCTACAGCTACCTGAAGGGAGGCTGTAGCCAGGTGGGGTTTGGCTCTGCTGCCAGGCAACCAGCAACAGAACAAGGGGACACAGCCTCAAGCTGTGCCGGGGGAGGTCTAGGCTGGATGTTAGGAGGAAGTTGTTGTCAGAGAGAGTGATTGGCATTGGAATGGGCTGCCCAGGGAGGTGGTGGAATCGCTGTCCCTGGAGATGTTGAAGCCAAGCCTGGCTGGGGCACTTAGTGCCATGGTCTGGTTGATTGGCTGGGTGCTAGGTTGGGCTGGATGAGCTTGGAGGTCTCTTCCAACCTGGTTGATTCTATGATTCTATGGATGAATATCATTCATTTGCTTTGAGGCTAATACTGTGCTTCTCCTGTAGAAATGTAATTTGTGTCACTGCATTTTGTGCTCTTAAATAATATTTAATTTTGTGACCTTCGCTCGGTATGTCTTCCCAATTGTTCATTAATTCTCATTTTCAAGCAGAGACAATCTTTGCTGCATGGATACAAGGAGGAATGCCTGATAAAAAAGAGACGGGTTTAAAAAATATAATGCCTTGTGTGTTTTACTGCTCTGCTATCGTTCCTTTTAATAATCCTAATTAATGCCGTGCAACACGAGAGTTTGCAGTGAAGAACTGAAAATGGGGAAGGTTCTGAGGAGGAAAGAAGACCATGCATATACCAGGAAAATGTAAGGGTGAAAGTAGCTGTGTCAATTTCTATTACCTTACCATGCAACTGCTGTTATTTATTCACTAATGAAGTGCGAATGAGAACATCTTGGACCTGTGTCATTTCTTGCCGTGGCAAATCAACTGCTACCTTTGGTTGCAATACAGCACCTAGAAAAAACAGCGGTAGTCATGTTAGAAACATTCGAGTCATCTGGACAAGTATAAACATCATCTTAACACATTTCTTCTTCCACCTTTGAAACTTGAGAGACAGATCAGACAGAGCTTTCAGCAGCTGGCAAGCTGCAAAGAGGATTTGGATAAAATGCAGTGCTGTGAATATAGTTAAAAGATTACGTAAAGGCCTAGGTACTTTGTGGCATTAGGGAAGAGAGCTCTGCCTCACATGGATCTTTTTCCTCATCACTAACTCTTTTGTTTCTATCTGATTTTTCCCCCCATTCATTCCAAATGCCTGTTAGGAAACTCGCTGATGATGGCATTGCAGACTTGCCTCTCTGCAGCTACCAGCTCATATGCAGTGGTTCACCTCCCTGTCATCTTTCTTTCTGCCTGCTTCTTTGGACATAAACAGACTGCAGTAGTTAAATTTCCCTATGCGCTGATTTGAGGCTAATTGGAATATTTCAATGAGAGAAAATGGATCACTGGTTATAAAAAGAAAATAATTACGACGTCTGTATGATCCATTGGTGTGCTAAAAGGGATAAAAAGAAAATAATGTCAGTAATTCTGTCATTCTGCCTCAGAACCCCTGCTTTCACTTCTCCTTTGCTCTGCTCTATGATCTTCCTCTAGCAGGTAACAAGTAAGCTTTGCTGTTTGTCTGTCTGGGAAAGAAGGGGAGAGAGACAAGATGGCTTTGAGTCCCTTCTGGGCAATTTCTTTGTCTGGGAGGGAGTTTTGATTTCTGTATGTGATGGTTTGGGTGTTGCCTGCCCACCCACTCCTCTGAAATCACCCGGGCTCAACTCAGCCAAATGGAAGTTAAAGAATGAAGCTATATTTACAGCTTAGCACAATATACAACCATATATTATTATTAGGAATATATAAGGATATGATATATTATAAATACATTATACAGGTAGAGAGGTCAGCCCAAGAAAGGTGTCGGCCTTCCTCCCAAAGACCCCAAAAGGTGACCACCAGGTGGCAGTGAGCATGTGTGAAGAGGTGGACATTATGGAAATGAGTTCCAAGAACTGATTATAATAACTTCTCTTGCCAGAACTAACTGTAATAACCCTACCCCTGTGCTGAATATGTATGATTTTGTAGCATAAATATTTTACCTGAACTAGGTGAAAGTGTGCAAGGGCTTTGGAGGAGGATGTCCCCTTGTCACCCAGCACTGATTAAAAACATATCTTTCCTGATAACACTCGGTGTGTTGTGAGCTCTCATTTTTCATAAGTCTGAACTTAAAGCCTCCATATCCAAGTTGGTGAAGGAAAAAGGCACTAATCCTTCACCTTCTGAATGTATAAATGTCTCTGTCATCAGGAAGAGACATTCACCTCCCAGAAGGCCAGTTCAGCCTAGAAGGCAAATTCTGCCTAGACATCAGCAATCATGTGGGTCTCTTTGGATCAGGGGTCCTCAAACTATGGCCTATGGGCCAGATACGGCCCCCCAGGGTCCTCAATCTGGCCTGCTGGTATTTACAGACACCCCCTCCCACACGCCTCCCACCGGGGGGTTGGAGGGGAAACCAAGCAGCCACCTCCTGCCACTTAATCCTCTTGCCTGCCTCCACAGCACCCAAGCACCCACTGGGACTCATCTGGAACCAAACTATAGCCCAGCCCCTGACACTCCTGGGCTGGAACCAAACTATAATCCGGCCCCCAACAGTGTCTGAGAGACAGTGAACCGGCCCCCTGTTTTAAAAGTTTGAGGACCCCTGCTTTGGATGATCCTTTGTGACCAATTTGGTGAGAACTGGAATAAGTGAAATGGTCAACCTTTCTTTTGAAAAGCGTGCGGGAGCTGTGGAGGGGCAGAACCAGAGGTAACAGTGCCAGAAGCTGTCACTACCTCAGCTTCCCAGAACAACTGCAGCTATTCCCACCGGAACACTAAACACTCTGTGCACCTTACAAGCTATGCTCAGGATTAAGGGGGCCCTGCCGCCAGCCAGGAGGAGGAGAGGGATGATAAAGAAAACAGAATCTATTGGAATATATTCATTAGGTGACCTGGCAATTCAAAAGTTCAGAAGTACAGGGCTTTGGTTGACAAAGGTGCTCAGTGTACTCTGTTGCCATCAATTGTAAAAGGCCAGAGTCTATAACTATTTCAGGAATCACAGGTGGATCTCAAGAGTTAACCAGGTTGGAGTCTGAAATAAGTCTAGCTGGGAAGGAGTGGAAGAAACATGCTGTTGTTACTGGTCCTGGTGCACCTTGCATTCTGGAAATTGCCTTTTTGAGACAAAGTCATTTCCAAGATCCCAAAGGTTACAAGGCTTGTGGAATAGCATCTGTAGAAATTGATGATGGTGATTTGAAGTTGTCTATTAGACCTGAACTCTGAGATGAATCTGCAGTTGTGGGATATTATGACATAGAGGATGTGAAACTGCCAGTTGTTTCTCAAACTGTACATCATAGATAATATAGAACTAACCATGACTCTTTGGTGCCCATTCCTAAGCTGATTCATCAACTGCAAAGTCAGGATGTGATCAGCAAAGCTCATTCACCTTTCAACAGTCCAATGTTGCCTGTGCACAAACTAAATAAAGATTGGAATTTAACAGTCGACTTCCTAGTCCTCAGTGAGGTCACACCTCCTGTGAGTGCAGCTGTACTGGACATTTTGGAAGTGCAGTATGAGCTGGAATCCAAAGAGGCCAAATGGTATGCTACCATAGATATTGCTTTCTTCTCTATTCCCATAGCAGAGGAGTGCAGGCCTCAGTTTGCTTTCACCTGGAGAGGAACCCAGTACCAGTTCAGATGTTTACCTCAGGGGTGGAAACACAGCTCAATGATTTCTCGTTCAGTGATCTACAATACACTGGAGAAAGGTAAAGCTCCAGAACACCTGCAGTTCATCAGTGACATCATTGTGTGCAGCCAAACTGCTGAGGAAATCTTCGAGGAAGGTAACAAAATCATTGACATTCTGTTGCAAGCAGGTTTTGCCATTAAGAGAGACAAGGTCAAAGGACCTGCCAAAGAAATTCAGTTTCTGGGAGTGCGGTGGCAGGATGGTCGCTGTTACATTCCTCAGGATGTGATCAACAAAGTCTCCACCATGGCAGTTCCCACCAATAAGAAGGACACTCTCTCTTTCTTGGGGGCAGTGGGATTTTGGAGACTACACATTCCTGGTTTCAGTCAGATTGTCAAACCTCTGCATGATGTGACTCGTAAGAGAAACAATTTCGAGTGGGGACCTGAACACCAAGCAGCCTTTGATCAAATCAAGCGAGAAGTAGTCCATGCAGTGGGCTTGGGATCTAACCAAACTGGTCCAGATATTAAAAATATTCTGTATATGGCTGCAGGTGACAATGGTCCAAGCTGGAGCCTTTGGCAGAGAGCTCCAGATGAAATGCATGGATGTCCACTTGGTTTCTGGAGTTGTGGATACAGAGGTTCAGAGGCAAATTACACTCCAACAGAGAAATAAATAGCACCCTATGAGGGAGTGAAAGCAGCTTCTGAAGTGATTGGAACTGAGTCACAATTGCTTTTAGCTCCTACATTACCAGTTCTGAACTGGATGTTCATCACTGCATCATGCCACAGATGCAGCCTGGTCTAAGTGGATGGTTTTGATAACCCAGTGAGCATGAATGGGTAATCTTGATTAACCTGATCTGGTGCAAGTGATCTCCAACTGTCCGGAAGGCACAGACTGCACAAAACCTCCAGAGGAGAGAGAAACTCATTCTGAGGAAGTTCCTCCTTGTGGTAATCTCTCTGATGAAGAGAAGAACGATGCTTTGTTCACAGATGGTTCTTGTTGTCTTGTTGGGAACAAGCAAAGATGGAAGTCAGCAGTTTGGAGTCCAACCAGGAGAGTTACCGAAACGAAAGATGGCGAAGGAGAATCCAGTCAGTTCGCTGAGGTAAAAGCTGTTCAACTTGCTCTTGATGTGGCTGAACGTGAAAATTGGCCTATCCTTTACCTCTTCACTGACTCGTGGATGGTAGCCAATGCTCTATGGGGTTGGCTAAAGGACTGGAAGAAGCATGGTTGGCAGAGGAAAGGAAAGCCTATTTGGTGTGCTGATCTATGGCAGGACATTGATGCACGGCTGGAGAGAACTCCAGTGAAGGTGCGGCATGTAGATGCACACATGCCTAAGAGCAGAGCAACTGAGGAACATCAACATAATCAGAAGGCAGACCAAGCTGCTAAGATTGCTCAAGTTGATACCAACTCTGAACTTGACATTGACCTTGATTGGAAACACCGAGGTGAGCTGTTCTCAGCTCGGTGGGCCCATGACTCATCTGGACATCAAGGCAGAGATGGAACATACCGATGGGCTCGCGATAGGTCAATTGACTTGTCCATGGATGCTATCACCCAAGTCATCTATGACTGTGACATTTGTGCTGCTATTAAGCAGGCTAAGCGAATCAAGCCCTTATGGTGTGGTGATAGATGGTCAAAGTACAAGTATGGTGAAGCCTGGCAGATTGACTACATCACTTTACCTCGATCTCATTCTGGCAAGCAGTATGTGCTAACGATGGTAGAAGCCAGCACTGGATGGCTGGAAACCTATCCAGTTCCGCATGCTACTGCACCTAACACCATTGTTGGTTTGGAGAGACAAATCATGTGGAGACATGGAACTCCAGAGAGAATCGAGTCAGACAATGGCACTCATTTCAAGAACAATCTTGTGAAAAACTGGGCCAAAGAGCATGGTATTGAATGGATCTATCACATACCCTACTATGCACCAGCTTCAGGGAAGATTGAGCGCTACAACGGTTTGCTGAAAACCACCCTAAAAGCCATGGGGGGTGGAACTCTGAAAAACTGGGACAAACATTTAGCACAAGCTACCTGGTTGGTAAATAGTAGAGGTTCAGTAAACAGAGCAGGACCTGCACAATCAGATTTGGTACACATAATAGATGGTGCTACAGTTCCTGTAGTGTGTGAAAAGAATCTGTTAGGAGAAGATGAATCCAGTCAGTTTGCTGAGGTAAAAGCTGTCCAACTTGCTCTTGAGACCTATCCTTTATCTCTCACCAATTCACAGATGTGTTATAATATGAAATTATTATTAATATTAATAACCAGGAAAAATATTTATACACTATGAATATATTTATTAATATTAAATCTTGCCAGAACACTTATTTATAAGGTCCAAATGCATGTTTCTGGGTATTTACACAGGAAACAGGCAATTGAAACAGTTAAGCAAACCATAAATGCAAACACAAGGGGGAACTTCTTTGCTATGAGGGTCACAGAGCACTGGAACAGGCTCCCCAGAGAGGTTGTGGAGTCTCCTTCTCTGGACACTTTCAGGGCCTATCTGGATGTGTTCCTCTGCAACCTGAGCTGGATTGTGTGGTCTCTTTGGGTGCCTTCCAACCCCTAACATCCTATGATCTATGATCCTATGTGAAATATCTCTCTATATATTGCGTATCCATGTTTGTGAATGTGTATCATGCTGTAAATATAGCTTCATGTTAACTTCCTGTGAGCCTGTGGGCTTCTGGAAAGAGATTCTTGTGATACAATATGCTACTTGTCCTCTAGGGAGACTCGAGAGGCTTCTTTCTGTTAAGGCAGAAGGCACAATCTGTTACAGAACCAAAGCAAAAGACGTTGTCGTGGAAGGCCAAAATAGGCCCAAAACATGTCTTGGCTTGCCCAGGCATGATCCCACTCTCCCCTTCCCTCTGCTGGGGGGGAAGCAGAGCGCAGGGAGAAGACAAAAGGCTTGGAGACAGCCACTTTGAGGGTCCAAGACTTACCCAGACTTGTTCTTCCCAAATAAGGGAAGGCAAGCTCCTGACTTGACCTAACATGGTCAGGTTTGGCAAAGTGCCATTCTGACTGGTGAATCTCCATGGCCAAAGGAGCCATTGCATCTGGACAAACAATAAATTGGCTTCTTTGCCTGCTCTGCCCTGCCGTGTTATGCTCTGCTTTGCCTGCAGCGACTTTCAAGACACCGACAGAACTCCCTTCAGGTGTTTGGGTAAATCCTCTGAAGGACTAAGATAATATAGCTTTGCTAAAGAAAAGTTATTGTGCCTTCTTAGAAGATAAGAAATACGTAGCTAATGTATCCTAGCAATTAGTGTGTAATCCTAACGTAGTCCTAGCGCAAATGTATGTAACCAATCAGAGTGTAACATGATCTGTAACCCTGTTATGTAGCCTTCTGATAGAAAGTATATAAACCCATGCTTGAGTATAATAAACTGGAACTTGCTTATGTTAAGCCTTCTCCCTGTCTCTTCTTCTGTACCCATGGTACTCAGCCTGTGGCATGTTATAGTCCCACAGTACCCAAATACTTGGAGAGGTGCTGTCAGTGGTATGATACATGCTGAAGTTTCCCCAGGATTCTGGCACAGTCTCTGACCTTGTCTTAGAATCATAGAATCAACCAGGTTGGAAGAGACCTCCAAGATCATCCAGTACAACCTATCACATCTTGGTCCCTTCTTGGGCAGACAGTGTCCTTTCCAGGGCTCTGAATTTGGCACAGAGGTTTGCAGGTGTGAGGAGAAGCAGAACAGATCTGGGTGGTAGGTTGGACTGGATGATCTTGGAGATCTCTTCCAACCTGGCTGATTTATGATTCAGATTTTTCCTTACTAAGCAATACTGGTATGAAGAGTAAAGTTATTAGCTGTACATACAGCATGTATAGTTTACAAAGACTTTTTGCTGCTGCACACATGCTAGTCTATTCTAGCTTCTTTGGTATGCACTAGTCAGTCAGACCTCCCAGGGAAATTAACACTTGGATGCTATGGAAGCTGTCCTGGTTTCCAGTTCACTGTTATCACTAGGAGATCTGTGCACTTCCAAAAGTGTTTTGTCCAGTTGTGAAGTCATTAATAAGCAACAGATGCAGCTGTGGGTTCTAAAGGCTTATCTCAGGGAAGTGAGATAACCTCTTGCTAATTTGTGATTGCTGTCTTGGATTCTCTTCTTCTTTAATTCCACTGTCTTCTGGAGTTGGTCGTTCTCTATGGTAGGAAGGATAATGCCTCCTGCCAGTGGTCTTACTGGTGCTGCTGCACTTGGATCAGATAGTTTTCCCATTCAGAAACCAGTGGAGAAGAAAAAAAATATATTAGAGACTTTTTGGGATCTTGGGCTTCTTATCTCAGAAGAGATTATTGGCAGGAGCTTGCTTAAAATTGGCCTGTGCTTGCGTGCATGCTGTCATGCTTGCTGGAGATGTTACAGAGGTGTCCCTGTTCAGCTATGAAAAAACCACAATCTGCCACGCATCCACATTCAGATGGATATGGCAACTATAGCTGGCATGTCACAAGGGGAGTTGGTTTTGTCTGCTGTATGATCTTCCAAAGCACTGTGAAAATCCAGCCAAAGCGGTGGCTGCAGAGCTGTGTGCTCTGATTTGTGCAGTACTGACAGGTACAGACCAGAATAACCCCACCTTGCATACAAGCTCACCTTTTGGGATACATTTCCATTTCCTTGCTACCCTATTGTGAGCAGGCTTTGCTGTTTAACTCTTTTCACTTACTGACAAATATATCCCATTAGGTTTGACATCTTCCCAAAGAATATTCTGTGTTGCTCAAAGAATATTCTGCGTCCCCCACACTGATTCTGGGACATGTATTAGTACTAATCCTATAAATGAGACCTCATGGAATTGTGACATCTTAGATGTTCACTGCTGTGAAGTCTTACTAGAGGCACATAGCTAAAAGAGGAAAAGAGCAGCTGCAAGTTTTGAGCAGCTGTTAGTCACTTGGTAGGACTGTCTGTTGTCTTTGTCTCTCTGTAAGAAATATCTGATGTTTGAAGGGTTGGTCAAACTGTTTTAAGCTGTCATAGCACAGGAAAACAGTAAATTCCTTGTTGTACCTATGGACATACCAGAGCTTAATAATATGCCAGAAAATAGGAAATGATGGATGCTAATAGCCTCATCTTGCCGTCGGAAGTAAACCTTAACTGTGTGGCTGTAACTAGGTGTTTCTGGACTTCTTTTGTGCATGGCAGATGCCGTTTTGAGCTGGAGTGACTCATAGATGTTTCTGTATTAATTCATTTTATTATAAATTATATTATTGGGAATTAGAAAGAAAAGGGTAAAGAAAAAAATAGTTGGAACTGCAAACTGAAGGCTTAGGCACCAAGAGAAGGTGCCTAAAGTACTTCAGAATTAGTGTTAATGGGACAGGTATTATCTGTAAAATCAGTTACATATTTAACCCCCCCACACCATTTCGTTTCTGCTGGTGCTGTGGTACTGATTTGTACTGCTTCAGGCCTCAGTGACACAGAAAGTACATTGCACAGAAGTTTTGTCTTCTTAGTTAAAAATGGAATATGTATGCAGGCTATGCATGCAGAGCTGGTAAGCCAAAATTATGTCTGTGAGCTATTTCTGTAGGTTTAGCTTTAATGCTGATAGATGTTTAATTGCTTGGCCTGTGTTCCCCAGAGCCAGGTGCAGCTCTCTTCCACTGAAATCAGTGCCTGTCAGCTGCAGCAGTTTGGACTTTGCCTGCAAGCTGCAGTGTCCGTATCTGCAAGTAGCAGATTGATGTAGCGTGGAGGAAACTCAAACATTCCCCTCTGCTTTTGGAGGGCTGTTTCTTTGAAGGGCTGCTCTGTGCAGGAGGATGAATTTATAGTTTAGTGGCTGCGGCTGCAATGTCTATGCTAGAAACAGGCATATGCTGTATTTTTCTGTTGTGCAGTCAACACAAACTAAATTGCTTTATGGTGCTTGTCCACTTAAACACAGAAAGGTATTTCTGATTTAATGTGTTGAATAGTTTCTTGTTTATAATCTTTTAAGACTCAACCTGCAGCACTTTCTGCATTCTTGACAGAACATGTTGGAAAATGAAATCTCAAGAAGCAATTAGTAATAGTTGTATTGAAAGATTAGTCTGAATACTTAAGTGTCAGATACTTTACCTGTGAATGATAAGTGTAGTTTAAATTTACCTGGAAAAGCACCCAGAGTTTGTAAGTGGAGTTCAAGGAGCTGATTCATGGAATCTTTTTGTTTCATTTTACATTAATTCAGTGTAACAGCTTACATGGCAAGTGCCAGTAAGACAGGAGGGAGCAAGAGGAAATACATCTTTGGACTCATTTGTCATCTGAAAGGTATGTGTGAGCTGAGGAGGAATCTAACTTCATACAACCAGAGAATCAACCAGGTTGGAAGAGAGCTCCAAGCTCATCCAGCCCAACATAGCACCCAGCCCTGGGCAATCAACCAGACCATGGCACTAAGTGCCCCAGCCAGGCTTGGCTTCAACACCTCCAGGGACAGTGACTCCACCACCTCCCTGGGCAGCTCATTCCAATGCCAATCACTCTCTCTGCCAACAACTTCCTCCTAACATCCAGCCTAGACCTCCCCTGGCACAGCTTGAGGCTGTGTCCCCTTGTTCTGTTGCTGGTTGCCTGGCAGCAGAGCCCAACCCCACCTGGCTACAGCCTCCCTTCAGGTAGCTGCAGACAGCAATGAGCTCTGCCCTGAGCCTCCTCTGCTGCAGGCTGCACACCCCCAGCTCCCTCAGCCTCTCCTCACAGGGCTCTGCTCCAGGCCCCTCCCCAGCCTTGTTGCCCTTCTCTCAACACCTTCCAGCATCTCAACATCTCTCTTGAATTGAGGAGCCCAGAACTGGACACAGCACTCAAGCTGTGGCCTGAGCAGTGCTGAGCACAGGGGCAGAAGAACCTCCCTTGTCCTGCTGCCCACACTGCTCCTGAGCCAGCCCAGGATGCCATTGGCTCTGCTGCCCACCTGGGCACTGCTGCCTCATCTTCAGCTGCTCTCTACCAGCACCCGGAGCTCCTTCTCTGCCTGGCTGCTCTCAGCCACTCTGTCCCCAGCCTGTAGTGCTGCTTGGGGTTGTTGTGGCCAAAGTGTAGAACCCTGCACTTGGCCTTGTTCAATCTTATTCTTGGTTACAACTCTTCTCTTATTTGCTGGTATTCGCTTGTAAGCCAAACCCACTCTGTGTCTCAGTCATGCTTATTACCGTCATATTATTGCATACTTTGAGCCTGTGAAATGATTTCTTAACTGCACTTAAGGATAGTTTGTGTAGACAGCAAGATTGCTGTTGCTGCCCTCAGGAATAATTTGTAACATGCTTAAGTATAAATATTATGTGCTACTCTTCAGTGTCATTTGTAGTCCAGAAGATAACTGCCATGAGGAGTCTTACTTAAGAAGCATGGTGAAAATGTGGTCCATGGAATTTGAACGAAAAGGCACTTAATTAGCTGTGCTCTAATACTGCTGTCATGTCTCCAGCAGGACAAAGCTGCTTCTTGTACAAGGGAAATCCTTGTTTCAGTACAGCCATTTATTAAATGTCTTCTGTATCTTTTTGTGGGGAGAGAGAGCAGTCCTGAAAGAAGGATGCAGTTGGAAGATAAAATAAAGATAGTGGCTTTGAAAGATGCAAAATGAAGTGAATAGGAGAGAAACTACTTGGAGAAGTGAATTAAATGTTTGTGGATATTCAAACCAATTGGGAAAGAAAAAAATCCTGTGGTTTTAAAAAAGCTGGAGGTAGGGAGATTCAGAGTGGAGGGGAGGAGGAAGTTGTTGAGCATGAGAGTGATGAGAGGCTGGACTGGGTTGCCCAGGGAGGTGGTTGAGGCCTCATGGCTGGAGATGTTTCAGGCCAGGCTGGATGAGGCTGTGTGCAGCCTGCTGTAGGGCAGGGTGTCCCTGGGCATGTCAGGGGGTTGGAACTGGCTGATCTTTATGGTCCCTTTCAGCCCTGACTGATTCTATGATTCTGTGATTCCCAGTGTTGCATTTGAGACAGAAGCAAGATCTCTGAGGTCTCATTTGTTAGTTTTAGAAGTGCCGTTAGTTTCTTTTTTCACCCACATAACATTGCCTTAGGTTAATCTGTATGCAGTGCAGGATTTCAGGATACTGCCACATTGTATAGTGCTTTATCACATAGAAGACAGTTTTTAAATGATCAAAAATTCTCCCTCTTTAATGACTCTTCTGGAATGATAGGAAACCTGCAGTGTTCCAACTCTGTGCTGCTAGTTTCATAAACATTTGTGGCTTTGATTAGTTTTTTCATGTTAAGACTCTTTATATATATATTATTTGGTGGTGGTGGGGGGGGGCTGTAAAAATGAATCTTTACATAAGAACATTGAAACCTGAACTGCAGATCTGTACTGGGGAGATGATTGTGTGGGTGGCATCTGCACTGGTGCACAGGACTGTGCAGCATGCCTGATCTGTGCTGCTCCAGAGCAGTCAAGGTGCTATGGTGTGACTATATTCCCCCAATTATAATTTACTTAATTACTGCAATTAGAGATGCTGCCTTTCACTGTCTATTGCACTTCTATGATGCTTGGAATGACTCTCCTCTTGACTAAAATTCCCTTTTTGTTAATAGGTAGCTTTATTTTGTTTTTCAGGCAGAAGATGTTGTACATGACAAGGAACAATTTGTTCAGTTACACCAGTTTGGTTTAGGTTGAATTTTGTCTTCAAAGGAACTGAAGGGAAAAGGAGGAGGGACACAGAGATTCGATGTGATTCACTCCATTAGATGAAATATTTCATGGCCATCTGTATCTGTGCACGTATGCATTTCAGCTTTCCCTGCCCTTATCCGAAGTGCCTGTTGTGAAGCTCATTAAGGTTGGTTCCTGTCCCTGTGGTTTACTGCTCTCACTGCAGCTCTGTGGGGTCACCGCAAATCATGCCTTACTCCGGGTTCCCCAGTGCCTGAGGCTTATGCAGACTCTTTGACATCTATTCCTTAAACGTTGTTAAATGTTAATACAGTGACAATTTAATGCTGGTAATACATCATGTGCTCTTGAACACTGCGAGGCTTTGGGCTGCCTGTGTTTTGCAGGGTCAGATTGACCTCATTGCTGTCTACAGCTACCTGGAAGGAGGCTGTAGCCAGGTGGGGTTGGTCTCTTCTCCCAGGCAACCAGCAACAGAACGAGGGGACACAGTCTCAAGTTGGACTGATAGGTTGGACTGGATGATCTTGAAGGTCTCTTCCAACCTGGCTGATTCTAGGATTGTAACTGAAATGACGTATTAGTGCGTTGTTACAGATCTCACTTGCCCTTGCTTTTGTTTTACCAATTTTCTCTGTGCCTTGGCATGCCTCAGATGAAATTTTTTAAAATTACTTCCTTAACGTGGGATATCAGTGGCTGAGGGAGGCTGAGGGAGCTGGGGGTGTGCAGCCTGCAGAAGAGGAGGCTCAGGGCAGAGCTCATTGCTGTCTGCAGCTACCTGCAGGGAGGCTGTAGCCAGGTGGGGTTGGGCTCTTCTGCCAGGCAAGCAGCAACAGAACAAGGGGACACAGCCTCAAGCTGTGCCAGGGCAGGTCTAGGCTGGATGTTAGGAGGAAGTTGTTGTCAGAGAGAGTGATTGGCATTGGAATGGGCTGCCCAGGGAGGTGGTGGAGTCGCTGTGCCTGGAGATGTTGAAGCCAAGCCTGGCTGGGGCACTTAGTGCCATGGTCTGGTTGATTGTTTAGGGCTGGGTGCTAGGTTGGGCTGGATGAGCTTTGAGGTCTCTTCCAACCTGGTTGATTCTGTGATTCTATGATTGTGCCACCTGCACTTACTTGGAAGGACATCTCATTTCTGGACTTCCAAAGGGCAGACTTCAGCCTATTTAAGGAACTAATTCAGAATGTTCCTTGGGAAATAGCCCTTGAAAACAAAGGGGTCCAGGAAGGTTGGACCTGCTTCAAGAAAGAACTCCTGAAGGCACAGGAGCAGGCAGTGCCACTGAGCCAGCAGATGATCCGAGGAGGGAGGCAGCCAGGCTGGATGGGCAGGGAGCTGCTGAAGGAATTAAAGATAAAAAGAGAGTGTATCACCTTTGGAAAAGAGGGGAGGTGTCCCAGGAGAAGTTCAAGGAAGTTGCTAGGTCTTGTAGAGGAAAAATTAGAGAGGCAAAAGCCCACTTGGAGCTCAGGCTGGCCATGGCTGTCAAGGAAAATAAAAAGTGTTTCTTTAAATATATGAATGGCAGAGAAGGGCCAAGGACAAGCTCCAGTCCTTGTTAGATAGAGATGGGAACATAGTGACAAAGGATGAGGAAAAGGCAGAGGTGCTTAACACCTTCTTTGCCTCAATCTTCACTAGTGGGACAGGTTGTCCCCAGGACAGCTGGACTCCTGAAGTGGCAGATGGAGACAGGGACCAGTACAGTCCCCCTCTAATCCATGAGGAAGCAGTAAGGGACCTGCTGAGACATTTGGATCCTCACAAGTCCATGGGACCGGATGGGATCCATCCTAGGGCGCTGAGAGAGCTGGCAGCTGAGCTGGCCAAGCCACTCTCCATCATTTATCAGCAGTCCTGGCTCACTGCAGAGGTCCCTGAAGACTGGAAGCTGCCAATGTGATCCCATCCACAAGAAGGGTCGTAAGGAGGAGCCAGAAAACTACAGAGCTGTGAGCCTGACCTCAGTGCCAGGCAAGGGCATGGAACAGGTCATCTTGGGTGCCATCACACAGCACCTACAGGATGGCCAAGGGATCAGGCCCAGCCAGCATGGGTTTAGGAAGGGCAGGTCCTGCCTCACCAACCTGATCTCCTTTTATGATCAGGTTCCTGCCTGGTGAGTGTGGGGCAGGCTGTGGATGGAGTCTACCTGGACTTCAGCAAAGCCTTTGACACTGTCTGCCACAAGAAGCTCCTAGCCAAGCTGGCAGCTCATGGTTTGGACAGATTCACTCTGTGCTGGATCAAGAACTGGCTGGATGGCAGAGCCCAGAGAGTGGTGGTGAATGGTGCCACATCCAATTGGCAGCTGTCACTAGTGGTGTTCCCCAAGGATCAGTGCTGGGCCCAGTCCTGTTCAATATCTTTATTGATGATCTGGACGAGGGCATTGAGTCCAGCATCAGTAAGTTTGCAGATGACACCAAGCTAGGAGCAGGTGTTGATCTGTTGGAAGGTAGGAGAGCCCTGCAGAGGGACCTGGACAGGCTGGATGGGTGGGCAGAGGCCAATGGGATGAGATTTAACAAGGCCAAGTGCAGGGTTCTGAACTTTGGCCACAACAACCCCAGGCAGCACTACAGGCTGGGGACAGAGTGGCTGAAGAGCAGCCAGGAGGAAAGGGACCTGGGGGTGCTGATAGAGAGTAAGCTGAAGATGAGGCAGCAGTGTGCCCAGGTGGCCAAGAGAGCCAATGGCATCCTGGCCTGCATCAGGAACAGTGTGGCCAGCAGGACAAGGGAGGTTATTCTTTCCCTGTACTCAGCACTGCTCAGGCCACACCTTGAGTGCTGTGTCCAGTTCTGGGCCCCTCAATTCAAGAAAGATGTTGAGGTGCTGGAAGGTGTCCAGAGAAGGGCAACGAAGCTGGTGAGGGGCCTGGAGCAGAAATCCTATGAGGAGAGGCTGAGGGAGCTGGGGGTGTTTAGCCTGGAGAAGAGGAGGCTCAGGGGTGATCTTATTACCGTCTACAACTACCTGAAGGGAGGCTGTAGCCAGGTGGGGGGTGGCCTCTTCTCCCAGGCAACCAGCAATAGAACAAGGGGACACAGTCTCAAGTTGTGCCAGGGGAGGTATAGGCTGGATATTAGGAGAGAGAGTGATTTCCCATTGGAATGGGCTGCCCAGGGAGGTGGTGGAGGCACCGTCCCTGGAGGTGTTCAAGAAAAGACTGGATGAGGCACTTAGTGCCATGGTCTGGTTGACTGGCTAAGGCTGGGTGATAGGTTGGACTCGATGATCTTGGAGGTCTCTTCCAACCTGGTTGATTCTATGATTCTATGATTTCTATGTTTTCTTGAAGTTACTGCAGTTGCAGGGGCAGCAGGTCTTGCTGAAGAACCAGTGATAGGGTTGTCTTAGTGTTAGAGGTTTGAGATGTTGCCCTCTGTTTCCCAGAGAGTTTGCTTCTGCTGGCACATGGGTTAGATGCTGCACGCTTGCTTCATCTGGGATGAAAACTTGTGCAGAGCTATTAAAAATTACTTTCACTCCTGGTAACTGTCCTGCAAAGAGCTGGACTCACTGCCTTCAGTCTTCTGAAATCTACCTGTTCATTCTCAGAATAGTGGTTTTAATCTAAGTGGAAACCTCTGTCTTGTCTTCAGCGTTCAAAATGAAGCACAGGCTTTCTCTGTGGGGTTTTACAGATCTTGAATCTTTGAGGTAGAGCTTTTCTTTTAGAAGCAAATAAGATATTGGTAATATATCCAGGAAGATTTCTATCAGAACTGTCAAATGATGAGCTGGGTTAGAAGGCTTTTGAGTATTCTGCAGTTACTGTGTTAAGTTCCTTTGTTAGCTATGTAGAGTGTTCTTGAGAGAATATGGATGGTGCGAGGTAGTTTCCACAGGATGGGATTTGTCCTGTGATTGAGTCACTTTATTACTGGTTTTGCACCAAATGTGTGTTTTAAAATCATGTCTTTTTGCAGACTGGCTGAGAATGCCCTTTTCAGTGAAAGTGCACCCTGCGTGGCTGCAGTGCTTTTTACTCCCATTTACATCTCTAGAAAAGTGGAGGACAGAAGCACCCAAGGGAATTAGTGGAGTGGGAAGCTTGGACTGAACAAGCAGGAAGAGTCACCATCCCTGGAGGTGTTGAAGCCAAGCCTGGCTGGGGCACTTAGTGCCATGGTCTGGTTGATTGGCCAGGGCTGGGTGCTAGGTTGGGCTGGATGAGCTTTGAGGTCTCTTCCAACCTGGTTGATTCTATGATTCTAAGAGTTTTATGTCCACTGGAGCAAATTCTTTCCTGGATCTTATGCTGGTAGTCATAACTTTATTTCCATCCTAAGAGGAGAAGCATATGCATAACCTCCTTGGGCTTGGGCCTCCTTGTCTGGTCCTGCTCTGAGGGACAACAACATGGTAGTTGCTCTCTGCAGTCACATAACAAAAGAATAGAATCATAGAATCAACCATGTTGGAAGAGACCTCCAAGATCATCCAGTCCAACCTAGCACCCAGCCCTAGCCAATCAACCAGACCATGGCACTAAGTGCCCCAGCCAGGCTTTGCTTGAAGACCTCTAAGGACAGCAACTCCACCACCTCCCTGGGCAGCCCATTCCAATGCCAATCACTCTCTCGTGCAAGAGAGAACATCCAGCCAAGACCTCCCCTGGCACAGCTTGAGGCTGTGTCCCCTTGTTCTGTTGCTGGTTGCCTGGCAGAAGAGCCCAACCCCACCTGGCTACAGCCTCCCTTTATGTAGTTGTTGACAGCAATGAGGTCACCCCTGAGACTGTACTGAGCCTGAAGAATCAGTCCTCCTGCTGATTCCTTACCAATGTGATGTAATTTAATAGAAATCCTGCTTGTTGTTTAAAAAACTCTTAGAAAATCACTCAGGAAACACGACACCAGGAGGGCATTGTCCCCTGGGCCTGTAAATTTAGATGCTAAGAAATACAAAAATTAAAGATTAAAGGTGTCAACAACTTGGATTCTGGGCACAAGAATGAGGCTATTGGTTGCTGCTGTAGTAATTTGTTAAACACAGATGAATTGGGAGTCTCATCAAAACTCACACAGATCTTCAGGCCAGACTCCTGCATCTGCTTTAGGAGGACTCCATTGTGTTTATATTAATATATTTCATAGAATCATAGAGTGCTTTAGGTTGGAAGGGTCCTCAAGGATCATCCAGTTCCAAACCCCTGCCACAGACAGTGACACTTCCCACTAGAACAGGTCGCTCCAGGCCTCATCCAACCTGGCCTTGAACACCTCCACAACCTCCCTGGGCAGCCTGTGCCAGTGTCTCACCACCCTCACTGCAAACAACCCTTTCCTAACAGCCAGTTTGAGTCTCCCCTCTGCCAGTTTAAACCCGTTACCTATTACTCCTCATCCTGTCATTACAAGACGTTGTCAGTAGTCCCTCCCCAGCCTCCCTGTAGCCCTCTTCAGATACTGGAAGGCCACTCTAAGGTCTCCTTGACGCCTTCTCTTCATGGAAGAAGCTTCAGCTACCTGCTAAACTCAGTTACACAGCTAAATTTTTACACCTGGATTTTTCAAGCTGGATGCATAAACCTTTGATCTTACTGGCTGGTAGTAGATAAAGGTTATTTCTAGACTGACAGATGAAATATGAACTGGCAGTCAAGCAGTGGCATCTCAGATATCAAACAGCATCTTAGGCTTACTGGCACACAGCAGTGGTGTGCTTTGCCATGCTGGGCACTCCCTTTTTTTGGCAGAAGGATTAATCTGTGATTAATGTATCATCACATTAGCTTAATTTTTTAGGATGCTGCCCTAAAAGAAGTTTCAGCCATAATTTACTGCAGGGTTGTTTTGTTGTTAGGTTTGCTGTCTCGCTTACTCTGACTGTTGCTGTGCACTCAGTGGCACAGTGCTTCCCTGCAGAGCAGGATTCTCACATAGGATGGGATCTGCCTGCCTTTCACTTATATGTTTTAGTTGATTCCTCTCGTCCTGGATGCATTCAAAGACACCAAGCGTAGATGCTTTGAGCTGCAGAGCTAAGATGGGTGAAGGTGGTGGTTTGGGTTTTCTTTCCAGTTTTGCTGTATCCTGGATGCTGAATTTACAGTGGAAAATGATATGGATGCAGGATCAATCTTTATTATTGGTGCAGGAGTGAAGCGCTGGACTGCGGTGTCTGATTCTCAGCTAAGGTCCCCTGACATCCCGGCAGTAACAATGCATAAATAGCAGCTGTAGGGTGGCATGGAGAGAGGGAATTACTATGTGTGTATTTGTGTGCATGATAAAGTGTCTCATAACGATATTGGATATGAAAAATTGCAAGGCTGATACTTAACCTTCATCATGCGGTTTGTTTGAGTGGCTCCTGCCATGTGAGCAGGGAGAGAGGGAGGTGTCAGGTGTGTCTGTGAGGTCAGGGCTGCTTAAGTCAGGAACACTTGTTAAAGGTGATGGTGTATTTAACTGTGGGGTGAGCAGCATGTTATGAATAGCAGAACAAGTCACTCAGGTAAGAGTAAAGAAGATTGGATTGCTGCAGTGTAGGCACCCAGTTTTCCTCTTCAGGAAGGTGAAACCTGTGCTTGCATTTCCTATTCAGAACTCTGATTTTGGGGTAGGAAAAATGAAATGAAAACTGCACTTAGTCACTGTAAATCATACTGTAAAAAGCCTTGACCAGCAGAGGGCTTCTGTCCCTGGGAAATAATGCATCATGCCCTTACTGCCAGGCAAGAGCTTTGACCACCCAGCGTGCCTGCCTTGGTTTTCCTTCTCTTGTGGCCCTATGGGCTGGTGCCCACAGTGTCTCCTAGTCTCCTTTGGTTGGCTTCAGATTATACATGGTGCTTTCCCACCCATTTAAGGCAGTGGAGAATGCAGACCTCCATTTTAAGAATGTTAAAATGCTTTTGTTGTTGACATGTGAATATGGGGGCAAGGAGACATGTTTCTAAGATCTTTGTTGCTGAGCCTGTGGAATGAAGGCAGTGTTGAGGGCCCAATAACAACTGCTTCTATCTCGTTTTGTATCGGAGCACAGCTTTGTTCTGGCTCTGGCTCAGAATGGCATCTGGTAAAGGCTTGTTTTACTATAATATACATATTTAGCAGTGTCAAAGTTGTGTACCAGTGTGGGTGCACTCAAGCAGGCTTTGGTAATGGCAAGAGCACTGATTGTACACTCTGCTAGAGATGTATTTTGAATGTCTAGTGCCTCATTACAATCACAGAAATATTTTGGTTGGAAAAGACCTCTAAGATCATTGATTCCCACTCATATATAGTTCTACCAAGGCTGGTACTAAACCATGTTTTTTAGCACCTCTTCTATGTGCTTTCAAACACCTCCAGGAATCATGATTCAGTCACCTCTCTGGAGAGTCAATTCCAGTGTTTGAGAACCCTCCAAGTGAAGAAGTGTCTTCTGATATCCAGATGCTCTGGCATGTCTTGTTCTGCCACATGGTACCAGGGAGAACAGACCAATACCCACCTCAATCCAACCTCCTTTTAGGTAGTTGTAGAGAGCAATAAGGTCTCCCTTTAGCCTCCTTTTCTCCAGGCTAAACAACTCCAGTTGCCTTAGCCACTCATCATACGATTCATTCCCCAGACCCTTTGCCAGTTTTGTTGCCCTTTCCTAGACCAGCTTCAATGTCTTCCTAGTAGTGAGGTCCCCAAAGCTGAACACAGTGCTGAAGGTGCATCCTAACCAGTGCTGAGTACAGGGGAAGATTATTCTTAACACATGGTTTTACGTTTTACCTGGCAAGCATTAGTCTTTCTTTTGGCTAGGCTTTGCATTCCTTTTATATCCTTCATCTAGAACTCATTTCTGCTGCTTCTTCTGTAGCCACGAAATGCTGAACAGCCTTGAGTGAAACACTGCCACATACACCACTTAAAGTACCATTGGCTTTGCTTGGTGCAGTGAGAGCAACCCAGGCAGAACCAAACCTTTCAGCTGGGTGACCAGCACCATGTGGAAAGAAATTTCTTTTGGACACATTTGGTTAAAAAGGCACTTTAGTTCTGCTTTCTCTGTTCAGCACTGCCTTTTTTCTCCCTTGGCAGAGTTAGGA
Organism: Pogoniulus pusillus; assembly: GCF_015220805.1. Lineage (NCBI taxonomy): Eukaryota > Metazoa > Chordata > Aves > Piciformes > Lybiidae > Pogoniulus > Pogoniulus pusillus. The sequence continues at coordinate 1,039,202 of NC_087291.1, read as the reverse complement.
GATAATGGCATTTTAAAGGGTAAGTGACTGGTGACCACTTTGAGCTGCAACATTTTTCTTTATGTTGTGTGGCCTCAGTGGTAAGGTGAGACACAGCTTGATCCTGTGGCAGCTTGGATGTTCTGCTGGCACTACGGGGAAAACACTGTGTTCAGTTTGGGGCTCCCCAGTCAAATAAGGACAGGGATCTGCTGGAGAAGGTCCAGCAGAGGGCTGAGAGGATGATTAGGGGACTGGAGGGCATGGCTGATGAGGAGAAACTGAGGGACCTGGGGCTGCTTAGTCTGGAAAAGGGAAGACTGAGAGGGGATTTGATAAATGTTTATAAACATCTGAAGGCTGCCAGGAGGGGGGGGTCAGGCTCTGCTCACTGCTCCCTGGGATAGAACAAGGAGCAGTGGGTGTAAGCTGCAGCACAGGAGGTTCCACCTCAACACAAGGGGGAACTTCTTTACTGTAAGGGTCACAGAGCACTGGAACAGGCTGCCCAGAGAGGTTGTGGAGTCTCCTTCTCTGGACACTTTCAAGGCCTGTCTGGATGTGTTGCTGTGTGATCTGTGTTAGATAGGATTGTCCTGCTCTGGCAGGGGGGTTGGCCTCGATGATCTCCTTGGGTCCCTTCCGACCCCTAGCATTTTGTGATCCCGTGTGATCCTGTGACATGAGTTCCTTGCAGGATGGTCGTTTGGTTTTGTTTGCTTTTGGTTCATTGTTGTTTTTGTTTAATTGCATGTTGTGTCTATAATGGTAGCATGCACTGTATGTTCTCTGCTGACATCATTATTGTCACTACATTATCATTATATGCTAAAACCAAATGGAGTTTATTTTTAATTTATTTTCTATGCCAAAGTTACATGTGTTGAAAATCTCATCCCCTCACTCAGAAATAAACTCTTTTTTGTCTTCAAAGTTGTCTTTTTAGTGCAGATATTCTTATTAATTGTTGATGACTGCACTGCAGAAAGATGAAGGCTGAAGTGAACACAGCTGCGTAAGGGCTTTTGTAGCTGAGAGAGGTTTGGGAACTTCGGAGGAAGGTGGCAGTAGCAGTTTAAAGCTTTGGTCATGCTGGGGAACACTGTGAGGAGAAGAGTGGAATGCCTTAACCCCCCAGGAGGGAGTGAATAAATACTTTGCTCCTTTTTATGGGGATTTTTTTTATTAGAAGGTAGTGGCTGTTTTAGTTTAATCTTTGTGTCTTCTATTTTTCTCTCCCCAAGCCTCCATTCCTCTCTCCCTCCGTTCCACTGCCTCATGCTGGAGCCTGAATTGTTGTAACAGTTAATGAGCATTTGATATCTTTCCTCATGATCCCCCCCATATCTAAGTTGCCAGAGAGTGTTCCTGAGGTGAGTGATATCCCTCTTAGCAGGGTTTTGCATAGACTTGGCAGCTCACAATTGCCATAGGCAAAGGGCAAAAATGTCAAAAATGTGAGGAAGCTGCACCAGCTTGTCTTAGAGTTAGCTTAAAAGTGCCTTAGAGTAGTCCTAAACCTTTGTCTGGAGTTTCTCCCTGCAGCTTGGGAGGCATCATTTAAATGCACTGCAAAATGTCAATGTAAAACTTGACGTGTTGCTAACACTCAGATTGTTCATGTGTTAACACATTGCTGCCACTCGGAGTATTGAAACGTAGGTCTGCAGTAGGTTTCTATAGAATCATAGAATCAGTGAGGTTGGAAGAGACCTCCAGGCTCATCCAGCCCAACCTAGCACCCAGCCCTAGCCAGTCAACCAGACCATGGCACTAAGTGCCCCAGCCAGGCTTGGCTTCAACACCTCCAGGGACGGCAACTCCACCACCTCCCTGGGCAGCCCATTCCAATGCCAATCACTCTCTCTGCCAACAACTTCCTCCTCACATCCAGCCTAGGCCTCCCCTGGCACAGCTTGAGGCTGTGTCCCCTTGTTCTGTTGCTGGTTGCCTGGCAGCAGAGCCCAACCCCACCTGGCTACAGCCTCCCTTCAGGTAGTTGTAGCCAGTGCACAAGCGTAAGGCTGTGGTTGTCAGTCAGAACCAAGGAGATCAGAAGCTTTGGACTACACCTTTTTTTACATTTGCTTCCTCTGCAAGAGAAACTACTACCAAAAGTGAAGCAGCTGGCTTGTTTTCCAGTTATTTTGACCCTGGAGGTTTTTGCTTTGGCATCAGTTTTGACGTGTTCTGTAAAGGATCCTTAGTAATATCAGGATGTGTAAGTCTGTAGCAATTTCAGTGCATCAAAGGTTTAGGAACTACTCTCAGATTGCTCTGTTAATCTGTTCTCGATTGGAAAGATTATAGTGCTGATATGTGTGTTAGTCTTATATAAATCATATGCCTGTTAAGTGCAATATGAAGCTTTTTTGCCTTTTCTGAAGTAAATGAGCAGAAACAAAGCACTTGCAGCCCAACTCTTGAATGTTGTGTGGTGAGAGAGGAAGAGAACCAGAAAGTACCTTGCTGCAGATGCGTGCGGCAGTTGGATGCTGTGCGTCCTTTACCTCGGTGAGTTATTTAATTAGTGGAAAAAGTCAATGAATTAAAAGACAAATTAACATTAATATGTTGGCATCTACTTGCTAACTTTAATTGTAACTGTAAAAACAGATACCCCGAGGCAGGCTCAAGCAGTAGCAACTAACGTTGTTATGATAGCCTCAGGAAGCAAGTGTAACTGACAGGATGTTTTGTAATAAAACTGTAAAACAATTAAAATAGCTGCACAAAGCATGCTGATTTTTAGCCTGTCCAGAGGAAAGGACTGTGAAGGGACTGCCATCCAGTCATAGCATCACAGCTGTTATAAATTGCCATCTACTTTTGGAATGGGCAAAAGATGGATAACAAAGTTGACAAGTAAATACATGCTACATAAATATGCATAAATTCATTACCATCTGCCACTTTGTCCAATTTGCCTGGGTTGTCTTTCTGTGTCTACCACATAAATCAGTTTAAAGCAGTTTTCCTCAAGCAATATTTTCTGTAATGAATGGATGAAAGCTCTACATTCTTGGGTTGTGACTGTAGTTCCATTATATACTACAGAAAATACCATATTTACCAAGAAAAAAAGAGAAAGCTGCAGTCAAAACATTTATTTGACTAAACTTTGCATTAGTCTTTGGAAGCTGATGTGGAAAGTTAAGTTATCAGGATTTTCACTTGGCTAGGAATTTTGAGTGATTCATTTTAGGCAATCCCTACTGCAGAGAGTAAGTAAAGATTAGCAGTGTCAGCCTGCAGATGTCCTGGGTTTGGATCCCAGCATTATGATAATACTAAAGAATATTTTTTCATGAACTTTCATTCCTTGCTTGGGAAGCAAAGGTAGGTCATGGTGCTCCCGTTTATCCTTTGTGTCCTCACTGTGATATGTCTCTATTTAGGGCCAAGTAATTTTGTCTTTCTGCCCTGTGTGTGTCTAGCACACTTGCATTTAATCTTCTACCCAGATGTGGCCTCTGTCTCTTCAGATTCAGCTTCTACAATTTCCCTGCATCCTGTTCTGGATTTCTGCTAATAACTGTGACTATAGAATCACTGCACTCTGCTGTACATTTATCTGGGCTGCTTTTCTTTTACAGAGAGGTTGTTCTGGCAATGAAAAGGAGCCCCAGTGAGAACAGGACTCCAGACCCAGCTGCCTTGTCTTGTTTTTTATGACTTACCAAGCAGATCACACTAGAACAGATAAAATTTACTTCTTTTTTAAGCCAAGAATAAGTATTACCATTTCCTTGTTTGCTTCCTTAGTTATAGACTGAAACTCTAAAGGAAAAAATGTCAATCTTCTTCATGTACACCTAAGTACCTTTTTTCTTTTGCTCTCTTCCCAGTTTAGAGATCTCTCTTTATTTTCAGAAGAATTTATAGTCCAGTGATTAGGGGAATACGTAAGGACTTGACATCAAGATATTCTTTCTGATAGGAGGTTTTACTCTTAAAATGCACATTTATGGTGGAAATAGACAAAAAAATAATGGAGTTTCATTAGCATTCTTGCAAAGCAACTAACATGAGTTTGTACATGAACCAGTCTGGTATCCTGGTGGTGTCAGCTGGCAGCTGTCACTGGTGGTATCCCCCAGGGAATAATGCAGGACCTGATCCTATTCAATATCTTTATTCATTTGGATCTGGGGATTGAGTCCATCATCAGTAAGTTTGCAGATGACACCAAGCTAGGAGCAGGTGTGGAGCTGCTGGAGGGCAGGAGAGCCCTGCAGACGGACCTGGCCAGGCTGGATGGGTGGGCAGAGGCCAATGGGATGAGACTGAACAAGGCCAAGTGCAGGGTTCTGCACTTTGGCCACAACAACCCCAAGCAGCACTACAGGCTGGGGACAGAGTGGCTGAGAGCAGCCAGGCAGAGAGGGAGCTGGGGGTGCTGGTGGAGAGTAGCTGAAGATGAGGCAGCAGTGCCCAGGTGGGCAGCAGAGCCAATGGCATTCTGGGCTGGCTCAGGAGCAGTGTGGGCAGCAGGACAAGGGAGGTTCTTCTGCCCCTGTGCTCAGCACTGCTCAGGCCACACCTTGAGTGCTGTGTCCATTTCTGGGCTCCTAAATTGAGGAGAGGTGTTGAGGTGCTGGAAGGTGTTTGGAGAAGGGCAGCAAGGCTGGGGAGGGGCCTGGTGCAGAGCCCTGTGAGGAGAGGCTGAGGGAGCTGGGGGTGTGCAGCCTGCAGCAGAGGAAACTCAGGGCAGAGCTCATTGCTGTCTGCAGCTGCCTGAAGGGAGGCTGTAGCCAGGTGGGGTTGGGCTCTGCTGCCAGGCAACCAGCACCAGAAGAAGGGGACACAGCCTCAGGCTGTGCCAGGGCAGGTCTAGGCTGGCTGTTAGGAGGAAGTTGTTGTCAGAGAGAGTGATTGGCATTGGAATGGGCTGCCCAGGGAGGTGGTGGAGTCTGTGTGCCTGGGAATGTTGAAGCCAAGCCTGGCTGGGGCACTTAGTGCCATGTTCTGGTTGCTTGGCCAGGGCTGGATGCTAGGTTGGGCTGGATGAGCTTGGAGCTCTCTTCCAACCTGCTTGATTCTCTGATTCTGTGTCTCTGGTAAGGTAAGGTCAAAAATCTAAAATGTTGGCCAGGGTATTTCTTTAATGATTTTAGTACTTTGAAATCCTTGTAGCTGGATGTGCTTTAGTGGATTTGGATTTCTGTTTTGCAAGAATCACAGGTTTGTAGTGTGAGAGGATCCCTTAGTGTATCGTAATTCAAAGTGATTGATAGGTAGCATTGAAATAGTTTTTTGATGTGGAAAAGATAGTGTAGTGTTAGAAAAATAACTTCTAATGGAAACAAAGCTCCACCCTTTAATATAGCACAAATTTAATCTCAACTAATTAATCCACCTGGGGAAAAAACATGCAAGTCTGGGATTCGTTTTCACTTTGAATTAGCTGTCTAAAAATGAAGCATCGCATTATCAGCTGGAAGACCAGCCTTTCAACTCGGTTGTGGAATCAGTCATAGCATACTTAACTGTCAGATGCTTTACCTGGGAAAGATAAATCTAACGTAAATTTGCCTAGAAAGGCACCCAGAGTTTGTAAGTGGAGTCCAAGGAGCTGATTCATGGAATCTTTTTGTTTCATTTTACATTAATTCAGTGTAACAGCTCACATGGCAAGTGCCAGTAAGACAGGAGGGAGCAAGAGGAAATACATCTTTGGACTCATTTGTCATCTGAAAGGTGTGTGTGAGCTGAGGAGGGATCTAGCTTCATACAACCATGTATTGACAACATTCAGATTGTTTATGTGTTACCACATTTCTGTTACTCTGAGTATTGAAACATGGATCTACATTAGGTTTCTATAGAGTAATAGAATCAAGCGGGTTGGAAGAGAGCTCCAAGCTCATCCAGCCCAACCTAGCACCCAGCCCTGGCCAATCAACCAGACCATGGCACTAAGTGCCCCAGCCAGGCTTGGCTTCAACATCTCCAGGGATGGTGACTCCATCACCTCCCTGGGCAGCTCACTCCAATGTCAATCACTCTCTCTGCCAACAACTTCCTCCTAACATCCAGCCTGGACCTCCCCTGGCACAGCTTGAGACTGTGTCCTCTTCTTCTGTTGCTGGTTGCCTGGGGGAGGAGACTGAACGGAATGAAAAGGGATCTGTGTCATCTGGCATGCACAGTCAAGGGGGGATACGCTTCCCCTGGGAGGGCAAGATGACTGTTTTGGCTGGAGAGGGAGGGTAGCTACTCTTCTTGAGCAACTTGTAGTTAGTTGGTGCTGACTTGGCTCTCAGTGGGCTGCATTGTTTAAAATGTGTATACCAGTGCATAAATCCCAATGTGGTGTTTTTTGGGCATGTGGAAGGTGGGGAACAGTGTGCTCAGAAGTAAAACAACACTGCCTGCCCCCAAAAAAACAAAGCAAACAAACCCTCCCCAAACAAATGACAACAAAAAGAACCCCAAACCAACAGCTAGACTTTAAAAATATGAAATGTACAATATGGTAATGTTTAGGTCAGGGTTTCTGTAAAACCCAAACCAAACTGACACCTCACTGCATATCTTGAGTCTCTGTATGGTCTTTACTGACTGACTGATGCATTAAATGATATACCAGGCCATAAGGGTTTTTTTTAGCAAGGCCTTTTTCCGATGTAAAACTGCTCTTTCCTCACTTTTGTGTGTTGCTGTTTTCCTTTTAGCACCTTTTATATGTGTTTGGAGGAGAGAAAATAGTCTGGCAACTGCATATCGAGGCAGGAAGCCTGTTTCCAGATCTGCTCCGGGCTTCCTGTATGGCCGAGGAGCTGATCCTGCTACCTGAGGCTGAAGAGGAGGAGGGGGGGAAAGGCTTATGTCATGTGTACGTTTCTAATGTGCTGGTTTTGCCATCAGTCTTCTTGTTCATAAAATGTAATACTTGCTTGCATAGCAGGATTTCAAGAAGGTGAATCTTCCCCCCAGCCCTGAGCTCTCTGCTGCAAGATGCTGTTTGCATGTAGAAAATAACTTTTACTGTTCCTCTGCACTATTAATCCTCAAGCAAGACTGGAGGAAATTTGTGCAGGGTACCAGGGCCTTTGAAATAGTCTTGCTCCCTGCCCTTGATAATGCCTTAGAAATGAGACAATTCATTATTATTTTCGAGCAGAAATGGCAGAAAATGGGAAGAGGAGAATTGCTCTGAAAACAATTTGAATGTTGCTTGAGACAAATGAAAGGCAGAGGTGCAGGCTGACCTCTCCTGACAAACAGCTGGAGTCAAAAATGGCCACAAAGTTGTTGCTTAAGGACTTAATAGAGGAGATCTTTCAAATCCAGGAAACAGTAAACAAGGTAGATGAAGCTTTTACAGAGGTTAAAATTGAGATAGCTCAAATGAAAGCCAGGCAAAATGAAATTAAAGAAAAGGTGAATCAACAGCTCCCCGTGTGTGAGGATGAATTGCTTACGTTAAAAGAGACTTGTAATCAAATCAAGTTTCAGGAATGATCTTTGAAGAATCACAAGAATAGAAGGAAAATCAAATTTGAGCCTGGATACCTAGAAAAGGCTTGGAGGACATCACCCAGGGGGAGGTTTTGAAAATGTTGTTGCACTGGAGCTGATGAAAGTGAATGCTGCGAGAGGCCTCTCAAGTGGAAAGGTTACACCTGAGTAGCTTCTCGGGTGCCCGGGAGACATCAGCCCCTTGTGCTGGAAGTGTTGCCTTGTGTAGCTGACAATAGCAGTGAAGTTTCCTCTTGTGAAGCTTTCAGGTCACTCCCAGTAGACCTTAGCTGGACGCAGGTTATCTGCTGTGGATGGTTTTACAGCCTCTCTGAGTGTGAGGCTTGGTTCCCAGTGCCCTGGCGGAAGGAGGGTAGGTTATTGCGGCGTGCACCAGCTGGGTGTTCTTGGGCTCAGAAAGTTCCTGTTCCTCTGCTACCAGTGCAGAGACATGCTGCAAAACTCTGCTTGCTTCGAAAGTGTTCGTGCCTGCTTGCTGATTACCATAGCAGGGTAGATTTTGAGGGGAGCTCCCTGTGAGGAGAGGCTGAGGGAGTTGGGGGTGTGCAGCCTGCAAAAGAGGAGGCTCAGGGCAGACCTCATTGCTCTCTACAACAACCTGAAGGGAGGTTGTGGCCAGGTAGGATTGGTCTCTTCTGCCAGGCAACCAGCAGCAGAACAAAGGGACACAGCCTCAAGCTGTGCCAGGGGAGGTCTAGGCTGGATGTTAGGAGGAAGTTGTTGTCAGAGAGAGTGATTGGCACTGGAATGGGCTGCCCAGGGAGGTGGTGGAGTTGCTGTGCCTGCAGGTGTTGAAGCCAAGCCTGGCTGAGGCACTTAGTGCCATGGTCTGGTTGATTGTCTAGGGCTGGGTGCTAGGTTGGACTGGATGAGCTTGGAGGTCTCTTCCAACCTGGCTGATTCTATGATTCTGTGATTCTATGCTTTATTTCAAGAAGTACTGGGAAAGAGTATAAAGGGAGGTGTTCCTCAGTGGTTTCTCATTTTGGTACTGATTGTGCCAGGTGTGATGAAATATGGAATTGACAAGGAAGAATGAGGGTCTGTGGTGCCTGACTCTTCACTGATGGAACAAAATCAGTAAAAAAATTAAGGATACTTTAGTAGGTTTATCTTGAGTTTACAGGATCACAGAATGTTAGGGGTTGGAAGGCACCCAAGGAGATCGAGTCCAACCCCCCTGCCAGAGCAGGACAATCCTATCTAACACAGGTAACAGAGGAACACATCCAGACAGGCCTTGAAAGACTACAGAGAAGGAGACTCCACAAACTCTCTGGGGAGCCTATTCCAGTGCTCTGTGACCCCTACAGTAAAGGAGTTTCCCCTTGTGTTGAGGTGGAACCTCCTGTGCTGCAGCTTACACCCATTGCTCCTTGTCCTATCCCAGGCAGCAGTGAGCAAAGCCTGTTCCCCTCTCCTGACAGCCCTCAGATACTTATAAACATTTATCAAATCCCCTCTCAGTCTTCTCTTCTCCAGACTAAGCAGCCCCAGGTCCCTCAGCCTCTCCTCATCAGCCATACCCTCCAGTCCCCTCATCATCCTCGTAGCCCTCTGCTGGACCCTCTCCAGCAGATCCCTGTCCCTCTTCAACTGGGGAGCCCAAAACTGAACACAGTATTCAAGATGAGGTCTCAGCAGGGCAGAGTAGAGGGGCAGGAGAACCTCCCTTGATCTGCTGGACACACTCTTCCCAATACACCCCAGCATCCCATTGGCCTTCTTGGCCACAAGGGCACATTGCTGTGCCATTGGGAACTTGTTAGCCACCAGCACCCCCAGGTCAGGAGTTGAGGTCACGAAGCGAAGAGTGACCTAAGTTTGCTCTGGAGTTGAGCCTTAAGTTCTTCGTTTGTAACTAGGTAGGACAAATGAAAAAAAGAATAGCAAGAAAGGCAAAGAGCACTGCTTAGCAATTCTCCAGAAGGGAATGATGTTGGAAATACCTAGAGAAGAAAACCAGGAGAATAAAATTGTAACATGAAGGTGAGTTTGCTCAGCACCGGTGTTGTTGCTTATCTTGAACCAATCACTGTTTGCCACCTTGTGAAAGATACATAAGAAATTAGTTCAGTTTTATGCTAGTGTTTTGTTTGTCAGGGGACTTCTGAATGTGTTCAGGAGTCTTCATTTTTCCTTCTATTATTTATTTACTTGATGATGCTTCATTCATTTTTCTGGCAGACACAGCAGTAATATTTTTCTTTGTATTCTGACAGTTTCAACTAAAGCAGGTGAATTGATTTAGAAAAGAGTAGTCACCCTGACCTTAACCTGGGCTTCATTTCTTCATCTCTGCTCTGCATACTGAAGTATGTGTTACAGACTGTCCTGCATAGAGTCTGTGGCCAGCTAACTTGCAGACGGGTTTTTTCCAGCCCAGTGTTAGCAAGAGAATTACAGACAAAGCAGAGATTAGATTTTACTACAGATTTTAGGTGCTGAGGTAAACCAAGCATTCCAGTTCCTTGATTCTGATGAGTTAATTTGAAGCTAGGTTGGATTCTTGAGTGTGGTGGTTTGGGAGTTCCCTGCCCCCCTGCTCTTATGAAATCACCCAGACTAGACTCAGCCAGCTGGAAGTTAAGGAATGAAGCTTTATAGTCACAGCTTAGCACAAGAGATGCAAGCAGATAGTTACAATATACACAGCTACAGACAGAAATAGACAAGTTAAAGGTAATACAGAAACACAGCAGCCCTCCCAGAAATCGGAGTCCTCAGGAGGGGCTCCCAACCACCCTTCCACCTCCTTTCCACCCCTCTGCCTTATCCCAGTGTTTGCCTTCCGTGCAAGGTGAGGTTGGAGGGTCAGCAAGCGGGGTTAGAAAGCAGAAGGATTAGTTACACAGAAGCAGGCCAGGGAGACAGAGACACACACTCCAACGCACAGGGACCATGTGCCACTCTGTCTTATCCGTGTTTGTGTTCTTGTTCTTATGCATCTCAGCAAGCCTATGAGTGCAGCAGCCATCACCAGTGTTTCCTTTTCACGGCCTTAGAATCTAATTTTTCTGTTAAAATATTCCAGTTTGTCTCAAACTGGCACATTGAGTAAGGAGGTATTTTTGCCACTGAGAAAAGAAAGTCCTGAAGTGGACACAGTAATGAGTAGAGACTAAGAATCATAGAATTAGAGTCAACCAGGTTGGAAGAGACCTCCAAGCTCATCCAGTCCAACCTAGCACCCAGCCCTATCTAACTTTGAAGCCAAGTTTCATTTCTATGTTGTTGACAGATATTTAAGGAAAAGTTCCTCACCATGAAGGTGGTGGAAAAATATCCCTGGAAGATTTTAAGGCCAGGCTGGATTAAGCTCTGAGAAGCAGGCTAGGAGGGGCTGGTATTTCCCTTTTCCTGTTTTTTGCAGTCGCTGTGCTGTCTTCCTACAAACTAGTAAAAAGAATGAGACCAGTTAGTACCATTGTTAAGCGTGATCCTAATGAGATTCAACTGTTGGGAGATCATTGCCAGCAGATGTGCCAATCTAAACACCTGAGTGAGCTGTTACCCCTTACTTACAAACCCCCAGTCAGTCAGTTGGTTAAAATAAAGGCTGTACATACTTTCCCTTGGAGATTCTGAGTTGCATTCTTTAATGGAATGATGTGTAGCAGTAGTTCCAAAGAAGTAGAGTGAGCCATCAGAGCTTCCCCTTCGGCAGCATCTTGTGAGAAGGTGCCAGTGAAGGTGAGATGGAGTGAATTCAGTCTGTGAGAATTAAGAGAGTAGCCTACAAATATTTGTGTATCTCTTCCCTGTAACAAATCAAAGTGTGTTGTGCGCTTGGGAAATGCACTAAAATGCTGTGCATGCGAATCCAACAGCTTCACAAACGTCTCTTCTGAAGAGATCACAGAAAGGTCAGTGCATTTCTAGGTCTGTGTTTGTAGGATGGTCTTCTAATAGTGAATTTCTCTGTCTTGGTCACTCTCACTGCTCTTACTGCAGGGGGATGAAGTCTCTTGAGTGCCTTGAAAGTCAGCTTAAATTCAAGTTGTTCTCTGCAGTTAATTGGTTTCCAGGTCAATGTTCCATCTTATCCCAGAAATAGATTTAGGTGCATCTCTCTTCATTTACAGGTTTGTGAGTAGGTGCCCTAGGTGAAGTATTGCAAGGAACTTCCATTGCTCAGACACTCTTGCAAATACAATGCTAGTGCAGAATGTGGGGAGGGTTTTAGTAGCAGCCTGTGATACTTTATGGCACTAACTGAATAGTAGAGACCTGTCAAAGCAGACAGGAATGTGTTTGTCTGTTTTTTTCAAGCAGACTCTATTTGTATTTAATTTTCCCAGTGGCACTGGTTTTTGGGTTTTTTTATCAGTGGTGCTTTCCAGTGTGGCACCATCAGCAAATTCTTCACAGCTCCAACAGCTGGGCTAATTAGATAGATCTGTCACAGCACCCAAGCCAGTGCCTGCTGCTGCTGTACACAGGCAGCCAAAAGCTACAGCAAACAGTCTCCTGGAAGCATTAGCAATGCAGTACCAATTGTACTAAAATACCAAGTGAGCTTCTCTGTGCTGTCAACTGAAAGGTCTACATCGGAGTCCCTGCTTCACCAAAACCGCTGGTGAATGATTCTGCTGCACTTCTCCGGAGCGGCTGTACTTCAGGCACTGGCAGAATAGTCTTTGCATACCTAGGCAGGATTTTTGGCTGTTTGCTTTGTTTCTGCTTGTTTTCACGAGGGTCAGGTTAGTTGTAGCCACCGAGGACAAAATGTTCTTCGATGACTTCATCTCCTTGCAGACCCAGCTCTGTGGATGTGTTGTGAGTGAGGAAATGAGGTCATCTCAGTGAGTATGATGGAAATTGTTAAAAGATTGCACATCTTTTTTCCCATAAAAGGGTCAAAGCCTATGGCTGCTGAGAGGGCTACTGAGGGCAGGAGCAAAAGCCAAAGCTCCAGAAAGGATGGATATGGACTACATCTTAACACAGATTCCTCTCTGTGTTTTGAAGGCTGACTGGCAGATTTCCAAGGAGCAGATGGTGCTCACAACATTTTAGTGTTTGCTTGTAAACTGCTTGCAGCATTGCAGAGAGAAGGCAGCATAGGCCTGGTCAAAATGACAGCACTGCTGTGGCAGACAATGGTAAGAGTTGTGGCTCCTTGACAGTGGCAACTGCTAAATTACACCTTGAAAATAATTCTTGCCTCTTTCTGTATGAACTAGAGTGGACCTGTTTGCCTTATTAGGTGATGAAGGTACTATGTAAATGTGATGAATTCTGCAGTTGTTCAGAATTGTATAATAATGGGGAACTATTAATGTAAAAACAAACCCTATTGTGCGTGCTCTGGGGGTTCTAGAAGCATGTGGAACTGTCAGACATCAGATTGCAGATACTTCTGCAGAATATGCGTATAAACAGATGAAAACATTGCTGGCTACAGCTACCTGAAGGGAGGCTGTAGCCAGGTGGGGTTGGGCTCTTCTGCCAGGCAAGCAGCAACAGAACAAGGGGACACAGTCTCAAGCTGTGCCAGGAGAGGTCTAGGCTGCATGTTAGGCGGAAGTTCTTGCCAGAGTGATTTGCCATTGGAATGGACTGCCCAGGGAGGTGGTGTTCAAGAAAAGCCTGGATGAGGCACTTAGTGCCATGATCTAGTTGACGGGACCGGGCTGGGTGCTAGATTGGACTGGATGAGCTTGGAGGTCTCTTCCAACCTGGCTGATTCTATGATTCTATGAAAAGCCAAATCCAAAATCTTATTACTGAGACATGTTAGCTATGGGCTGGCAGACTCCACCTTTTTGTTGTTTGAAGTTCTCAAGTTCTTCTGTTGATTTTGTACTTTGAAAAGCCAAGACGAGATTCTAAGGATCTCAAGTTCTCCAAACTCTCAGATGTCTTAGTAGCTATCTGCATGGAATTAGATGTTGTGTTTGTACCTCTGGGTAGAGATGCCCAGGTGGAAGACCATCCTCCCCTGGATGCAAAGAGGTGGAAGACAGGCTGTGGCTTACACTGTGCTACTCCTCACTGTCATCTGTGTCCGCTTTCCCCTGATCTTTTGGACACCCTGCCATCAGAGTTTCTTCTTCTGCCTTTGGAAATCTGGAAGACAACATTTAGGATGTCGATGCTGTGTTTGTACTACCTGCAGCCTGCAGGGTAGGGTAGTTGTCAGGGGAAGAAGCCCTTCCCATGCAGAAGTGTTGCCTGCTTATGTCCTGCTCTGTTTGGAAATAAGTGCATTCAGAGTCACTAAGGATATCTCAGCATTTTGCACAGTTGGCCGTGAATGGTTCATAGATCTGAACATGTGGCATAGATAAATAGTGAATGGGGTTTAGGTGGATTCTTGTAAGAGAATTTGAATCCATAGACTAAGGGAGTTTAATTTTGGCAGTAACTTAGTTTCATAAGTACTGGGTAGGATGTGGAGGGTACCTGGCCTAAGGCTGCTAGTCAGCTTGGCAAATCTGTACCCTCAGTTTACAAGCAGCTGCCAGGGCTAGTTAAAATACATGTGCAGAATAAACGTTTGAGAATACTTGGGAAGTGAGTGGGATACAGCAGCAAAGAGATCTGGATAGGACAACAGATTGAGTGACTCATGAACCTCAGAGTATCAGCAGGCTAAGATGCAAGCTTGATCTGTGATGGATCTGGTCATCCTCTCACAGCACCTGTGGTTGGTGGCAAAGAACTAGTAACTGAAAGCAATAACATTTTGGGGTGGTTTTCATGCTAAATATGATAGAAAGCAGGGCCTGGTAAGTAAACATTCTTTCATCAGGCTTTTGAGTGTACTGCATTGGTTTTGTGCAAGCTCTCTGCTGACTCACTGCTTGTTTTCATGTATGTGCTGTGTATGCAATCTGTGTGCGCACGCAGCCCAGACAGTGTGGCAGGAGGCTGCAGCAAGAGCAGTGTGGGCAGCAGGGCAAGGGAGGGGACTCTGCCTCTTGGCTCTGCTCTCCTCAGACCACACCTGCAGTCCTGGGTGCAGTTCAGGAGCCCCCAGCACAAGAAGGACATGGAACTGTTGAAGCCAGTCCAGAGGAGGGCCATGAAGATGCTCAGAGGACTGCAGCAGCTCTGCTCTGAGGACAGGCTACAAGAGTTGGGGCTGTGCAGCCTGGAGAAGAGAAGGTTTGAGGAAAACTTACAGTGGCCTTCCAATATCTGAAGGGAACCTACAGGAGGGCCGGGGAGGGGCTATTGACAAGGTCTTGTAATGACAGGATGAGGACTAATGGGTATTAACTAGCAGAGGGGGGATTGAAACTGGATGTTAAGAAGTTGTTTGCAGTGAGGGTGGTGAGACACTGGCACAGGTTGCCCAGGGAGGTTGTGGCTGCTCCCTGCCTGGAGGTGTTCAAGGCCAGGTTGGATGAGGCCTTGAGTGACCTGTTCTAGTGGGAGGTGTCCCTGCCTATAGCAGGGGGTTGGAACTGGATGATCCTTGAGGTCCCTTCCAACCTGAACCATTCTATGATTCTATGAATTTAGTTCTGTTGTTCCGTGTTCAGTTGCCTGTTCCCAGCTTCCTTTTTAATTTTTGCCTGTAGATGTACTTTAAATTGTAAGCTCTGAAAAGGTGACTGTTGCTTAAAGCAACTTTTCCAAAACTACTGAAAATTATAGCTAGTAAAATATACATAAAAATGAGGGGTAAAAAGAGCAAACAGGACTATTCTGCCAGGCACCCAGCAACAGCCTCAAGCTGTGCCAGGGCAGGTCTAGGCTGGATGTTAGGAGGAAGTTGTTGTCAGAGAGAGTGATTGGCATTGGAATGGGCTGCCCAGGGAGGTGGTGGAGTGGCTGTGCCTGGAGGTGTTGAAGCCAAGCCTGGCTGGGGCACTTAGTGCCATGGTCTGGTTGATTGGCCAGAGCTGGGTGCTAGGCTGCACTGGGTGAACTTGGAGCTCTCTTCCAACCTGCTTGATTCTATGATTCTAGGGACATGATATCTGAAGAGCATGATGTGGGTTGAAGGCACATGGATCTTCATTGTTCCTAACTGTTTTAGAACCAGTACAACGTTCTGGTAATGCCAGAACAAGCTGAGCCAGATTGTGCCTTCTTTTCTGTTAGAGTAGCAAACCCAGAGCTTCCAAGGAGTAGGTGTGTCTAGAGGCTCACATTCCTGACTCCTGTGCTAGCTGCTTCTTAGGTCTTATAGACACACACACACAAATGATATACTTTAATATAATGAATTTCTAACAGATTACAGTTACATTTCCCAAGCAATTTAAGGGCTCCTGCCTTTACAGCTGTTCTCATGAGAGATGCCTTTGAATTTTTTCAGCAAGAAGTAGTTTGTGATTATGTGAGAGTAGATAGGATGAAGAGAGACAGAAAGGAGAGGCAGGTGTAGGATGAAGAGAGACAGAAAGGAGAGGCAGGTGTTTTGTATCTTTGAGTGCCTTCCATTTCTGGAATTGTGCCCTGGTTTAAATTAAAACATCCTACCATAGTTCTTGCTGCTGGTGTAGGTGTTGTGGGTTTCACTGACTTCAAGTTTGCCAAGGCTCAGGTGCGTGGTGAATCTGATAGCACTCTCCTACACATTATACTGAGTTGTTTCTTTGGAGATTTGGTACAGCCTGAGATTATTCAGTGTGACAACACTTGAGCTAAGATACTTCAGTTCAGTGCACCGAGAGGTAAGACCTTTTCTTTCCCTAGGATGGGTACCCATCCCTGTCACTCGAGTTACTGCACAGCATCTGATAGGAATATGAGAACGTAGCATTTGCCATGCCGTGTCAAACCAGAGGTCCATCTAAGTCACTTTCCTTTCTCTTGAGACAGGGTGGAGCTTGGTAGCTCAGGTAAAAGTATAGGAAACCCTACAGCAAAGTATGAAATGTCTTTCACACGATGGCATTTTCTTGTAAATCCTGTCAGACTTTGCCCTCTGCTGTGCAGCAAAAGGACTTAAATCTCTCCTGTTTCCTAAAGCTCCTCTGATGCAATACTTCATTTCCATGTTATCTATCTAAACCTTATCTGAAGCCTCCTGTGCTTTTGATGTCAGTGTGGTGTCAGCAGCAGTCCATTCTACGAATTTGCTGTTGTAAGTAGGAGTTGCTGGTGCATCTTGTCTTGTTTCTCAAACCTCAAACTGCCTCCAGTTAGATAGCCCATCTTTAAGCTAAAAGGATTCCTATCAGTATTGCCAGTCCCTACCCTGCAGGACTCTTGCAGTGCCTTTAATCATTCTAATGAGTCTACGTATCTTAACCTTTTCCTTGTCACAAAATAGATCATAGTATTTCTCATCAAGTAATTTCATATGGTAGCAACACTGGATTTCTGTGACATGAGGAATTAAGGGGAAAAGAGTGGTGGTTGCAATCAGAATGGTTTTTTAAATGCTTTATTTCACATATGTGAAAATGGTTCAAGAATCATTACAGCAGTGGGAGATTTGTCTCAAAAAGGTTTGTTAGGCACAGACAGCAGTAGAGAAAGCCTCTTTCCCTCAAGTGGCTCTTTTTTGCCTTTGAAGCTACTATTTGTGTAGTTTAATTCGTGCACTTCTTAACATAAAGCATTATCATAGAGTCACAGAATCAACCAGGCTGGAAGAGACCTCCAAGATCATTCAGTCCAGCCCTGGCCAACCAACCAGACCAGGGCACTAAGTGCCCCAGCCAGGCTTGGCTTCAACACCTCCAGGGACAGTGGAGGTACCAATGCCAATTACTCTCTCTGCCAACAACTTCCTCCTAACAGCCAGACTAGACCTCCCCTGGCACAGCTTGAGGCTGTGTCCCCTTGTTCTATTGCTGCTTGCCTGGCAGCAGAGCCCAACCCCACCTGGCTACAGCCTCCCTGCAGGCAGCTGCAGACAGCAATGAGCTCTGCCCTGAGCCTCCTCTGCTGCAGGCTGCACTCCCTCAGCCTCTCCTCACAGGGCTGTGCTCCAGGCCCCTCCCCAGCCTTGCTGCCCTTCTCTGGACACCTTCCAGCACCTCAACATCTCTCTTGAATTGAGGAGCCCAGAACTGGACACAGCACTCAAGGTGTGGCCTGAGCAGTGCTGAGCACAGGGGCACAAGAACCTCCCTTGTCCTACTGGCCACACTGCTCCTGAGCCAGGCCAGGATGCCATTTGCTCTGCTGCCCACCTGGGCACTGCTGCCTCATCTTCAGCTCCTCTCTCCCAGCACCCCCAGCTCCCTCTCTGCCTGGCTGCTCTCAGCCACTCTATCTCCAGCCTGTAGTGCTGCTTGGGGTTGTTGTGGCCAAAGTGTAGAACCCTGCACTTGGCCTTGTTCCATCTGATCCCATTGGCCTCTGCCCACCTATCCAGCCTGGCCAGGTCCCTCTGCAGGGCTCTCCTACCCTCCAACAAATCAGCACATTGTGATCAACACCAACCCAAGTTCATGTGGGATATAAAATTACACCTACTGTAGACCTAACTTAATTTTTTGTTTCTTCATTTACCTGAGCTTCTTCACTTACCTCATCAAAGGGTGAAGTTCTTTTTAGAGAGAAAAATCCTGTTACCTTTTGGTGGCCTCTCCATCCAAGTGTTTTCAAACAACAGAGCTCTCTAAATTTCTTCTGTTATTGCTGTTTCCTCGATTTCCCCCCTCATATTGTATGTGTCTTGAACTTGTCTTTTAAAAAGTTAATCCAAACCTGGTAGTGTTGAAAGCAGGCAGCAGAGGCTCACAGGGCTGGTGTGCACTGGCATGCGTGCTGAAGTGCATGCATGGGCAGCTGGAGATCACGGGAATGCCCCTTGAAGGCAGCTCTTACCTGCCTGGGAGCCCTTGGACTCCTTGCACACACTCAGCATTGGCCATAGCATAAGAAGTAAAGTAGTTAGACGAGGTGCAGCCACACCATGTGGACTTCAGGTAGAGATGTTTTGCTTGTGATGAACTGCAAGGCTTTTGTCTGTTGGGAGTAAATGTAATGCAGTGTTTGACCTCTGAATCTGACAACAGCTTGGGTGGGTTCTTTTGCTACAAACCTGGCAGCCTTCTCCAGCCGCTTTTGTAGGCTCTGAAATAAATAAATGAAAGCTACCATAAACACAAAACTTGATATTGATTTTCTAGAGTTTAAAATAACCTGAGGTCTTCAGAGATGAGTATTCTTTGCTGTGTCACACACATGTGTATGCTGCTGCTATAAAAATAAATAACTGGAGCTCTTTAGGGTCTTGTGTATTGGTTCTAATTTAAGCTTCCCAGAGCCCAAAGCCTAACAGAACAATACACTAACAGGATGCCTTCCCCTCTCCCCTCCTTTGGAAGGAAAGGAATCAGATGTAGAGTGTGAGAAGGGGTAGAAGACCCAAAGAAGAGTCTGGCTTTGATTTGGAAGTTAAAAGAAAAAAACTTTATCAGTAAATAAAAGGTATTTAAGATAGAGGAGTTACCAAAAAGGTATAGGGAAGGGAAACAAGATACAAAATAATGTATACAAGCAGATTGATGGCAGTGGATGGAGGTAGACTGAGGAGGTAGTTGTCCCACCACATGGTAGGGTGGCCATGTGGTGAAGCAGAAGCAGCAGGAACAAGCCTGGTGCTAGAGATAGAAAGAGAAACAGGAAGTTCCTCTGTTCTTACAGGGGGTCTAGACAGGACGTGGGAGTGGGCTAACCATTGCACCTGGGGCCAGATTCAGACCACCCCCAGGACACGTTAACCCTTTACATCTTGTCTGGGGGAAAGATGAAACATTTATTGGCCACTGCATTTTGGACATTGTATTTCTGAAGCTGAATTTGGTGCTTTGTGTCCCAAAAATAAAAATTATGATATTGAAGGCCAAGACCAAAAGAAAAGGACTCAGTGTGTCACCCCAGTGCTGCATCCCTCTGCTCGTGGTGTGGCTTGCCACTCGGTCAGTTCCCTGTCCAGCACTTTGCGTCTCTGTAGTGAATTCCAGGATAGGATTCAGGGATACTTTTTTCATGATGTTTCTTATTCTGTTACAAAGACCTGGGTGCTGTCTGGGGTGCAGGTTTCTGCAGTGTTACCATGGTGCTTGTGATGGTTTGGGTGTTCCCTGCCCCCCCACACTTTAGAAGTTACCCAGACTAGACTCAGCTGGCTCTGGGAATATAAATGAAGCTATTTATTTACATCAGCACAATATACAAGCAGATATTTACAGTATATGCAGTTATAGACAGCAATAGACAAGGTAAAAGGTAATACAGAAACACAACTCCCCTCCCAGAAACCTGAGTCCCCAGGAGGGGCTCTCAACCACCCCTGCACCTTCCCCCTGCCCCTCTCAACCTTACCCCAGGCCTAAGGAAGAATGGAGGTCTGGCCAAGAGGTTAAGAAGCAAAGGTGGGTTAGGCCAAGTGGAAGGTGAGGTTAGGGAGATGCAGCTCAGTCAGCAGCCCAGCCAGAGAGTGACAAAATGGCAAGAGTGTTATCTAGTGTTTTCATTTCTCCTTCCCAAACTCCTTAGCGAGACATCTGAGGGAAGTGGGCATCACCATTGTTTTCCTTTCACAGCCTGCAATCTAGTTCTTCTCACCAAAACATTCTACTCTGCTTCAAACTAGCACAGTGCTCCCAGGCTAGACGTGTCCTGCCAGGTGCCACAGTGATGCTGCACCGCTGGGAGCTACCCAGGACCCCCCCCACACCATCCCCAAACTCCTGCTTAATGCAAATTAAAAGGCAGAGTAGATCACAGCCTGCACCCTGGACCTGACCAAGCCACTCTAAGTCATCAAGGCTTCCTCGATGAACCAGGAGCAGTCTCCTAAATATCAAGAGGGCTGTATGGCTTCTTGAGATGTGGATTTCTGGACTGTGACATGTTGCAGCATCACTCTGAAAAGAGAGGGAAAGGAAACTCGAGCCACAGAAATAAAAATGAATCAGAGGTAAGTGGCTCAGCAGCTTACAGTTAGCTTTGCCTCTCCAAGTGTGTGATCGATGCCAAAAGGCATGTCTGCACAGCACTGAGGAGCACTCAGTCTCTGCCTGCCCCGAGCATGGTGGTCTCCGTTACTCAACAGGCATCACTGGTGGCACCTCAGAAGCAGCATTTTGGCAGGAAAGAAATTGTGTGAGGCAAAATCAGTGATGTAAATTGAAAATGAGCTCTGTCAGCCACTCAAATGGCATCCATTGCACTGTGGGTTAGGTTAGGCAGACTACTCCTGCCTGTGGATCCCACAAGTGGTGCAGCAGCAGGAGATCGCAGGACAATACTTAGAACAGTATGCACTTACTAGACATGGGGGGGAGCCCCCAGTGCTGGATTTAAATGGCCAAATACAACAGAAGAGATGATGACAATAAGTCATTTAAAAACTGGCTCCTGTATTGAGCCGATGAATTGCTAGGTTGTTACACCAGCAGGACTAACCTTCTCGAGGAGGTGGTCTCCAGTAAGATAGTAAGAAACAAACCAACAGCCTTGGGCAGTTGTTAGTGAATCCTGTTTAAGTAGCATTGTTTGATTCCTCCTATTTACCCTTGCCTTGTTTCTGGAGAATCGGATTCCTGCTGGGTGGGCAGCAGGTTTTGGGAAAGATCTCCTAACCTGCCCAACCTTTGGTATCACACCCAGGCAGATGTCAAAATATAGCATCCTCTTTATCTTTCTCTTGCTTAAGTCTTGTTTCCTGATATTGTCAATAAGATAATACGTAGAGACCTGGCTTCTTTGCATCAAAGTTCATAATGGCACAGGCCTCCAAATCTTCCTATGCATCTGATCAGTAAGAGGGCCAAAACTTCAGAGGTATGTGAGAAGTTTGTGTGATTCACCAGCTAGATGCAAGCTGTGCTGGTCTCTTGTTGCAGTGTGCATGTGTCCTTTTTGTGCTTTTATCACAGGATGCTGCTGAAGCCCTTGGCAGACTAGGATTGGGGGGGATGATGCAAGGTGAGTCCAGCCCAAATTTTGAAAGATCAAATTGGGATGGCAAGGTTGGACTCATTCTTCACCAACACAGGCAGAAAACACCTGAAATGTTGGTTTTTCTGAGCTGGAGAAATGCTGTCTAACCACCATTTTTTTCCAGGCTAGTTTTCTTTCCTGTCAACTATGCAGAACTGGTGGAATCACAGTGGGCATCTGTCGTGGAGGCAGGGAATTAACGTGGCAGAGGCAGGGATTATAAAAAAGTAGAATGGTTTATTTTCCTGGAACTCCACCCCCAAAACTATATACAAAATTAGTTCAGTTTATGAACAGATTCAGTTTGCTCAGGAATGTCTTCCAAAAGGATATTGTAGATAAATGTAGATATTTAGGGAGTCAGGCAATGGAAAAGGCTAAGCTACAAACACAGCTTTACCCCACTAGCAGTCAGGCTGAGCAGATTACGGGGCCAGTGTGTCTTACTCACAGATGTGAGATGGGCATTCGGCAGCAATCCCTTGCTGGGTTCCTTTGCAGGAGCAGCCTTCTGCCGCTGCAGGCAAGATCCAATCATAGATCCACACCGCAGAAGCCCTCAGGCGACAGCAGAGCTGCCAAACTTGGAAATGTCTCCAGCATTTCTTCCTGAGTGGGACAGTCGTGGAACGGTGCTGCCTTCACAGCGGCAGGGGAGAGCCAAAACTGCTCTGGTCCCCCTGTCTGGGAGGGTGGGTGAGAGAGGGTGGTCCAGATGCTGCCATCTCTCTCTCAAAGGACCTCAGGGCTTGCCAAGCCTGCTGGTTTGCACAAAAGGGCGCAGAAGTGGGGACGGGATAAAACCAAGAGCTGTGCAAAAGGTAGGAGCCATCCAAAAGCAGGAATGATCCAGTCACAGCTGGAACCTGTCCTTGCAGCGGCAGGGGACTCTCAAGATGGGGACTTTCAAGGCAGGAAAACCCAAGGCAGGAACCCTTGCTCTGTTTATCCTTTTTCTAGACAAAGTGTCCATTTACCATTTACACTGGGTGTGGAAACCCAGCCAACCACCAGCCCGATTCCAGCGTGGGCTTCCACATGGGCCAGCCCCCGTGCAGGAGGGCTCCTTTTGCTGCCCCCTTCAAGGCCTCAGGGCAGAGGGGGAAGAGGGGGGAGCAGGTTTTCATAGAATCATAGAATCAACCAGGTTGGAAGAGACCTCCAAGATCATCCAGTCCAACCTAGCACCCAGCCCTAGCCAGTCAACCAGACCATGGCACTAAGTGCCTCATCCAGGCTTTTCTTGAAGCCCTCCAGGGACAGCAACTCCACCACCTCCCTGGGCAGCCCATTCCAATGCCAATCACTCTCTCTGCCAACAACTTCCTCTTAACATCCAGCCTATACTTCCCCTGGCACAACTTGAGACTGTGTCCCCTTGTTCTGTTGCTGGCTGCCTGGGAGAAGAGACCAACCCCACCTGGCTACAGCCTCCCTTCAGGCAGCTGTAGACAGCAATGAGCTCTGCCCTGAGCCTCCTCTTCTGCAGGCTGCACACCCCCAGCTCCCTCAGCCTATTTCTCGCCTTTCTTCTCCCATTCAAACTCACGGAGTGAGAGGGAGAAGAGAGGAATCTGGGGTATCCCCGGACAGCATCTTGGAATCCTGCTTTTCAGGATCTGTTAAAGTACATACGTACCGGGTGTATTTGTAAGGCTTTGGAGGGACATCCTTGTTTATCTGATTTGAGGAAGAGTAGGGAAGTAGTTAACTTCCAGAGGGAGTTATGCTGTTGGTAGCATCCTCAGAAATCATATGCTAAATGATGCAGCTGTGTTTGTTTCATGTTGATGTCTTCTGGGTTATTCCAAGTTTTAGAGAATCCTCTGTGAGGTTGACACTTGATCTCAGCATTATTTTCTTGCATAATTTTTAATCAGAATGTAACTTGTATCATTGTGTGTGCACTTGAGGCTGCAGGGCTACATGGTACGTTTCTTCTGGCAGTTATATTTGAAACACTTCATTTTGACAAAATCATTCATAGAGTTGCTTCTCAGGGCTTGCATTTCAGTAGGCACCACCCTGCGCGTGAAAAAGTGTGCGGTGTACATCGGCGCCTTAACCTCAGTAGTAAACTTCATTGAACTCTACTCTGGAAACATGACAGGGGAAGCTGGCTGAATTTAAAAGTGAGCTTTGAAACCCAAAGCAAAACTACTTTGAACCTGAAGGCATGGAATAAATCTCACCTACTAACCAGACCGTGTAGAATATTTTCAGATACTAATTTTAATTAACAAGTAAATTAATTTTTTGCTTACCACCAACTGCAGCAGCTCCAGGCTCTACTGCTCTGGCTGTGTTAAAGTACACTGAAGTCAGGAATCCAGGGCTGCAGGCAGACATGGCAAGCCAGAGACCCGGCATACTTCTGAAGTCAGTGGAGTTGCTCTGATTTACGCCTTCTGAGGATCAGCCCTCTGAGATCAGTGCTGGTCCAGACTGATCTATTCTGGGTCAAAGTTAGTGAACCTGGAAGAACAAGGACTTCAGAGTGTATGTTTGTTTTAGAAGTTGATTGGACCTAAGTCGAGTGTTCCACATTGTCTGGTTAGTGGGGGGCATGCATTACATGTTTCTGGGCATAACTCCACTTTCAGCTTTCATTCTTTTCCTTCAAAGAAGTCAGATGGCTTTATGATAATTCCCTGCTGCTCCCTAAATCCCTAAATCTCTTTCCTGTTTCTCACTTCTTTAAGGTATTAAGTAACACAGAGTTGAGTGTGTCTGTGTGTTTAATTTCAGCAGGCCAAGCATAAAGAATGTTAAAGTGGTGTTATTTCAGGGTGGGTATATTTTGCACAACATGCTGTGAGACTCAGTGGTAAGGTTAGCTGGTATTTGTTGACTTCCAGCTGCAGTAAGTCCTTTTACATTTGGGTTATGATATTTTAAATTGCATCTTACTGCAATACTGGAGAAGCTTGCCCGTAGAAAGTCTTTGGACTAATGAACTTACTGGCTGAGGGTATTTGCTTTTCTAGCTGCTGAACGTGAAAATTAGAAGTGTAAACTCCTGATACATTGCTCTTCAACCTGTAGTAAATGACTCTATCAGTGAGGCTAACCAGGGAGAGCACAGTGATGTGGTGTGTAGCCGCTGCTTTTACAGTACGTGCACTATGCTGTGTGGGACCATGGGCTTGTTAGAAAGGCTTGCATGAGGTTACACTGCAGTGGAGGGGGGACTTTGTGCATTGATTTACTGCAGGACTGGTGCTGCTGCAGTTACCAAGTACCAGGGAAAAGGCAAAGCTGATGTGTCTGCGAGAGGGTCTGTAGTGGACAAGGTCAAGGAATTTCTGCACCATGTACTTACTAGCCACTCGCTGACATGCTGTTGGGAAGTCAGGAGTTGTAACTGGTCTCGAGTGTGCTGTCTTAGGTCACAGAAAGGACTGTCTCCTCTGAACAGCAGCATCTCAGACAATGTGAAGAAGTGAGTGGAGTGAATGGAAAATCCCCAAACCCAAAGAGAAAAGGGCTGTGTTTCACACAGGCAGGCTTTCCTGAAAGCCTCACCAGAGTTTCTCAGCTAGCAGGACTCCTGAATACACACACACAACCTTTTTAATACTTAAAATATCTCTGTCTTCTGAGCTGAGCTTGTGAGTCTGAGCTGTCTGATGTGTTATGGGATATGTCATGGAGTTTGAACTGAGCAATCTAATAAAGTGGTTACTAGGAAATGTATCTTAGTGGGAATATTAATGTGCTCCCTTTATATTGAAACCAGGTTTGACAATGTTTATGTAGCCCATGGGCTGAGCAGTGCTGTTGGTATGACAGAGGCGGATTGTTTAGCTGAAAGGAGGGCTGAAGCTCGTCGTGTTTGCTTTACTGACGTTAATGTTTTATGCAATCAGTACTTCCAGGACTGCTTCTCTGTGTGGGGTTATGGTAATTCCTGATCAATTGTGTCTTTAAGAAAATATAACCGTGCATAAAATGGCTAAAATCCAAGGTAACTCTTCATTGCGTGAAGACCAATTAGAGAATAGTTTATCACCCACCTGAGCTTTGGAAAGAAAAATGTCCCATTAAAAAGGTTTTTGATCAACAATGTAAAAGGATTTAACAATTTTAATTCGCTCAAATTTGGCTAGTCTTCTTGTCCCTCTTTCAGAGGAAGACGTAAATCCTTTGCATCAAGGTACAGCCTTTGGCCTTTGCTGCATGAACACATATCTCCTGGAAACACAATTATGTTGTTGCCTGTGAGGGGCACAGGGACAGAGCCATGCAGGTCTTGGTGGCCATGGTCCTTTCTGAGGCATTGGCAAAGGAAGAAGAGCACCTTTGAGAAGCCTGGAAGAAAGGTAGCAGAGCGGTTGCTTTGCAGTTGCCTCATCCCCTCGATCCTCTCTCCTTGATTATAAGACCTCTGAAATGGAATGAAGAGTAGAAATTAAGTGAAGGTTTGGCTACCATAGTTAGTGCTGATTTGACTAATTGCTGTGAAACTGTTTCATTATCAGAATGTTATTGTTTGTTTGTTTCTTTTTACCTAAGGCAGAAGTGTTTCTACTGAGTTTATTTGGAATGCTTGGTTTTGAAACAGCAAAACTATAATGATCTTCATTTTGGCCACCTGTCATGTCAGACCCCAGCCCAGCTCTTTAAAACAAATTCAGCATTGTTTGTTACATTGATTGCTGTAAGAGTTCCATCTTGCTGTAGTTCCAGCATGTTTATTTGCAATGTAAGGGTGCTACTTTGCAGGAGGAAGTTTAGCCACTGTATAAAGTATACCTTTTCTGTAGTATCTTTTAAAATTAAAAGGTTCTGAATGAATCCTTCAGAAGGAATAAGGGTGTGATGGTTTGGGTGTTACTCGCCCCCCACTTAAGAAAATCACCCAGACTAGACTC
This sequence comes from Pogoniulus pusillus, assembly GCF_015220805.1. NCBI lineage: Eukaryota > Metazoa > Chordata > Aves > Piciformes > Lybiidae > Pogoniulus > Pogoniulus pusillus. The sequence goes on along the minus strand of NC_087291.1, from coordinate 1,012,995 downwards.
AGCCAAGCTGGAAATTAAAGAATGAAGCTTTATATTCATGGCTTAGCACAATAGACAAGCAGGCTTTTACAGTATATACAGAAATAGACAAGTTAAAAGTGATACAGAAACACAACAGCCCTCCCAGAAACCACAGTCCCCAGGAGGAGCTCCCAACCACCTTTCCACCTCCCTTCCACCCCTCTACCTTATCCCAGCTTTTGCCTTATGTGCAATTTGAGTTTGGAGAATTGGCCAGGGGGGTTAGAAAGCAGAAGGATTAGTTAGACAGCAGGTTAGGGAGAAAAGTGCAGGCAGCCAGAGCCAGAGAGCAGCTCCCTTTCTATGTTGTGTTCTTGTTTCTCTACATCTCAGCAAGCCTATGAGTGCAGTAGACATGACCATTGTTTCCTTTTCACAGCCCAGAATCTAATTCCTCTCACCACAATATTCCAGCCAACTCCAGTTGGACCATTTTCAGAATGCACAAATATGCATAAGAGCAGTAAAGAAAAGGAATCAAAAAGTCTAGGATCTCCTTTGTCCCCCACCCACTCCCCCAGTGTTAGTGACACAAATCTCTTTATGCGTGCACACACACATTTGCACTCAAATAAATGGTTGAATAGATAGTGTAGATAGAACAAAAAGCCCTGCTACTTTAGATGGAAGTGCCTGTCACTGACATTAATTTAGATGTAGTATTAGGGAGTCTCTTAAAGGTCAGGTTTCCCCTGGAGCGTTAGTTTACCCTGGACATTTTTACAGATGATGTGCTAAAGATGTAATGCATCTAATAACTACATCTTGGCTTCATCTACTTGATTCATCAAATACTTCCCTGCCCAATACTGAGTTTTCAGTGACATTATATATGAGATATTAGAAGACAGCATGTTGATACTGTGTTGATTACAACTGAATACTTTTTTTTCAGGGAGAAAAATAATGCTCATCCACTGCCTGATGCTAGTGGCCTATGGCTTCTTGAAAATGGGGACCCTTCGTTGTTTGATTAAGGGAAGGTGGTTATGAATGGCAGCTGCCTTTTCCTGGGGAGATGGCAGTCAAAGGTGCTCAGTGCTTTTACTGGGTTCATCATGTTGCGTGTAAAACATTAGATACTGAGCCTAGTAATGTTTCCTGGCTTCATGCAAAGCTGTAAATGAAGTGAGCTTTTTAACAACAGACAGAGCTTAGTTTTCGACATTATCCTGTGACCTGCTGTTAATACAGATGTTTAATCTATCTGAAGGGGTCTTTTCACTTGGTTGTGAAGACACCCCCACAAAAAAGATAGAAACCAAATTGCTTTGAAACTAGCTAAATGAGAGTGGCATGTGCCAAACAGCTGGCAGTGGCCCATTTTAGGAGTTCAGCTGGTTTCACCTCTGCGTCAGTGATTGGGGTAAATTTATTGCTGTGAAAATTTTGGGTTGCCAACTGTAAAACGGGCTTTAAGGTTTAAAAACAAACAAATGTTAAAACTATTCCACCAACTTTGAGATTGTCATATGAAAATGAAATACAGATGTGAGACGTTGCTACTTCACCAAGGACAATTGGGTTTTCTGCATCACAGAGCTAGAGCTGTGTATTTCCACAGTGCCAACCAGGGCACGAGCCCCGTGATGCATCAGAGCTCAAAGAGTTCCACGGGTGGGGAAGGTGAGACTGACTTGCAGATGGGTGATGGGTGCATGAGGGTCTACATTCTTCTGAATTGCAGATCTCTCACTTCTCTTGTGATTGAATCCATAAAGGACGGTTGCTTGTTGTCTGAGCAGATTCCCCATGTCATCTGACCGTCTCCCGCGTCCAGGTGAGGACAGAAGCAGTGGAATAGCACTGAATTATGGTCTTGCATCCTGAAAAGCACCCACAGCAAATATGTTTACTTTAGCTTGGGCTGAAGACTAGGCTGTGTGTTCTTTGTCCTTAAACTCTGAAGCAAAGCACAAGCTTGCCTTTGTGTTTTTGTTTTTTCTTTTTTCTTTTTCCTAGAACTGCCTTTTGTATGCATTGGCAGGAAAATAGCATTGACTCTCAGGCATCTCAGAGTCAGTTCTGCTTATGCAATCCTGGAGCTACCATTACACTAAAGAGGAAAAAAAATAAATCAGCCTTTACATATTGAAGGAATTTCTACAGTAAAGAGATATGAATTTATGATTGATTTCAGAGTGATCTGTGTTTAAACTTTGAATGGGAGTAAAATACTGTCTTGTTCAAATATTGAACTAGTCTATAGTTAAATGACTCAAACACAGAACTCTCATGGGAATTTGTAGTCTCATTTCAGCCTCTGACTTCTCTTGCATATTGTACTCGCATGCCACCGCTTGCTCAGGCTGCACTGAGAAGCTTTCTGATATGGTTTTATTGATTTAAAAAAAGACAACAACAAAATATACTGAAAAAAATAGTAGCAGCTGACATTTTTTCAAAGTAGTGGAAATTCATCAGAAAGATAAAAGCAAAGACTTGGGATGGCTTTTTAAAGCAGAGGAGGTAGAAGAATTAAAAACCATTGACAGAGATGTGGTCACTGAAGTACAGCATGGCAAGCAAGAACTGTATAACTGAAGGTTAATCTCTGGAGCTCGGCAGATAAACAGATGAACAAACCATTACCTGTTACTGCTAACCAAGACCCTCTTGATTTTTGGGGTGTTGGTTATTTACTGACTTAGTGCATTGCAAACGGTACTATTTTGTGGGTGGCGTAGTAGGCTCACGGTTTCTTTTACAGCATATGCTGTTCTTCTTCTTAGTGTGCCTTTGTGTTAGAACAGCTTTGGTTCTCTGGCTTGGCTTTCACACTTGGCTGTATACTGCTTAATGAAAATCTTACATCAGGAGCAGTGAGAGCTGCGGTCAAGGACCAGATGAAATGCAGCATGAGTAATGTGCGTACTGTTGTCTTGCTGACCAGAACGTTAGGATTCTCTCTGTGTTTTACAGCCAAAATCGCTCTTTGGTTTCCTAACACTTGAGGGCATAATTACTTCAACTGACTAATTGAGTTGATAGCCACTCTTATATATCCTCAGTGCATGTTTTCCCTTGAGATGGGGTCATGTGGTGGATCAATGTGACATTGATAGTACTGTTAGCTTGACCCACTCTGCTTGGAGTTTGTCATAGCAGATTGAGAACGCAGAGCTGCAGATGAGCTACCCTTGCTGCTGTTCCCATCCCTGTTGCAGCAAGAAACTGATTTGTGATAGCTGAAGATGTGTTACAGATATAAAGTTTAAATGGCAAATTGAGTGTGTTAGATGTATCTTTATGGTTACAAGCAAGGGGGTTCAGGGTGAACTGGGCTTGCAGTGTCAGATAATAGTGTGGACAGTGATCTCTGCTCTGATCAAAGTTTCATGAACCCATAGTGGAATGTGCGTTTGTTGTCTATTCAAATGTTCATGTTTCCGTGAACTTAAGCCACTGGAAGAGGACCTCCATTTACAGATGAATAAAACCTTGAGTTTGAATTGGATTGAGGAGAGGTGTATTATGGCAAGTTTTCAAAATGTGGAAGTTTGAAATATTTCTTTCAGTAATACCACTTTAGAAATTAAGTGAAAAGAACTTAATACACATTTTAAGTGTTTTGGTTTTGGGTTTTTTTTTTGTTGGTTTTTTTTTTAGTACTACTGCAGTACAACCCCAAGAGAGAGTCAATGGAAGCTTTTCTGAACCATATTAAATCATAGAATCATAGAATCAACCAGCCTGGAAGAGGCCTCCAAGCTCATCCAGTCCAGCCTAGCGCCCAGCCCTAGCCAAGCAACCAGACCATGGCACTAAGTGCCCCAGCCAGTCCTTTCTTGAACACCTCCAAGGACAGTGACTCCACCACCTCCCTGGGCAGCCCATTCCAATGCCAATCACTCTCTCTGACAACAACTTCCTCCTCACATCCAGGCTGAACCTGCCCTAGCACAACTTGAGACTGTGTCCCCTTGTTCTGTTGCTGCTTGCCTGGCAGCAGAGCCCAACCCCACCTGGCTACAGCCTCCCTTCAGGGAGTTGTAGCCAGCAATGAGCTCTGCCCTGAGCCTCCTCTTCTGCAGGCTGCACCCCCCTAGCTCCCTCAGCCTCTCCTCACAGGGCTCTGCTCCAGGCCCCTCCTCAGCCTTGCTGCCCTTCTCTGGACACCTTCCAGCACCTCAACATCTCTCTTGAATTGAGGAGCCCAGAACTGGGCATAGGACTCAAGGTGTGGCCTGAGCAATGCTGAGCACAGGGTGTGATGGTTTGGGGGTTACCCCACCCCCCCACACTTTTGTATTTTTGCCCCAGCTAACTCAGACGGACCCTGGGAATATAGATGAAGCAATTTATTTACAGCTAGCAGAATTTACAAGCAGCTATTTACAATATATACAGTTATATACAATTATATACAGAAATATACCAAGGATAAACAATATAAAAGCACAACTCCCCTCCCAGAAACCTGAGTCCCCAGGAGGGGCTCTCAAACCACCCCAACACCTCCCCCCGGCCCTCTCAACCTTACCCCAGTTCTCAGGAAGAAAAGAGGTGCAGCCAAGAGGTTAGGGAGCAAGGTTAGTAGGAGCAGGGTTAATGAGATGTGACCAGGTCTAAGGCCAAAGCAAGAGTGAGAAACAAAATGGAGAAAAAGTCTTTCTTCTTCCCAGAGTTCTCAGCGAGACTGTGAGAGAAGTTGACATCAATTGTTTTTCATTTCACTGCCTGTTATCTAGTTCTGTTACCAAAACATTCCAGCTTGCTTCAAACTAGCACAATCCACCCCTGTCTACTTCGCTCAGAGTATCGCTGAGAATAATCCAATCTAATCTAAACCAATATTTACAATAAAACAATATATATAAGTTCAGTTCACACTTCAACCAGATGTAGGTGATTCAAAAGCTCAGAACAGGGACTCCCAGGTGATGTTGGGTTCGTGCTCACATACTGTAGATTCTATCGTAGATTCTCTCAGTGTTGGGCGCCGATGTTACCTAGAACAGAAAACTCCTAACAGCTTGAATTTAAACTCTCTCAGCTAAGGTTAGATTTCTCTGTGGAATACACTGAATTTCACCATTCTCCTGCATTACCCAGTATGTGTGACCAGGACCTTCAGCAGATACCACCCCTCGGACAGGTTTCCCTTCGCCCGAAGGAGAAAATACCCAAACAGTTTTCCCTAACAGATTCTTTTCACGTACAACAGGAACTTTATCACCGTCTACTGTTTGGACTAAATCTGATTGCGCAGGTCCTGCTCTGTTTACTGAACCTCTACTATTTACCAACCAGGTAGCTTCTGCTAAATGTTTGTCCCAGTTTTTCAGAGTTCCACCCCCCATGGCTTTGAGGGTGGTTTTCAGCAAACCATTGTAGCGTTCAATCTTCCCTGAAGCTGGTGCATAGTAGGGTATGTGATAGATCCATTCAATACCATGCTCTTTGGCCCAGTTTTTCACAAGATTATTCTTGAAATGAGTACCATTGTCTGACTCAATTCTCTCTGGAGTTCCATGTCTCCACAAGATTTGTCTCTCCAAACCAACAATGGTGTTACGTGCAGTACCATGTGGAACTGGATAGGTTTCCAGCCATCCAGTGCTGGCTTCTACCATCGCTAGCACATACTGCTTGCCAGAACGAGATCGAGGTAAAGTGATGTAGTCAATCTGCCAGGCTTCACCGTACTTGTACTTTGACCATCTATCACCATACCATAAGGGCTTGATTCGCTTAGCTTGCTTAATAGCAGCACAAATGTCACAGTCATAGATGACTTGGGTGATAGCATCCATGGACAAGTCAATTGACCAATCACGAGCCCATCGGTATGTTCCATCTCTGCCTTGATGTCCAGATGAATCATGGGCCCACCGAGCTAAGAACAGCTCACCTCGGTGTTTCCAATCAAGGTCAATGTCAAGTTCAGAGTTGGTATCAACTTGAGCAATCTTAGCAGCTTGATCTGCCTTCTGGTTATGTTGATGTTCCTCATTGGCTCTGCTCTTAGGCATGTGTGCATCTACGTGCCGCACCTTCACTGGAGTTCTCTCCAGCCGTGCATCAATGTCCTGCCATAGACCAGCACACCAAATAGGCTTTCCTTTCCTCTGCCAACCATGCTTCTTCCAGTCCTTCAGCCAACCCCATAGAGCATTGGCTACCATCCACGAGTCGGTGTAGAGGTAAAGGATAGGCCAATTCTCACGTTCAGCCACATCAAGAGCAAGTTGAACAGCTTTTACCTCAGCGAACTGACTGGATTCTCCTTCGCCATCTTTCGTTTCGGTAACTCTCCTGGTTGGACTCCAAACCGCTGACTTCCATATTCGCTTGTTCCCAACAAGACGACAGGAACCATCTGTGAACAAAGCATAGTTCTTTTCCTGATCAGAGAGATCACCATAGGGAGGAGCTTCCTCAGCACGAGTTATTTTCTCCTCTGGAGGTTTGGAACAGTCTGTGCCTTCCGGCCAGTTGGTGATCACCTCCACCAGACCAGGTCGATCAAGATTACCCATTCGTGCTCGTTGGGTTATCAAAGCCATCCATTTAGACCAGGTTGCATCTGTGGCATGATGCGGTGATGAACCTTTGCCTTTGAACATCCAGTTAAGAACTGGCAGTCTAGGAGCTAAAAGCAATTGTGACTCAGTTCCAATCACTTCAGAAGCTGCTTTCACTCCCTCATAGGCTGCTAGAATCTCTTTCTCAGTTGCAGTGTAATTTGTCTCTGAACCTCTGTAACAACGTCCCCAGAAACCAAGTGGACGACCACGTGTCTCATTTGGAGCTCTCTGCCAAAGACTCCAAGTTGGACCATTGTCACTGGCAGCCGTGTACAGAATGTTTTTAATGTCTGGACCAGATCTCACAGGACCCAAGCCCACTGCATGGACTATTTCTCGCTTAATTTGATCAAAGGCTGCTTGTTGTTCAGGTCCCCACTCGAAATTGTTTCTCTTACAAGTCACATCATGCAGAGGTTTGACAATCTGACTGAAACCAGGAATGTGTAGTCTCCAAAATCCCACCACACCAAGAAAAGAAAGTGTGTCCTTCTTACTGGTGGGAACTGCCATGGTAGAGACTTTGTTAATCACATCCTGAGGAATGTAACGGCGACCATCCTGCCACCGCACTCCCAGAAACTGAATTTCTTTGGCAGGTCCTTTGACCTTGTCTCTCTTAATGGCAAAACCTGCTTGCAACAGAATGTCAATGATTTTGTTACCTTTCTCGAAGACTTCCTCAGCAGTTTGGCCCCACGTTGGGCGCCAATTAGTAATGTGATGGTTTGGGGGTTACCCCACCCCCCCACACTTTTGTATTTTTGCCCCAGCTAACTCAGACGGACCCTGGGAATATAGATGAAGCAATTTATTTACAGCTAGCAGAATTTACAAGCAGCTATTTACAATATATACAGTTATATACAATTATATACAGAAATATACCAAGGATAAACAATACAAAAGCACAACTCCCCTCCCAGAAACCTGAGTCCCCAGGAGGGGCTCTCAAACCACCCCAACACCTCCCCCCGGCCCTCTCAACCTTACCCCAGTTCTCAGGAAGAAGAGAGGTGCAGCCAAGAGGTTAGGGAGCAAGGTTAGTAGGAGCAGGGTTAATGAGATGTGACCAGGTCTAAGGCAAAAGCAAGAGTGAGAGACAAAATGGAGAAGAAGTCTTTCTTCTTCCCAAAGTTCTCAGCGAGACTGTGAGAGAAGTTGACATCAATTGTTTTTCATTTCACTGCCTGTTATCTAGTTCTGTTACCAAAACATTCCAGCTTGCTTCAAACTAGCACACAGGGGCAGAACCTTGTCCTGCTGCCCACACTGCTCCTCAGCCAGCCCAGGATGCCATTGGCTCTGCTGCCCACTTGGGCACACTGCTGGCTCAGTGGATTGCAAAGAACGTAACGTGGAGCAGACTTGGAAGTACATGAGGTGCAATGTGAAATTCCCCATACTGTCATTAAGGGCATTGTACAGAAGAGTCAGGGCAGCAGTTGCTGAAAGTGCATTAGCTGCTCTGTGCTCTGAAGGCAGGTGTGGCTCTGCCACCCATGGCACTGGCTGAGTTTTAGACTCCTTTCCTGGCCAAGATGCAAATTTAGAGGAACATTTGGGATAAAGATAGCGGAAAATTGTTCTAATGAAATCTGAGAAAGGAAAGCAGAGACTTAGAAATATGATGACAAAAATTATAGTTTGTGCAACCTTAATTTCACCTTAATTAAGTTTTCTGGGTTTTGGGGTTTTTGGCTTTTTTTAATGGAAACAGGATATATAAAATAAAGTATTGTATGGATGAGTGTAATCCAGTGAATGCTTTATGGACACACTCCTCCAGGGAGTATTATAAGTTCACCACTGAGTGCTGGATTTTGCTTTTGGATCTCTAATTTAACTGCAAGAAGTGTAAAAACTGATGCATTGAGCCAGCTCCCTACTGATTACACATCTGAGACTCAAGTGCTTCATTTGTTACTTTTAAAGCTGTAGTAAGTAATTTTAAACACCAAATGAGGTCTTTTTTTGCCTTCTTTTTTTTTGAGGCTTAATGTTTCCAAGAAATGGTGAACAATCTAAAGCAAATAAAATGTCACTTGGTGTTAGTAGAAATGCCTATATTGGCTCCAGATCTGTTTGTTTGAAACAGTGGCTGTAGGAGACTTGTGTATTTTGGTAACTTCACTGACTGTTATTCTCTCTCTACCTTGTTCTGGGGGTCAGCCATCACAAGTGCAGAAGCTGTGTGGATCTGGAGATACTGTACTTTTTGTTGGATGGAGAGGATGAGTTGAACTAATAACGTAATTATGTAGGTTGCTGGCAGCACACTCAGTGCTTCAGAGGAAGCACACAGCTGCAGAAGCAGAACAGATTCAGAGTTTAAGGCCTTCAATATTGATTAGGATTAGTTGTTATTATTATTTCAGAGTTATTTTGCTTGTTTTGTGTCCCAGAGCAGAGCTGGTGCTTCTTTGGAAGACTATTTCCAAGGGTCAGAAAGCTCAAGATGTGCAGGTGAAGGGAGAACGTTATAGAATCACAGATCGTAGAATCCAGCAGGTTGGAAGAGACCTCCAAGCTCACCCAGGCCAACCTAGCACCCAGCCCTAGCCAATCAACCAGCCCATGGCGCTAAGTGCCCCAGCCAGGCTTTGCTTCAACACCTCCAGGCACAGTGACTCCACCACCTCCCTGGGCAGCCCATTCCAATGCCAATCACTCTCTCTGCCAACAACTTCCTCCTAACATCCAGCCTAGACCTGCCCTGGCAGAACCTGAGATTGTGCCAGCGAAAGAGCTTTGATGGAGACAAGGGTGATGGACAGAGAGCAAACTGGTTACTTCCTTGGGTCTTTCAGTACCTTAAAAATGTGTGGGCAGGCTTGTAAGACAGGGGGCACGCGTACTTGGAGACAGTGTGGTACATACTTACTGTGAGGCAGGACATGAGTAGGACTTTCAGCGCAAGGTTTGATGGTCTGAGGCTGTAAAATAACAGGGGTTGAAGTAAAGTTTATGAGTAAAGTTTCTGAAGGTTAGTGCCATCACTGAAGTGAAAGAAAAGGAGGTTATACTCAAAGATGTCACTGAACAAAAACATTTGTTGCTCTCCTTATGGCTTTAGCAGCACCCTAAACTTTTCCTGCAAGAGTTAAAGTTCTTTTATCTGGAGAACCAGTGTGGTGAACACATCTTGCTGTGTGATAGGAGCCAGGAGTAAGGCATTTATGTAGACTGATGCAGTAGGGGAAGGCAGTTTGTGCAGCACCACATTTTGTCCCCTGCTGCTGCGAGGTACTGAAGATGGAAATTTCTCAGCCTCCCCTGTGGAAGTTCTTTTCCTCCATCACATTCTTGCAAGACAAAGGTTGGAGTATCTCACCCACCCTGATGGTTAGACACCTGCTTGTGAATTCCAGTCTTAATGTATTCATGGCCACGTCTTGATCATTTGTTCTTATGCCAAAAGTGTCTTTTAACTCGAGTAGCTTCTCTGCCTCTCCCTTTCTTACCTCTTCTCCAATCCCCTCGAATTACATAGAACTTAAATTTCTTCAAAAGAGGATGTAGAATCTTGCATATTCTTTGGTCAAAGTGCTGACTTGGTAGTTCACTACGTAGGTTCCCTCCCCACACTTAAATACAGCTATTGTGTGAGCTGCTTCTCTACTCATTTGGATAACCTCTACTGAAGACATTTACTAAAATCTGAGTTTTCCACTAAGTTGAGCTAAGAACAAAGTAAGTAAAGTCTCTTGTTTTTTTCTGCATATACAGGCAATTTGAACCTTAAAGTAAGTATCTTGTTCACTTTGCTCTGCTGTTCTGAACATGCAGGAAGCATTTTGTACCAAGATTTCATCACTTCTCTGTGCATTTGCTGCCATTTTTTCTTAGCCTGTGTGGTGACAAATGACAGTGCTTGGCTTGGCCTGAGAGGAAGGAATGCTCCTCAGCACCACTGTAGGCATGGTCTGCTGGACTTGGAAAAAGGTAAGGAACTGAGACAAGGTCATGAAGATGTTCAGAAGGCTGCAGCAGCTCTGCTATGAGGACAGACTACAAAAGTTGGGGCTCTGCAGCCTGGAGAAGAGAAGGCTTCCAGGAGACCTTAGAGTGGCCTTCCAGTGTCTAAAGGGGACCTACAAGAAGGCTGGGGAAGGACAATTGACAGGATCTTGTACTGATAGGACAAGGGGGAATGGGTTTAAACTGGCAGAGGGGAGATTGAAACTGGCTGTTAGGAAAGGGTTGTTTGCAGTGAGGGTGGTGAGACACTGGCACAGGTTGCCCAGGGAGGTTGTGGCTACTCCCTGCCTGGAGGTGTTCAAGGCCAGGTTGGATGAGGCCTTGAGTGACCTGTTCTAGTGGGAGGTGTCGCTGCCTATGGCAGGGGGTTGGAACTGGATGATCCTTGAGGTCCCTTCCAACCTAGACCATTCCATGATTCTAAGACAGAGGAAGCCTTTGGAGTGGAAGGCTAATGTCAAGGAAAATAAAGAAGGTAGGAAAGCTGCAGAGTTAGGCTGTGTTATAGGTTAGGTTATATGTTAGGATTTTATGAAGCGTTTTTAATTCCCCAAACTGTCAGCCATGCTAGGAAAAAGTCCCTGTTGTCTCTCACTGATAAAATGCCAGAATTAAAACTCTGAACGTTTGTGCTTAAATTGAATGTAGATGCACATTTGCAGGGGCAGGGTGGGGAAGGTCTTAGTGGAGTCTATATAAAGCAAGCAGAAAATTCTCTGTAGCCTAAACAAAAGAATATATTTTGCTGAAGTCGTGGAGGACAACTGCACTGATCATCTATCTCTTCACCTAAATGCTGGTTACTCTGCTTTCCCACCTGAGGATGCCTTTGGTCCTGCTGATCGTGTGTCACACACAAGAGAGCCGAGCGGGATTCAGTTCCAAGCTTCTGACTTGTCCTACATCAGGAATTCTGGGCTTCCCCCCAGTTCCACAGAGGGTTATTGAGTAGAGGCATTGCTGCTGTCAGTGTGTCGTTGTACTGCACTTTGTGCCGTTGGTTCAGTCCCAGGTGCACGACGTGTGTGTTCAGCCTAGGGGAGGGCAGAGGAGCCTCGCCAAGCCCTTTAGTTGCTCTTGGCTCACAGCCTAAGCGCTACGTTTTTCTTACTTATGGAATGAACTTCAGCTTGTAACCTGTGCACTTTCAAGGTCATGACTGGAAGGTGTCAGGTGTGCTTTGAGAATAGCTCAGCAAGGAAAGGGCCTTCTAAAGTTTGCGTGGGGCTTTGTTTGTTTCACGTTTTGGTTGGCTGGTTGGTTTGGGGTCTTTTGGTGTTTGGTTGCGTGTGGGTTTTTTTGGTGGTGCGTGGCTTTTGGGGGGGGGGGGGGTTGTTTGTTTGATTGATTTTTTGCAATTGCTGGCTAAAAAACACCCCAGAAAGCAAACTAGGATGAACTCTTCAACACCTCTGCAAATTCAACAAGACTGACATTTATAGCTTTGTTGTAGCAGAGACATGGCATTTGGATTCAGATTGTTTGTACTGCAGAGTGTCAGTATAAATAGCTATGATTGACTTTTGTATGGAGCACATCTGGAAGCAATTTATGGCATTCCAGCTAGATTAAAGCATGTTTTAAGGGCGTTTCACCAGGCTTTTTTTCTTTCTTTTTTTTTTTTTCTGGCTATGGTGAATAAAATTTCAAAGACAGTTTAGCTGCTGTTCTGTTAATGTGGACCATAGTGAAGTCAAATTAAGGGCAATTGGGGGAAAGTGGAGCATTTGTTTGTTTTCATTTGCTTTGCTTTGTTTCCCAGAATAAAAAAAGAAAACCCTGAAGTTAGTGTAACTGGAGCTGTATTCTCTTTTGAGAGGTAAGATATGGCATTTGACACCAGGAGGCTTGTAGACTGAAAGCTAGCAACCTAAACATCCTTAAGATGCTGGAAGTACAGACTCACAGATCTGAAAGGCTATCAGAGACTGTAATGGTGGGACACAAGAACCACCCTGCTGGTTTCAAAACCTGTAAAAAATCAGCAGAAGCAAAAAAAGGTGGAAGAAAAATCATTGCATTGTGATGTAATTGGGATAACACGAGGAAATTAAACACGTGCAATTTGAAGCTGGATGGAAAAGAGGTTTGCCCAAAGGACCTGTTGCAATATGGCATGGAGATGAACCAGGAATGATGAAGAGTCTTGTGCTGCAGAGTGTACTGGTTTGTTAGCATATTTCTCACTCTTGGCTCAGTAGATCTGCTGGTTTGCTGAAGTTTTCCTGCGTGTGGTTCCAGTGAACAGGGTGCAGGTTTGAATTACAGTTTCTCAGAGTTGTGCTGCTGCACGGCTGGCTGCTGTTAAGACATGTTGGGAAAAGCCTATTGAGAAGCAGCACAAAGCTGCTACTGATTACTGTCACCAGGGTGTATCAGGTTTGGCTGGTGATGGTGGCTCCTCAAATCTTTGTGCTTCAGAGGAGTGTTCTCCAGTACTGCAGGGATGTGTGGGTGCCTTTTCATTTTTACCAAGAGGGTGAGAGTAAATGCTTCTCCTTCTGGGTTGTGTTTCCTGACAGCACAACATTTACATGAAACTCACTGGTGATGTAGCTGTACTGTAGTCAGAGGTATGGCTTCAACACAAGTGAGTGGAGGGTGAAGGATGGACTTTAGCCTTTCTGGTTTGCCTGGGCTATGGAGAAGGTACAGTGGCATGGACTTGAGCCACAGGCTAACTTATTTGCCAGCCAGACAAAGCCCATGTTGCTCCATTCCCATTCCTGTCAGTACCTGAGCTAGCTCAGCTAAACCTGTTTGGAAGCATGTCTCACCCCTGGTTGCTTTATAGATGTTTCATGGGCAGCAGCTCTTTAGACCTCATTTGTTTGCTCTTGGAGGTGGAGCAGAAAAGGACATTGTCTGGTGCAATCTCATGTTCTTGACTGATGATATGAAAATAATGAGCTTCTTTGGTTCTGCCTTCAAAGAAGTATTTAGGCTGATAATGTAAATAGGGGAAGCAAGAAAATAGGGTCTAAACCTCTGAGTTAGCTTAAATGTAGCTTAAAATATAAGGAAGAGTCTGAGAGCATAGACTTCTCTGTGGGAGCTGCTTAGCGCTGAGGGTAAACCAAGGAAGTAGAAGATTTGTAAAAGTCATGAAGGTGAGAGATTACTTTGGCAGCCAGCTTGGTGGCAAAAATACTTGGTAGATAAACTTTTAAATGCTGTAACTTATTTTTTTACTGCACTTCTGCCCTACCTCACACCAAATATGAGGTTACATTTATTCTGACAAATCTTACTTCATTGTAATTTATTTTATCCCAGTCACAATAAATTCTGCATTTAATTAGACCATATGAGGCTCAAACTGCCCTCTAGGAATTTTATGCAGACTGTAGGGGAAAGGTTAAACAACATTCAGCTTTCAAAGAGTGGTGATGAGTATGAGCTCCCAGAGCTTGCAAACCAGTTAGGCTGCTGGAAATTTTCACATTAGGCATCAGCTCACAGTGCCTGAATGTGTTCAGTTTTCTATGTTGTTTGTATATGCATTAAAAAAAGAAAGGGCATCCTGGTGCTGGAGCTTCACTGGCAGCAGCAATAGTTGTGGTGGCTTCAGGGAAGCACAGATGCTTTCGCTCGTCCTTCAGCGCTCGCCCTGCGCACCCTCCGCAGTCCTCTGAGCAGTCTGCGGGAAGGACCAGTGCAGCCAATTCTGCCTTCATGCGTGGGTCCTGAAAGGAAACACACAGAAAATGGCTGTAATTGTTTTATGTTGCCTGATTAATTTATTACTTCTTTCCTGACAAGTTCACTGAAATGTAATTTTCTGAGTGGTGGTAATATCCACAGGGTAAAAGATGGAGGGTGGACAAGTTGAGCACACTAAATCATGAGCAGTATTGTTGCAGAGAGACTTGGTTCAGCTTTTCATTAGAGAATGCATTCTCTTATTATATGGCCTCATTAGTTATGCTGATTGAGACAGGGTAAACTTTAATGGCTGCTGTGTTAGACATTGGAAACATATTTTAACTTACTGATGGAGAGTACTGAAAATAATTGCAGGAGCTGTATTAGCAGGATTGATAGGGGCAGCTTAGACTCTCCATTACTTTGGGACAGAGATTGTTCTCATTATGGATGACAGTTGACTTTCTCAGTATTTTTGCTATTACAGGTTTAGAGCACATGCTTTTTATTGTTTCAAATAGCCTTATTCTTTTAATGCTGAGTTAACAAGCTACCTTGTCAGCATGCTGCGTTGTTATTAGCAGTCCTGGAAAATTTACAAGTTGGCTTTGAAGGATGCAATTATTCAGCAGTCTCATGAAATATATATCTGGTCATCTCTTATCAGGCTCATTTAAACAAAGATATTTTAAATTGCTCTTCTGCACGAGTGTCTAATTTACAAATAGCAATAAATAGTCCAGGCAGCATGCCAGAGACACCTTGGAGGCTTGTAACCTGATGCTGGCTGCGGTGGGTGAGGACTCTGACAGCTCCGTGCCTTTTTTTTAACAATTAAAACACTGAGCTGTTGCTGTACCTGATCCAAACCACTGTTGGTAGGGGTGATCTTTAAATCACTTCTGGGCTCTTCAGTTCAGGAGAGATGCTGAGATACTGGAACATGTCCAGAGAAGGGCAACAAAGCTGGTGAGGGGCCTGGAGCACAGCCCTGTGAGGAGAGGCTGAGGGAGCTGGGGGTGTGCAGCCTGCAGCAGAGGAGGCTCAGGGCAGAGCTCATTGCTGTCTACAGCTACCTGAAGGGAGGCTGTAGCCAGGTGGGGTTGGGCTCTTCTCACAGGCAAGCAGCAACAGAACAAGGGGACACAGTCTCAAGCTGTGCCGGGGCAGGTCTAGGCTGGATGTTAGGAGGAAGTTGTTGGCAGAGAGAGTGATTGGCACTGGAATGGGCTGCCCAGGGAGGTGGTGGAGTGGCTGTGCCTGGAGGTGTTGAAGCCAAGCCTGGCTGGGGCACTTAGTGCCATGGTCTGGTTGACTGGACAGGGCTGGGTGCTAGGTTGGGCTGGATGAGCTTGGAGCTCTCTTCCAACCTGGCTGATTCTATGATTCTGTCTGGCTGCAGAGCCTGCTTACTTCTGGTGTAAGCTCACCAGCAGTTTCTTAGTAATCCTTTTCTTTGGGACTGAGATTTGTCTGCTGAATATGTATTTTTACATAGTCAGGGGGAAGTATTACTCAGTTTTACTGGAGCGGTAACATTTCCAAACCTAATTGTTGTTTCTTCACCAGAAGAAATTGTAAAGCACGTTAAAAGCAACGTTTTCCAAGGACAGGGTTGACAAAGAGGTATGGGAGTTTGCTTAGCAAGAGCTAGATTTCTAAAATATTTTAAAGAGGCTATTTATAATGTTAGCCAAAAAGCTTTAGAAACCTGCGAGGCGTTGGCCTCGCGAGAGAAGGAGGTATGAATCGTAGCAGTGCTGCTGATTACCCAGCTCACTGACAGGCATGTGTAATGTGTTATTTGTGTTTGGACTGCAGCAGCCTGATGGTGTATTTTAGAAATAGGTAATGAAGAATTAATTGCTTCTTATTAATACTAGTGATGTTTAGTGGTAATATATCCTCTTACTCTCAGATGTGTGGGTGACATTGTCCAGAAGGGCTTTCCAATTATTTTAACAGAAACCATCTGTACAGAGGGTAGGTGAAGTGCAGGATATCAAGTCTAGGTAATTGATGCTATGCAGACTTCGTAGACTTTCTCTCTCTCTTTTTTTTAATTAAAGTTTCAGTGCAATGGAATCCTTTAAAGTAAATTAAAATTAATCATCAATAGGTAAAGCTGCTCTGCAGACAACATAAAGCCGCCAGAACTGCTTTTCATATTGTGCATATATTGATCAATCAGTCAATATTAATTGATTTATATCTAAGTGAACCATGCAAATTATTTGAGAAACTTAAAAAGTGCTGGAAGTGAATCCTATTAGGGCAGCAGTTATTTTCTCGTGGGTGTCAATCAATAAATAGTTGAGTAGACTGCAGATCCAATATTACTGTTCTAGTTCAACTGTGCACACCCCCAGCTCCCTCAGCCTCTCCTCATAGGGTTTGATTACAGGCCCCTCACCAGCTTCATAACCCTTCTCCAAACACCTTCCAGCACCTCAACATCTCTCCAGAGTTGAGGGGCCCAGAACTGGACACAGCACTCAAGGTGTGGCCTGAGCAGTGCTGAGCACAGGGGCACAAGAACCTCCCTTGTCCTGCTGCCCAAACTGCTCCTGAACCAGGCCAGGATGCCATTGGCTCTCTTGGCTACCTGGGCACACTGCTGGCACATCTTCAGCCTACTATCTACCAGTACCCCCAGGGCCCTTTCTTCCCATCTGCTCTCTGGCTTGTTAATGTTTCACTATTCCTGTCCTTCGCTGGTAATCTTTGAGATCATCACTGTCTCGGTTCTAGTTTAAATCTCCCAGAGACTCATACACAGTTAACAGAACCAGTATCAATTTATAGGATGCCTTTTCCCTCTTCCTCCTTCTTTTTTTCCAAGAAAAGGAATTAGATGTAGAGAGGAGAAGGTAAAACACACCCAAATGAAATAGCCTCACTTGGAAGTTAAAAGAGAAAGCTTTAACAATGAATAAAAGGTATTTATGGTAGGGGAGTTGCAAAGAGGTATAAGGAAGGGAAAACAAGACACAAAACATATCTGTACAGCCAGATTGGTGGCAGTGATTTGTCCACCTCACAGGCTGATGGCCACATGGTAAAACAAAGAGGAACAGCAAGGTGGCAGGCAGGGAGGCAGGGCAAGAGAGAACGAAACAGGCAGTTCCTCTGGTTTTATAGGGGGCTAGAGAGGAAATGGGAGTGGGCTAAGCACTACAGCTGGAGCCAGGCTTGAGCCCATCCCTGGGGAGGAGTCTGGAGGACCTGGGGTCAGGGTCAAGACCACTCCCCAGGAGGGTTAACCCCTTACAATCACACATCAAATGGTACAAGAATGCTACAATGGTAATCAAAGTGGATTTGTAAAATTGTCTTTCATACTCATGTATTTATTTTGACACTTCAAAAAACCTTTTGATCTTTATTTTCCACTGAATGAGGTTCTCCTTAAATGTAGTAGTGAAAGGAGTTACTTTTCAGTAATTCAGTGGCATGTGATTAAAATAGTGTGGAGTGCTACAAAGGGAAAGGCACGGATGTTGCTTATGTAAAAAGCCTACTAACACTGGAGGATGAAATCCTGACACTGTTGAAGTCATTGTG
Organism: Pogoniulus pusillus; assembly: GCF_015220805.1. Classification (NCBI taxonomy): domain Eukaryota; kingdom Metazoa; phylum Chordata; class Aves; order Piciformes; family Lybiidae; genus Pogoniulus; species Pogoniulus pusillus. The sequence goes on along the minus strand of NC_087291.1, from coordinate 995,254 downwards.
AAGTATCTTGTTGAGTTCACTGCTATTAGTGGTTTAACCTTTGGAGTTTGTTGAAAGTAAGGCTAACCTGTTAGGAATTCAGATAAGAAGGTCTAGGTTTTTAATGTCCTCAGAACCTTCAGCACATCCAAATCCCATTGCTTTGTGCTTCAGCTTCCTGGATATAAAGGGACAATAATAATTTCTTTCATCACAGAAGTGCTTAGAAGATAAAATCACAGAATCACAGAATCAAACAGATTGGAAGAGACCTCCAAGCTCATGCAGCCCAACCTAGCACCCAGCCCTGGCCAATCAACCAGACCATGGCACTAAGTGCCCCAGCCAGGCTTGGCTTCAACACCTCCAGGCACAGCCACTCCACCACCTCCCTGGGCAGCCCATTCCAATGCCAATCACTCTCTCTGCCAACAACTTCCTCCTAACAGTCAGGCTGAACCTGCCCCGGCACTACTTGAGACTGTGTCCCCTTGTTCTGTTGCTGGTTGCCTGGCAGCAGAGCCCAACCCCACCTGGCTACAGCCTCCCTTCAGGTAGACAGCAATGAGCTCTGCCCTGAGCCTCCTCTTCTGCAGGCTGCACATGCCCAGCTCCCTCAGCCTCTCCTCACAGGGCTCTGCTCCAGGCCCCTCCCCAGCCTTGCTGCCCTGCTCTCAACACCTTCCAGCACCTCAACATCTCTCTGGAATGGAGGAGCCCAGAACTGGACACAGCACTCAAGGTGTGGCCTGAGCAGTGCTGAGCACAGGGGCACAAGAACCTCCCTTGTCCTGCTGGCCACACTGCTCCTGAGCCAGCCCAGGATGCCATTGGCTCTGCAGCCCACCTGGGCACTGCTACCTCATCTTCAGCTGCTCTCTACCAGCACCCCCAGGTCTCTCTCTGCCTGCCTGCTCTCAGCCACTCTGTCCCCAGCCTGTAGTGCTGCTTGGGGTTGTTGTGGCCAAAGTGCAGAACCCTGCACTTGGCCTTGTTCAGTCTCATCCCATTGTCCTCTGCCCATCCATCCAGCCTGGCCAGGTCCCTCTGCAGGGCTCTCCTACCCTCCAACAGATGACAATGGTTTGGGCTTTTTGGAATCTTGCAAGTATGTAGAAAGGCTCAGTAAATCTGCACAATGTCTGGATGATTTGTAGATATCAGCCTCGTAGTTGTAAGTGTTGTCTAGATAATTCCTGGAGAAACACAAAAATAACTTCATAACTAGAAAGCTGTCACAGTGTTCAGAGCAGCATAACTTAAGTGCGTCGTGTCAGGCACTAGAGAGGGTGCTATGTTGAGCCTAGCTAGAATGTTTTGGTGAGAACTAGACTACAGGCTGTGAAAAGGAGACAGTGGTGATGTCTGCTGTACTCGTAGGCTTGCTGAGATGTACAAGAACAAGAACACAAACATAGATAACAGAGTCTCTCTCTGTCTCTCTGGGGCTGAACTTCTCCCTCTAACCTAACCTGCTGTCTGTGTGACTAATCCTTCTGCTTCCTAACCCCCCTGGCCGACCCTCCAAGCTACCTTAAGCATAAGGCAAAATCTAGGTTAAGGTAGAGGGGTGGGAGGAAGGTGGAAGGGTGGTTGAGAGCCCCTCCTGAGGACTCAGGTTCCTGGGAGGCTGTTGTGTTTCTGCATTACTTTTTAACTGGTATATTTCTATACCTGTTGTAACTCTCTGCTTGTCTGTTGTGCTGAGCTGTAAATATAAAGCTTCATGCAATGTCCAGCTTGGCTGAGTCTAGCCTGGGTGATTTTACAAAGTGATGGGGGTGGGTAACGCCCAAACCATCACAGAGAGGTGAAGGAATTATCCTGTGTTTTGCCCTATTGTTTGTTCCCTGTTGACAAGTTCAGAGATGAGCAGATGATGATCTAATTTAAGCACATACTGTACTTTAAGCATATAACTAAGCCACATGTTTAAATATGTTTTCTGGATCAGAGGTCCTGCAACTCTTGCTCAGTGAGCAGGTTTTGAAGCAATCCAAGGTATAATGGAACCTGGGCACTGAGCAGGCAGCCACCTTCCACAGAAGATGTAAACTTTAAGGTAAAACAAGATGCCACCATGCAAGGCTATGTTTGCTATGTTTTTTTCTTTGTCATATTTATAAAGTTCTCCTTGGGAATGGTACGATTCTTGTTCATGCACCTGTGAGAGGTTTAGCTGAGGTTAGAGAGGCTGTGCATTGTGGGGGGTTGAAGTTTGCTGGTAATGAAAAACATAATCTGCAGAGTGTGGAGAAGATGTGAAAGGTGTGTAGAGGGCACGTGAGTGAGTGAGTTTGGCTGACAGTATCTTTAGTGATACAAAAAGAATGAAATATTCCTTTACTTCCTCTGGTCACCCATGTATTAGGCACTGAGACCAATTAAATATGGGAAATAAATCTGAGTGGCCTTTTAAGCAATCAATGTGAACTTCTGTACTAAATTGCTGAAGAATAAAAATATACTGTGTCACCAGTCTCTGCTCATTAAAGGGTTGTGCACTGACCTCTCATCCCTAATCCCATGGATTATCCATTTCTTTTTCTTTTTTTTTTCCTCTTGTTTTTTTTACAGGACAGGGGGAGTCAGTTTCCAGCTCCAGCAAATTAGTTCTGACTCTCTGCATTGTTTGTGTGTGAAAGAAAGAGAGAGAGAGAGAGAGAGAAAGAAAGAAAGAAGGAAAGAAAGAAAGAAGGAAAGAAAGAAAGAAAGAAAGAAAGAAAGAAAGAAAGAAAGAAAGAAAGAAAGAAAGAAAGAAAGAAAGAAAGAAAGAAAGAAAGAAAGAAAGAAAGAAAGAAAGAAAGAAAGAAAGAAAGAAAGAAAGAAAGAAAGAAAGAAAGAAAGAAAGAAAGAAAGAAAGAAAGAAAGAAAGAGAGAGAAGGAAGGAAGGAAGGAAGGAAGGAAGGAAGGAAGGAAGGAAGGAAGGAAGGAAGGAAGGAAGGAAGGAAGGAAGGAAGGAAGGAAGGAAGGAAGGAAGGAAGGAAGGAAGGAAGGAAGGAAAGATTCTCTACCCTGTCTTTTTCACTACGTCAGGTATCCATTCAAATGAGGTTACAAGTCCAGGTGTAAGCCATGCTCCCTGGGCTGCAGAAGCTTAGGGTGGGAGACTTTATGTGCTTCACTGGTCACAAAAGGGCCTCTGGGAGCTGGAGCAGCTCCAGTAGCTGGAGGATTTCCCTCTGTGCTGGTTTGAAGCTACCTGGAATATTTTGGTGAGAAGGATTCTAGGCTGTGAAAAGGAAACACTGGTGATGGCTGCTGCACTCATAGGCTTGCTGAGATGGATAAGAACAGAACACAAACATAAATAACAGAGTTGCTGTGTGTCTCTGGCTGCCTGCACTTCTCTTCCTAACCTGCTCTCTAACTAATACTTATGCTTTCTAACCCCCCTGGCCAATCCTCCAAACTCACCTTGCACATAAGGCAAACTCTGGGATAAGGTAGAGGGGTGGAAAGGAGGTGGAAGGGTGGTTGGGAGCCCCTCCTGGGGGCTCTGGTTTCTGGGAGGGCTGCTGTGTTTCTGTATCACTTTTAACTTGTCTATATCTGTCTATAGCTGTAAATATCTGCTTGTATCTTGTGCTGAGCTGTGAATATAAAGCTTCATGGACTAGACTCCAGCTCAGTGGAGTCTAGTCCAGGAGATTTCATCAAGAGTGGGGGGCAGGTAGCACCAAAGCCGTCACACCCTCCCACGTGCATCTATCCATTCCATGACCCAGCTGCTTGTTTCCTTGGTGACCTGTGGGATGATTGGTCATAGCACTGCAAGCAACACATCTTTAGCCTTAGTGAGGGCTTTGTGACTTGTGAGTACTCTGCTGCTGGCCAGTGGAAAGCTTGTTTGTTTTTCAGCCTGATAGTTTGTAGTGTTGATTTTCATCTGTTTTCCCCCAACCCTTTCTTTTCTCCTCCCCCTCACCCCAGATATTACTTTTGTAATATTTGTAGCTCTCTGCTTCTGCCAAGTTGTCATATTACAGCAGTCGTGTGTCAGTAGAATGAGTTTATCAGTGCATAGCACTCAAGTTGTTGCATGGCACTGCAGTGCTTTTTGAAGGAGTTCTAGAGGGCTCATGCTTGCCTAAAAGATGTGTCTTTGCAGAGGTGAAAGCAGTCAGCAACTGAAGTGGCAGGAGGAGTCTTCTGGAGTCAAGGAGATCCATCTTCGCCGTGCCAAAAAGGCAAACAGGAGAGTGGGGTCCCTCTTTGGATGAGAGTAGCACAGGTGACTCCTTCCACCACCGAACTTCCAGAAACACAGTGGTGGTTTATGTTCTTTTTAGTAGTCTGTGTGCCATGTGGGGGTCAGTCCCCTCTGGCTTTGAGCTGTGCAGAGGCTTGAGCAGCAGTCATATGCTCTGCACTAAATTTTCTTCAAGTTCATTTTTCCAAGGAACCCACTGTCTGGATGGATGAGTCTACTGTGACGCAGCAGCAGCTGCGCCTTCATTTCCCTAAGGGCTTTTGTGGCTTGATGCCTTCTTTAAGTGATTGTTTAAAGTGTCTTAGCTCCACTCGGTATTGGCTCTGCCTGTTTGCAGCTGTAGACCCCTCATTTGCTGTGTGGGTATGCTTCTGGTGCCTGCAGTGGGCTTTGCAGTGGGCTGGCTTTAAAGAGCTTTAAAGATACTGATCCATCTCATATTTATTGTCATGGCTGTAACAAAGCTGATCTCATTTCATATTCACCCGGTGTTCATACACAACTTTTCACTGTAATTCATCATTGTTTAATGGGAATTTTGCCCTGAAGGCATTTTGTTCTGAGGGAAATCTGGAATTGTATCACCACTGTTCTACCCATAGCAGGTTTATCAATCAGGAAGATTTTTCACTGAACCATTAACCTTGATGCAAGAAGCAGATTTCACCACTGGAAATTAGAATAGAAAGGAAAATATGTTTGCTTTTGCATCTAGAAGCAGAAGCACTAGGAGGCAGATGATCAAAAAGTTCCTGTAAGCAGGCTTACAAAATCCTTATAAATCTGTGAAATTAATTTTTTAAGGTATGTCACTTGCTTCTGATTTCATCATCTGGGTGCTGGATCGTAGTCAGACATGGTTGCCTGCCTTTCTGCTGCTGTTTCCATAGGTCGGTGGCTTGGCGGTAAGGAACATTGCAGCAACTTCACAGGATAGGAAGCTTAGGAGCTGTAGTGCCTACCACAACTTCCCTTTCCACCTTTCTTTCCAGCTGCAGTAGATCCTGGTTCTGAGGGGTTTATATAAGATTTTCTGAGGATGCTCTAACAATACCTAAACCATTTACATTTTACTTTCTGAACGCCTACTTCTAAACACTGAAGGAATTTGAAGCTGAGGCTTATTCTGTGCCTCTTCGTCTGCAGTTAAATTTGTTATTCAGGTGTGGCATTACAAAAGTAACATTATTGTAGTTCTTCTGGGTTATGCATTTGCATGTTGTAGGTTTGCAGTTATCTCTCTTTGGGGAACACTTTATCTGTAGGCCGGATAAAGCTTGGTGTGGCTGTTACAGAGGAGAGCATTCCGTCTGACTTCAGCTGAAGTGGGATAGCAGTCTCCTTCCTTGTCCCTCTGGGGTTGTTTAGCCTGGAGAAGAGGAGGCTCAGGGCTGACCTCATTGCTGTCTACAACTACCTGAAAGGACATTGTAGCCAGGTGGGGGTTTGCCTCTTCTCCCAGGCAACCAGCAATAGAACATGGGGACACAGTCTCAAGTTGTGCCAGGGGAAGTATAGGCTGGATGTTAGGAAGAAGTTCTTCACAGAGAGAGTGATTGGCATTGGAATGGGCTGCCCAGGGAGGTGGTGGAGGCACTGTCCCTGGAGGTGTTCGGATGAGGCACTTAGTGCCATGGTCTAGTTGACTGGCTAGGGCTGGGTGCTAGGTTGGACTGAATGATCTTGGAGATCTCTTCCAACCTGGTTGATTCTATTCTGTTCTATTCTACAGTGGAGTCCTAACTAGGGCCTAACCCAAAGTCCCTGCCTGTTGGCTTGCAGGCTGGTGTTGGTGCGAGTGTGCATTTCATCGAAGCGATGCGGGACTTTGTTTTAGGCACTTCCTCCCCTCTTGTCCTAACGCCTCTCTGAATGCAGGTTTTCTATAGAGGGTATCATGACCTGCCCAATGTGCTTTTCCCTTCTCCTCTGACAATAGTTCTCTTCCTTGCCTTGTAGCCCAGTCCAAGACCAAGCCTAGCAGTTTCTTTTACGTGCTGTCTCTCTTTCTCCATTTTCCACTGCTTAAAGTACCTCAGTGTCTCTTCTGTTGTGTTGCTTGAGCTTTGATTTCCTTTGAACTCATTATAGAAAGAGTACAGGACTAAAGGTGTGCTTCAAAGGAAGGGGTCCCTTCAGAAGTGGAAATCGCTCTTCTAAAATTGTGAGTTAATTATTTCTGTGTCTTATTGTAGCTAGCGGAAGCCCAGCTCTCTTGGTGCAGAGCGTACTGAGCACACAGGACAGTGAGCCAGAAGAGGGAGTGTTGCAGACCATGTTGCCTGCTATCACTGCTTGGCGGTGGGCCACAGTAAACAAGTCCATAAACCAGTCTGGTTGTGACTCGCCGCGAGGGTCTTCAGAAACGATTCAATATTAAGTATGCTGAAGCCACTTTATTGATCACAGCAGCCCAAATTTATACACTCAGCCAGTAGGGCACAGGCCTACACGTTAGCATAATTAGTCAGGGGCAACCCACCACATCTGCATAAGTACATGCCTTGTTGTTCTGGTTAGCAAAGGTTCATTATCTACCCCTTCTGAGATAAGGTGGCCAGCTGCAGGTGAGAACCAAGGTCTGTTATTACAAGGATCTGCCTGTTGTCACTTCTCTTCACATCCTTTCCCCTGGCTCTCCTGCACCTGCACCCCACAGCTCTTCTGCATTCAGCATTCCCACAAGGGAGGGCAGCAGCAACTCTCTGGGAGTGCTTCTTATCCCCTCTGGGACATTTCTGGACTGCTTCAACATAATTTTAGCCTGCAGAAGAGGAGGCTCAGGGCAGACCTCATTGCTCTCTACAACTCCCTGAAGGGAGGCTGTAGCCAGCTGGGGTTGGGCTCTTCTGCCAGGCAACCAGCAACAAAAGAAGGGGACACAGCCTCAAGCTATGCCAGGGGAGGTCTAGGCTGGATGTAAGGAGGAAATTGTTGTCAGAGAGAGTGCTTGGCATTGGAATGGGCTGCCCAGGGAGGTGGTGGAGTCTCTGTGCCTGGAGGTGTTGAAGCCAAGCCTGGCTGGGGCACTTAGTGCCATGGTCTGGTTCTTTGGTTAGGACTGGGTGCTAGGTTGGGCTAGATGAGCTTGGAGGTCTCTTCCAACCTGGTTGATTCTCTAATTCTATGATTCTATGAATTTTACTTTCTGCATTATTTCTATCATGAGCACAATGGAAATAATTGATTTTTCTTTTTGACAGTACTGTAAGTTCCTCTGCATTAGAGTAATATTAATGATGCTTGGATTTCCCAGGATCTGTCTTTTGAGGAATGTCTTGAGATACCTGTTCATGTGTTGAGGACTTCAAAGCATGGGCCCAGATCTGCAAAGAGACATGAGCACCAAATTCCCAAATCTGGTTGAAATTTGTTCTTGGAATTGTGACTCAAAACTTGGCATGGCAGGATGTGGCCTGATGATGCCTCTTGCCTGCCCTTTGGCAGCGACTTGGATGCAAGCATAACAAAGTAGTCGGACTGCTGGGAGCCCCATATTAGCCCTGTCAGGAAGACACCTGAGGAAGTGAGGCTGACTGAGGCTGATGCCAGTGTGGAGTCTGGGTCTGCAAAGCAGTCAGCACTGCTCAGAGGAGACGTAGTTCCTGAAATGCCAGCAGCTACTGCCCATGCTGCTAGCAGGCACTGGAACAGAAAGCCCAAAGAACGATGACTAAAACCTAGCTCTTTTCTTCCTTTCTGTCCCCAGTCAGCATTGGAGCTCTCCATAAGGCAGGAACAGCCTCATCTTCAGGGTGCAGAAGTGCTAAGGTACATATGTTGCTGATACCACTGGGAAGGAGAGAGTGAAAGAGAGGGAACATTTCCCTGTTAGAGCACACTTGGATGAGCCAAAGGAGGAGGCAATTACAGAAAGCTGTGTTACAACTTTGGTTACCTAGGCTGGGGTCTATCTTTTCCATGACAACTGTGCTTGGCTTGGGCCACTTCCCTTCTCAGCCAGCCTTAAAAAACACAATTACATAGTAAGTGGCAGACTGCTTTTTAATTCTGTCTTTGTTGTTGGCTTGTTGCATGTCTCACTTCTTCCTGTTGCATCTTTGCTGAGGGATGTTTTCACTTTTTTCCCAGAGCTGCTCTGCTCAGGAAGCCTTTCTCATCAGCCAGTAGTGAGTAGAAGTTTCTCCAGTCCACCACTGCTCTGTTGGTTGACTCCTCTGTGGCCATGTAGTACCCCTCCCAAATGAACATTTTCTTTCTCTCTTGTTTTGGTGAAGAGAAGCAGTTGTGTTTTCAATTTGCAAGCTGCACAATCTCCTGCCTGCCTCAATAAAATGTGTGAAGTTTTGGGTGTGCAGTGCACCATCATGTGAGCTTTTTTGATAGTAAATTTCTCTTCTCCTTTTCTTTAGCTTTGAGGTAGAGCATAGAGACACAGGTAGATTTTGGACACATCTTAACCACGGCCTGTGTAGCTAGGCTGTTTTGCTGACAGAAACCATTACCATCATCTTCTGTGCCAAGGACTTTTCAGACCAGGTTCCTGATCCTGCTTACCTGGAGCTGAGTCACCCTCTGTGTGTGTGAGCAGGGTCGTTGGAAAAACTGCAGAGTTTGCACCCACATGGAGTTAGGAAATTATGATGGGGAACCACCTTTGGTGTGTGTTTTCATTAGCTACAGTTGGTGTGCATCTGCCCCAGGTTTGTCTGGGCAAGTTGTGGATGACAGTAAGATGATCTGAGAAGCAGGGGAGCAGGGCTCTGTGTTACACTGGAGCAGATGTTCCCACAGGGCATGGAGACAGGGTAGAAAATATGATGAAGATGGTGAGTGTACTGCATGCACAGTGTGAGGTTATAAATACTTGTGCCTGTACAGAGTAATGCACACATGGCATGGCCTAGCTGAAGCAGAACATGAATCAGATGGCATCCAAGTATGAGTACCTAGTCACATAGTAGGAAATGCTGGTATTGCTAGTGGTGCCTGCTAGAGATACATCAGTTTCTCCCACTTCAGTCAAACTCTACAGAAGAGCTGTTACTGAGAAATAGGTTTGTTTTGTTTCATGAGCTGTGTTACCCACTTTGAAAGTACTGCTGAAATGCAATCCTGTTCACGTTGCAGTGCTCTGGTGCTCCTAGGGACTAATAGTCATGTTAAATTTGTTTTGCAAAACCAAAATCGTCCAAAAGAAGCATTTTTAGATTATGCTTATCCATTGCTGCTAATTGCAGCACACAGCCTTGTCTCTCTGTATGCCAGACACCTTCTAATTTCTTTGTTCTGTTCTTTTGGACCTCTGAGCAAACAAAATCTTGGCTAAATTAAAGGCTTACTTTCTGAAATAAAGCCTTGTTCTGTGGAGTTTATATAAACTAATTTCCCCTGTCATTTGGAGATGGCAGAATAAAAATTCTGTGTCCATTGTTCTGGCATTTTCACCAAGTCACTTTGTGTCTGGAGCCAGTGCTCATCTATTATTAATGTATCATTGATGAATGATGTATTTTCTACCAACATATGGCCAAAATGTATGATTTCAAGCAAGGGTACTCTGCTCCCTCTTTCCTCATAAACAAAAGCACTTCTATTTATCTATGCTTATAAGCCTAAAATGAGAATTTTCTTTTCCTGTACACAGCTAATTGTAACCAGGACATATATTAACATACTGGAAGTTTTTTTCCTCTGTAGTGTAGCTGAGAAGGACTTCGAGAGTGAGTCTTGTTCAAATCCCTGCATAAGGGAAGAGGCATGAAAGTAACTGGGGAGTTGGAAAAAGTTTTTCACTGCTTGGCCATTTTTACCCTTTCATAGAATCAGCCAGGTTGGAAGAGACCTCCGAGCTCATCCAGCCCAACCTAGCACCCAGCCCTAGCCAGTCAACCAGACCATGGCACTAAGTGCCCCAGCCAGGTTTGGCTTCAACACCTCCAGGCACAGCCACTCCACCACCTCCCTGGGCAGCCCATTCCAATGCCAATCACTTTCTCTGACAACAACTTCCTCCTAACATCCAGCCTAGACCTGCCCTGGCACAGCTTGAGACTGTGTCCCCTTCTTCTGTTGCTGGTTGTTTGGGAGAAGAGCCCAACCCCACCTGGCTGCAGCCTCCCTTCAGGTAGTTATAGACAGCAATGAGCTCTTCCCTGAGCCTCCTCTGCTGCAGGCTGCACACCCCCAGCTCCCTCAGCCTCTCCTCACAGGGCTGTGCTCCAGGCCTGTCACCAGCTTCATAACCCTTCTCTGGACACCTTCCAGCACCTCAACATCTCTCTTGAATTGAGGAGTCCAGAACTGGACACAGCACCCAAGATGTGGCCTGAGCAGTGCTGAGTACAAGGTCAGAATAACCTCCCTTGTCCTGCTGGCCACACTGCTCCTGAGCCAGCCCAGGATGCCATTGGCTCTGCTGCCCACCTGGGCACACTGCTGCCTCATCTTCAGCTACTCTCTCCCAGCACCACCAGCTCCTTCTCTGCCTGGCTGCTCTCAGCCACTCTGTCCCCAGCCTGTAGTGCTGCTTGGGGTTGTTGTGGCCAAAGTGCAGAATCCTGAACCCTGTGTTCTATCTATCTATCTGTAACCTGTGTGTGATAGTTGGTGTTTTGATGCTACTACTATGGAAAAAGTTTATTTTTCATCTCAAGCCTTTAGGTGTCTAAATATGTTCAAGTAGGATGTAATATTTTTAAAAACCTTTCTTTGTCAAATAAATGAGAAACCATCTTCCAAGATTTCCACATTCTGTAATCATGGAAGAATATATTTGCATTTTCTAGAAACTGATAACCTAATGGCTAACCTGATAGCATTCTAAGGTGCCATAACTGAATGGGTAGAATCAGGGAGAGCAGTGGATGTAGTCTGCCTTCACCTTAGCAAGGCCTTTGACACTGTCTCCCATGACACCCTAGTGAGCAAGCTCAGGAGGTGTGGGATGGAAGAGCAGGCAGTGAGGTGGGTTAGGAACTCTGGTTCAGAGGGTGGTGATCAATGGTGCCAGGTCCAGCTGGAGAGCTGTAATCAGTGGAGTCCCCCAGGGATCAGTGCTGGTCCCGGTGCTGTTCAACATCACCGTTGGTGACACTGATGAGGGCACAGACAGACAGAGTCTGCTCAGCAAGTTTGCTGCTGACACCAAGCTGGGAGGCTTGGCTGAGACAGCTGCAGGCTGTGTGGCCATCCAGAGAGCCCTGGACAGACAGAGCTGGGCACAGAGGAACCAGATGAGGTTCAACAGGGACAAGTGCAGAGTCCTGCACCTGGGGAGGGATAATAAACTGCACCAGGACAGGCTGTGAGGTGACTGCTGGAGAGCAGTGCTGTGGAGAGGGACCTGGGAGTGCTGGTGGAGAACATCCATGGCACAACAATGTGCCCTTGTGGCCAAGAAGGCCAATGGGATCCTGGGGTGTATTAGGAGGAGTGTGTCCAGCAGACCAAGGGAGGTTCTCCTGCCCCTCTACTCTGCCCTTATGAGACCTCATCTTGAGTACTGCCTTCAGTTTTGGGCTCCCCAGTTGAAGAGGTACAGGGATCTGCTGGAGAGAGTCCAGCAGAGGGCTACAAGGATGAGTAGGGGACTGGAGGGCATGGCTGATGAGGAGAGGCTGAGGGACCTGGGGCTGCTTAGTCTGGAGAAAAGAAGACTGAGAGGGGATTTATTAAATGTTTATGAATATCTGAGTGCTGGGGGTCAGGGTGGGGGGCCTGGCTCTGCTCACTGCTCCCTGGGATAGGACAAGGAGCAATGGGTGTAAGCTGCAGCACAGGAGGTTCCAGCTCAGCACAAGGGGGAACTTCTGTACTGGAAGGGTCCCAGAGCACTGGCACAGGCTCCCCAGAGAGGCTGTGGAGTCTCCTTCTCTGGAGCCTTTCAAGGCCTGTCTGGATGTGTTCCTATATGACCTGAGCTAGATTGTGTGGTCCTGCTCTGGCAGGGGGGTTGGACTCGATCTCCTTGGATCTCTTCCAACCCCTGACATCCTGTGTGATCCTGTGATTTTGCTTCCTTTTCACCAGCTCTTTTTCCCCTGACTGGAACATACATAGGAAATTTTGGGGTTTGGTTTTCTTTGGTGTTTTAGGTTTTTTTTCTCCTGCACCTAGACACAATTAAGAAAACAGCTCCCTCACATGTCTTGCAAAGCCAGCACTGCCCCTTCATTTACTGGTGGTGTTGTCCCTTTATAAATGTACTTTTACCAGTAAGCTGCTGTGGTGGTTTGGCCCTGACTGGGGGCTAAATGCCCACCAAAGATGCTCTATCACTCCCCTTCTTAGATGGCTTAGCGGAGATGGGGAAATATAACAGAAGATGGGGGAATGTAACAAGTCTTATAAATATGAAACAGGAGCAATGTAATAGTAATAAACAGAAGCAAAAGCTGTCTGTGGGAAGCAAAAGCAAAGAGCAATGTTGTTCTCTACTTGCCAGTACCAGCTGGTGGTCAGTTTCGGGCAGCAGGGCTTCACCCCTAACGGTTGTTCTGAAGGACAGATGCCGATGCCGACAGCAAATATCCCACATGCTTCCATCTTTCACCTAGTTCTTACAGATGAGCTGATGTCATATGGCTCAATCAGGACGTGTTAGGTAGTGCTTTGGTGTCGCAGAGAAAGCCTCTGGGCTTCGCTCTTTGAGCACTGCACAGGCTGCTTGTTTCCTGGTACAGCGAGTGTTTGGCTCCTTGAGTTATAGCTGCAACTTCTGTGCCTAATGCTTTCTATATCAAATCTTACCATTTGTCATAACAAAGGGTCTGTTTCTATTAAAGAAGTGCTGCATTAACATGTGCTCTGGCTGACAAAGAGCAAATCTTTGGACAGCAGACCCAAGTATTTCCATATCTTTCTCCCCACACCAGCCAAATGTATTTGGATTAATTCCATGGATATGCTGCACATCTGTGAGTTACCATGCTCTTGAGGGTTACCTAGATCATGTCAATCCCTCAGAAGGGATTGTGTGTGTGTGAAAATAATTAGTGGCACTGCTGATTCCTCTTCTGAGTGACAGCACTATAGCAGAGGCCTAAGTCAAATTTGTCCTACCTTCTCTGATGATTTACACTACAAAGCAATTATCAATAAGGAAGTTGATCAAACAACTCAATTTCTACCAAGGTCAGCCAGAGCTGGTAAGGATTGTGTGCAGAACAAAGCCTGATGTTTGTTTTAGTGTGTTTAGATTTCTAAAGGCCACTAAAGACACCTAAGCTGTGTTCTGGATTAATACATGATGCAGAGACCAGCAGGATGTAAAGGACTGCTCATCTCACCATGTCAGTTGTTCAGTGGCAATGTGATGAATGTGAAATGTTCCCAGTCTTCAGGGCGGAAAGCAGAACTGTCCTTGCAGGATGCTTTGGCTGTTCACAAATGGAGAGTTTGGCAGCCAGAGGATCTGAGGATCACAAAGTTGAGACTCTGGACAGGAGCACACTCCACCAGCAGCTCCATCTGATTCACATCAAGAGGTTTCCAGGTTGAAAAAGCAAAGGGAGTGATAGGAGGGTAGGGGAGAAAGGAAGGGAAAAGAGAAAAGCAGTGCTGTAGCCATTTAGCACCATTCAGGGTAGCCCAGCAGCGTGGCGTTTTATTTGGCTACGTGTTGGAAGCTAGCACAGTTTGAGCACCAACCTCTCTGCTTTTGGGGGTGCTGCCTCTGTGCGATGTGTTGCAGCAATTTGGTGCCTTACTGGTGAGGAACAGTTGCAATAAAGGTTTTTATGGGAAAGACAGCATTAGAGAGATGGGCATGTGGAAAAAAAAGTTGTGTTAGTGCTCCTTGAATGCTCTGGAGAAGTGACATCCCACCTGCATGTGGTGACCATGTACGAAGAGGCCAGAGATCGGTGATGCTGGAGACATTATTCTCCCCAGCCAAAATCTGGCTGCCTTGTTTGGTCCAAACCTGTTACCAGCTCGTCCTCAAGCATATATGGTGTGTGTGTGCTGCAAGCGTTACATGACTTTTTTCTTCTAGCTAGCTATAGAACACCTCTTTCAGAAAGGTGCAACAATGCAACTTTTATTGTCTTCTAAGCCAGAAGTTCACCCACAGAAGAGAATCCTTTTCTAGTTGGCCTGAGTGATGATGGTGATGATGGGGAAGTAGCTATTTTCTGAGCATCTATTTCAGCTTAAGCTCTATTAAACAGAAAGTGCTTTTTTTTTTTTCTTTATGTGACAGTTAAATGAGATAAACTATTTTTAATGCAAATACTTTTAAGTGATAATTAAAATCTGAGAGTTGGCAGCTAAGACAAACAGTTAGACTTGTCTTTCTTCACTGAAGTATGAATTTCTTTCTTTGCTTTGAAGCATCCTGTTTTCTTTAGGTTGAAGTATGTTATGAACTTTTTTAACCCTGAGGATTTACTTTGCCATCATAAATTCTGTTTCTCTCCAAATGCAGATGTTGAGGCTGGTGCTGTAGTGGCCATGATGTTATCTGTCTTCTTGTTCAGGCCAACTAAAGAAAACACCACACCAAAGCAGCCAGGAGAAAAGGGACCTGGGGGTACTGATAGATAGTAGGCTGAAGATGAGGCAGCAGTGTGGCCAGGTGGGCAGCAGAGCCAATGGCATCCTGGGCTGGCTCAGGAGCAGTGTGGCCAGCAGGACAAGGGAGGTTATTCTGACCCTGTACTCAGCACTGCTCAGGCCATACCTTGAGTGCTGTGTCCAGTTCTGGGCTCCTCCATTCAAGAGAGATGTTGAGGTGCTGGAAGGTGTCCAGAGAAGGGTTATGAAGCTGGGGAGGGGCCTGGAACACAAACCCTATGAGGAGAGGCTGAGGGAGCTGGGGGTGTGCAGCCTGCAGAAGAGGAGGCTCAGGGCAGAGCTCATTGCTGTCTGCAGCTCCCTGAAGGGAGGCTGTAGCCAGGTGGGGTTGGGCTCTGCTGCCAGGCAACCAGCAACAGAACAAGGGGACACAGCCTCAAGCTGTGCCAGGGCAGGTTCAGGCTGGATGTTAGGAGGAAGTTGTTGTCAGAGAGAGTGATTGGCATTGGAATGGGCTACCCAGGGAGGTGGTGGAGTCGCTGTGCCTGGACGTGTTGAAGCCAAGCCTGGCTGGGGCACTTAGTGCCATGGTCTGGTTGACTGGCTAGGGCTGGGTGCTAGGTTGGGCTGGATGAGCTTGGAGCTCTCTTCCAACCCGTTTGATTCTGTGATTCTGTGATTCTATTGACAAGGTCTTGTAATGACAGGACAAGGGGTAATGGGTTTAAACTGGCAGAGGAGAGACTGAAACTAGATGTTGGGAAAGGGTTCTTTGCAGTGAGGGTGGTGAGACCCTGGCACAGGTTGCCCAGGGAGGTTGTGATCTTAGATGATGTTTGCTGATTCTGTGCTCCACAACCTCCCTGCAGGTGTTCAAGGCCAGGTTGGATGAGGCCTTGGGCAGCCTGTTCTCGTGGGTGGTGTCCCTACCTATGGCAGGGGGTTGGAACTGGGTGATCCTTGAGGTCCCTTCCATCCCAAAGCATTCTATGAATGTTTAGGACATATGGATGAAATAGGCTGGGGCTGTAGATTTGAGGACACAGGACAGAAGCAAGGCGATGGCCTGGGTTTGCCCATGCTATAGATTGTTGTAAACAAACACCACTGCAAAGTGTAACCCCCACAAAAAATGTCTGCTGCTGGTTTTTTTCATGTCTGTGGGTGAGCTTCATTGTGATAACAGAGGTCAGCTTCTGAGGGACTGTGCCCTTGGTCTCGTTGCACTAGCAAAGTCGTGGGTTTGAGTGGTGAAATGCCCCTCGGTACCTTGCAGTTAGAGCAGCGGCTCAGCGACAGCTCGACGTGCGCTTGTGTTCGGGGCTGCAGCAGTGGCACTACCTGCGCACTGCTTGTGTCTCGCACGGGAACTGTTCGCTAAACAAGGCAAATGTAAACAGGAGGCTTTTTTTTCCCAGAAGGTTGCTCCTTCAGCTTCCTGTCCATCCCAGAGGTCAGATCCTTCTTTGTGAGACCAAACCAGCTGCTGACGCAGTGTGACACTGAAGAATGACAATATTATGATCTATGGCACGGTTAAGAACTTGGAGTTAAAGGTTGTAGCGGAGAAATGTCCTTTCAGCATGTTCCTGCAAGCCTTAAGTGGCAAGAGAAAAATGCCTTTGAAATGATTTCTCATTTAGAATGCTTCTTTCTTCATATTTTAGCCTTTAAACACTTTTCCCCTGCCCAAGTGGTAGTGTGAATTTCTGCTTCTCGCATTTTACTGAGTCCCTCTGAGGCTGGATGAAGCTGCGCTGCCGCTGACCCTGACCCACAGCGGTTCTGCGTAGCTCCGGGCACAGCCTTGCTGTGCACCAGAATTAGAGAATGTATTGACTGATTTTTAAATCTGATTGATTATTTTATATTAATTTTAAACCTACTAACCCCCAAAACTTTATTTCAAATAAATCATTGCATAATTAACATGTAAAACCATCATATATCAACTGTCACTGTTTTCATTACTTTTAAAATGCCAGGCAGGAGAGGAAGGCCAGTGCTAGCCCACAGGACAAACACATGCTCCTGCTTCTGCAAACCCATTCTCACACTGAAGAGCTTGGCTGACGTCGGTATAAGCCAAGTGAAGTAGTCCCTACAACCACAGCTTCTAAAAGCTCAATAAAGTTTGTACATACAATTCACAGCCATGAGTTTTCCACACCTACACACCAACTCTCTAATATTAGAGGGCTGTCTGTATTCTACTTGCATCTAACAGTTTCCAAGATTCATAGAATCACAGAATCAGACAGGTTGGAAGAGACCTCCAAGATCATCCAGTCCAACCTAGCACCCAGCTCTGGCCAATCAACCAGACCATGGCACTGAGTGCCCCAGCCAGGCTTGGCTTCAACACCTCCAGACACAGCCACTCCACCACCTCCCTGGGCAGCCCATTCCAATGCCAATCACTCTCTCTGACAACAACTTCCTCCTAACATCCAACCTAGATCTGCCCTGGCACAACTTGAGACTGTGTCCCCTTCTTCTGTTGCTGTTGCCTGGGAGAAGAGCCCAACCCCACCTGGCTACAGCCTCCCTTCAGGGAGTTGTAGCCAGCAATGAGCTCTGCCCTGAGCCTCCCCTTCTGCAGGCTGCACACCCCCAGCTCCCTCAGCCTCTCCTCACAGGGTTTGTGCTCCAGAAGCAGGTAGCAACATTTTGCAGCACACTGAGGTTTGTAAAAGCTCAAATGAAGTGCTGACAATGGAGTTCAAGGCTGAGCTCAAGATACAGCCTCAGATAATCCACCCCCTCCTTCATCATTACTTCTCAGGGAGGCTCCCAGCTGTGAAAGACTTTGGGATGGAGGTTCGGGCCCCTGGATTTCGATAAACATTTTTGGTCTAGTGGTAGGTCTCTGTGGCACCACTGTGAGAATGGCGGCGGCAGAAGAGGAAATGAAATCACACCTCAGGAGCTCTTCTGTGGTGAGCTGTTGTCATTTAGAAAAATAAACCCTGTCTCAAAAATTTAACTCTATGCCAGCCAAAGCCGGTACGTGAGGTCTGGCCAGAGGCTGTGGAAGCTGGCTATGGAGCCGATGCTTGTGCTGCAGGGGGCAAAACTCTCACAGAAAATGCCCATAAAAGAAAATGGCAACTCAAGGAAGAATTAACTGTGGCAGGAAAAAAAACATACTTGGGTGAGAGAAAGAAGTTAGAGAGCTGCCTGCCTGTTGTAGGAAAAGAACCAGCAATTTGCCTTCATTTTCCAGACTTCAGTTGTTTGGCTGTCCCGTGTGCCGAGGGACAACCTGCATTTTACAGTACCAGAGTGACTTCTGTTAATTCAGTGCTTACAACAAACAAACATTTCAGAGTAGCAACCCAGCTAGCGGTAGTAGCTGTCTCAATGAGATTGGCTGCTAGGCTAGAGCAAAGTCACCTAATTTCCAGTAGAGGTAGCAAAGACAGGTAAAAACATTGTCAGTTAAAACATATTTTATCCTGATTACCGTAGAACTCATTATTATGATTAAAGATGTACTAGCCGTGACATGCCAGCTACATGCTGGTAGCAGAAAATACCTGCTGTTTGTAGGTTATTATCAACCTCCTTTGAAGAAAATCAGTCTTTCTTTACATTTGCAATGCAATGAAACCCCAGGCATTTCTTTGCATCTTTAATGTGAGCATGCTTTTCAAACACAGACACCCAGCTGCAGAGCGCGACTGAATACCCCTCTTGCCAGCAGACAGCTCACTGCCTTTGTCACGTTTTCTTACATGCCATGGAACAAAAAAAAAAAGGATTTTTTGAGTGAATTAGTTATTATTTGTTGACATTTTTATATATGTGTATGTATACACATATATATGTATACACACACCAGAAGGAAATTGGATAACAGTGCTTAGCAGAGTGCTCTGCAGTATTCTGAGCCGTAATTGTAAATATCATTGCTAATGTTATATGATACCACAAATTGTTATTAAGGGAAGTTGCTGGCATGAAAATGATGAACTGCAACACAGCAATTTACCTGCTAGAGTGTGATGGAAAAAAGTTACAAAAGTGCAAGTCAAATCCAAGTCCAGATATCACTAAGCCCATTTCAGAGTGAGTTTAGTCTGAAGGTTTGGCACAGTTATTTTCATGGAGAGATGTATCTTAACCATCAGCTTCAGTAAGCTCCAGTTACTTGGCCAAATAGCTACTGTCCAAGTGTTAAACTGAGTGCTTTTTCAGTGAAATGGTGGATGTGTCATCCCTCCTGTCTTTGTTATCTTTTAAATAACTAAGCACATGTGCACTGTTAGCACTGTAATGTGAACACACCCACGGTGGGGGTTTTCTTTTGCCCAAGAAGAAAATGACTCTTGTGATCCAAAAGGTTTTTGGTATTTTGCCTTTTTACAACCAGCTGTTGTCCTCCTTTTATTGTGGGCACATCTCAATAACTAGGTGGTACTGAACCTAGATATTATAGGTAGAGAAAGGGATTCTCCTTGCAGTTGTAAACTTACTGGGTTTATTAACTAGAGCAACTCCAAGATGGGCTAGTCATGTGTGAAGACATCACTTGCTTAACATAACATTAAATCACAATTTATATTTCTCTTTCCAGTCTAGCTTAGTTTTATTTAATTTTAATGAATTTGATCCTTTTTATATTCCTGATTTCTTTTCCTTACCAACTGTTGTAAACGTAGCTTTATTATCTCCCATTTTTATCCCCTATGCTTCTTGCTGTTGCAGCTTGCCTTGGATGGCAGATTATTGGTTACTGCCTACGGGAGCCTTTTCCATGAGCTAATTTAGCTGTCAGTCTGAAATTGGTAAAAAGGATGAAAGATGGATCGCAGGCCTCGGGCATGCCTGCACCAATATCTGGCATATCCCTATCTGGAAGTGATCTTATTAAAACAGATTTGAAAAATATTTTCCCAAATGTTGCTCTGCCATCATGTCGTGGAGCTCGGAAGCACATTTTTTGCAAGGAGACTGCTGATTCTGTGGCAGCTCTCTCTTCTGCTTTTATTTTCCTGAAAGGAAGAAAACAGTGTTTATAGACCAGATCAATAGAAAAACAAATAGACTGGTATATTCCCCAGAGAAATTGCTAGAGAGAAGACAGATGCACAGAAATTTAATATTCTTGTAGGCAAAAATCATGAACATGGTGCTTCTGTTCAGCTGAAGTGAGCTGTAGTAAATAAACATCTGAAATAAACATTCGAGAATTAATAATAATTTAAAAAAAAAAAAAAAAAAAGGTTTTGAGCTCAGCTTTGTGATTTGTTCCCTTGGTGAGGTGCCATATGTGATGGTTTGGGAGTTACCTGCCCCCCCCACGCTCTTGTGAAATCACCCAGACTAGACTCAGCTGAGCTGGAGGTTAAGGAATGAAGCTTTATATTCACAGCTTAGCACAATATACAAGCAGAGAGTTTCAATAGTTACAGCTAGAGACAGCAATACACAAGATAAAAAAAAGCAATACAGAAACCCAGCAGCCCTCCCAGAAACCAGAGTCCCCAGAAGGGGCTCCCAAACACCCTTCCACCTCCTTTCCACCCCTCTGCTTTATCCCAGACTTTGCCTTACATGCAAGGTGAGTTTGGAGAATCAGGCAGGGGGGTGAGAAAGCAGGATTAGTTGGACATCAGGTTAGGGAGAGAAGCGCAGGCAGCCAGATCCAGAGAGAGCAACTCTGTTATTTATGTTTGTGTTCATGTTCTTATCCATCTCAGCAAGCCTAGGAGTGCAGCAGCCATCACCAGTGTTTCCTTTTCACAGCCTAGAATCTAATCCTTCTCACCAAAATATTCCAGCTGGCTTCAAACCAGCACACCACGTTTGAATTTGTGACCCTTTCAAAAAGTCATTTTGCAACTATTCATCCTCTCTTTTTAGATGCACAAGTTCGTACTGAGAACTGTGAGTTTAATATTGCCTCCATTTTTTATGAAGATGGTTATGTTCTTCTATGTGACCTTGGGCTTGTTGTTAGAGTTGACATGAGGTTTTGTTTATTTTCCACAATTATTTCTAAATAGAAGTAATAAAAATATGACTGCGACTTTCAGTTACAAGCTCAGTGTCTGTCTACTTTCTGTCCTTAAAATACAAATGTTGTCATTGTATCTAATCAATAAAAGGGATGAGCTATCTACTCAACAAAAGGGCTTGAGCTATCTGTGTCTGCTGTCTCAGGCTTCTTGCTGGATCTCCTGCACCAAACATCTATCTAGGAGGATGAGGAGTATGTTCCTGCAAGAGGAGCTGCAAGATTGTTATGAAGGGGTAATTAATTAATGCAGGATGATGTTTTTCCAAAATTAGTATTGTTTTTCAGTTTTGATATTCAAGAGACTCAACCCCCCTGACCACTGATTTTAATAATAATGGATTCCTCACATGGTCATGGAAACATTATATAGATAATAACTGGATCTAATAGTAACCAGTGAAAATATATAAACATTAGTTGAACTGGAAGAAAAGGTTTCTGTGGTCAAATATCTCTTGTGGTCAGTATAGCACTTGCCCACTAGATGGACTCGAGAAGCTCCTTTCTGCTAATGGCAGAAGGCAATGGTGAGTTACAAGAGGCTTTAAGTATTTACTCAATGTTATCTCTCGACTCGTGGGGCTAGCTACAGCTTCAGACAGTACCTAAATGCTTTCAGGGGATTCTGTTACTTGTCAGCCTCTGAGGCTCCTGAGTGCTGGGAAAGGAGGCAGACGATCTCTGACCTCATCTCCTGGCTGATCTATGTATCTCCAGGACTTCCCATCTTGGCAGCAGACTTTCAGGTGTAGACAGGATGTCTTGCGATGTGCTATGCAGGCCAGTGCTGTGGAGGCATTTAGAGCCTGTTCCTGGTCAACGCGAGGCAAGCAGTTTCCAGGCAGTGCAGCTGACCTAGCTTATCGTTTTAGCACAGTGCTGTAGAATGCAATGGCAGAATCACTGCCAGAAGCAGAAAGTGATAGCAGCAGGCAACTGCAGGCGTGAATACAGCAGCAGAGCACACTGTGTTTACTTGTGTATCTCTTTTTATGAGTGTAGCCCATGACTAATGGGCCTTTGGACACAGAATAGCCAATCAGAATGGCAGTCGGCCAAGCTTCACCATATTAGGTGATGCCATAGGCTTGCTGTCCCCAAATTTGGCAAAAGCATGGGCCTTGCACAAGGCAGGCACAAGCTAAGTGTGTGTACCTTGTTTACCACAGGAGGTAGACAAGTCTGGGCAGGCCAGAGTCTTTAGACTCAGTGGCTCCAGGTTTTTTGTCCTCTTCCCTGCAGTTGCTTCTCCCCATAGCAGAAGGAGGGAGAGCAGAAAAACATGCCTGGGCAAGCCAGGACATGGATAAGCCTATTTTTGGCTATCAGGCCTACCATGACAAGGATGAGCCTTAAAAAGAGATAGTTGGCTGCTGTCACCCTCAAATTGATGCTGTGCTTTTTTGCCTGTCTCTTTGGAGGGTTACACATTCAGCTTTTTGAGAAACCACAAGCTTTTCCTCCGACAGGCCTGTTCAAAATCACATTTGTGTCAAGGGTGATACTTCTCTTCTCCGCTGAGAACACTTGTCACCGGCCACTGACAGCCAGCTTCAGCTAGCAGACCTTACCTTGCGTTGGAAGCACACAAATTGAGCTAGGAAAACCACCTTAGCTTCTATTCTTAATATTTAATATCTAGCAGAAGCAGCTACAAGCCTTCAGTAGCCTGGACTTAGTTTTTGTTTGACTGCATTTTCTACACCCAAAATGCTATATCGTCAATGTCTTTAAGGAATGCACCACCTGGAGTACAAGATAAAATGGGGGGGAGAGGTGTCAGTTGGTATGGGGAAGGAAGGGAGAAATGAAGCAGTAGTGCATGGGTTAGGGTTAGGGTTAGGGTTAGGGTTTTAAAACTACTTTTAAGTGTGAGAAATGCTTGTATACTGATGTCTTCTTCACTGTTAGTAACAGTGATTTATCTCTAAACAACTTCATGTAGTTTAGGCGTAATATTAACTTAAAGGGAGGTAGATTTTGCTGGTTTGAGGCTAACTGGAATATTTTAATGAGAAAAAAATAGATTCTAGGCTGTGAAAAGGAAACACTGCTGATGGCTGCTGCACTCATAGGTTTGCTGAGATGGACAAAACCAAGAACACAAAACATAGATACGTGTGTGTGTGTCTGTTGGAGCCTGTGCTTTCTCCCTGGGCTGCTTTCTGTATAACTAATCCTTCTGCTTCTAACCCCCCTGGCCAATCCTTCAACCTCACCTTGCACGTAAGACACATTCTGGGATAAGGTAGAGGGATGGAAAGAAGGTGGAAGGGTGGTTGGGAGCCCCTCCTGGGGACTCTGGTTTCTGGGAGGGCTGCTGTGTTTCTGTACCACTTTCAACTTGTCTATTTCTGTCTGTAGCTGTAACTACTGTAACGCTCTGCTTGTATCTTGTGCTGAGCTGTGAATATAAAGCTTCATTCCTTAACCTCCAGCCAGCTGAGTCTGGTCTGGGTGGTTCCATAAGAGGGGGGAGAGTGGGTGACTCCCAAACCATCACATGGATATGTGCAGTATGACATCTGGGAAGCTGGCACATTAGTGTTTTTTGGTTGTGTTTTCCACTCTGCATCTCACAATCCCTTGGGAGATTGGAACTGAGTTGTACTTACTCATTGGGCATGTTTTACCTAATGAAGTAGGTATGCATGTGCTCCTCTTAAATTTTCATTGTAGAGGCCTTTTGTGAGTGTTACAGAGACTGTTTTGTGAGTGGCTCTTGATTGTGGAGTTCCTTAATGGAAAAATATTTTTGAAGAACAATAGTCCAATCTTGCAAACTCTGCGGTGTGTGAGTGGATTTATCGGTGTGTGTTCACGCTGCACTTAGAGGGGCAAACAAATGAAAATGCATCACCCTGGTCAGTGTTCATTGGGGTATATTCCTCAAGAGGATAAGCATGGATCTGGATGCCACATGTTAGCTTATGTGATAAAACCTGGTCTGCATATAAACAAGGGAGCACTGGGAAACAATGTCAAGAGCTGAGCCCAAATAATATCCTGTCTCAGCTACTTCCA
Organism: Pogoniulus pusillus; assembly: GCF_015220805.1. Classification (NCBI taxonomy): domain Eukaryota; kingdom Metazoa; phylum Chordata; class Aves; order Piciformes; family Lybiidae; genus Pogoniulus; species Pogoniulus pusillus. The sequence continues at coordinate 971,534 of NC_087291.1, read as the reverse complement.
AGCCTGTCCTAGGAGCTCTAAGTCTATCAAAGGCCCATCTGCACAAGGCCAGATGGGAACCCAAATTACAGACATGGAGGAGGGAATACCCCATGTGGACTGTTCTCAGGAGACACTCAACCCTGTCAGCCCAGTGTGATGTGCATCAAGACACTGCAGTGTCAGTGAGGCTAAGGGGAACTCCTGCCTTGGTGTAAGGGATGCTTTTAGAGAGTTCACAGGAAGAGCATTTTTGGATTGTACACATCTACTTGTGGGATGCTTAGAGGTAGTCTTCATGAAAGTGGCAAGGGGAAATTTGGTAGTATGTTGTAGGTGAAACTTCAGCCTTGCCAGTAGCAATATAATCCAGTTAAAGCTGCTAACGTGGCAGTGTTGCTGAACTGTGTTCCAGCTAAATTTCAGAGGAAAGACACCAGCTATAGAGTCTCCTCGGGCTAGTGCCACAGGGCTCATGCATCTGAAAGCCACAGATTAGAGTCATAGAATCATAGAGTTAACCTGCTTGGAAGAGACCTCCGAGCTCATCCACTCCAACCTAGCACCCAGTCCTATCCAACCAACCAGACCATGGCACTGAGTGCCCCAAACAGGGTTTTATTGAACACCTCCAGGGATGGTGACTCCACCACCTCCCTGGGCAGCCCATTCCAATGCCAATCACTCTCTCCTAACATCCAGTCTAGACCTGCCCTGGCACAGCTTGAGACTGTGTCCCCTTCTTCTGTTGCTGGGTGTCTGGCAGCAGAGCCCAACCCCACCTGGCTACAGCCTCCCTGCAGGCAGCTGTAGACAGCAATGAGGTCTGCCCTGAGCCTCCTCTTCTGCAGGCTGCACACCCCCAGCTCCCTCAGCCTCTCCTCACAGGGCTGTGCTCCAGGCCCCTTCCCAGCCTTGCTGCCCTTCTCTGGACACCCTCCAGCTCCTCAACATCTCTCTTGAGTTGAGGAGCCCAGAACTGGACACAGACTGTGTGACTGCATCACTGTGAGGACTGTGTTGCCAAAGAGCTAGAGGAAGTGGAGCCTGGAGATGGTGCTGCTCCCTGTGCAGCCCACAGGGCAGATGAAACTACACTGCTCCTGTATTTATTGTAACTATTAAAATGATTCAGGAGTTAGCATTTTTCTTAATGTTTGAGAGAAGAGATCATTCAGTCTTAACAGCAGTAACCCTTCCTCATGTGTTTTTATGTGTTTTGGCAAATGCAGGTTTTTTATTAGCGTGAAATACATAGGAAGAGAGGTCTATTACTGCTCATGTATGCATCATGGACCTCGGGATACCAAATTTTGTTAGTCTTACTTGAAGGTAGTCTGCCAAGAGTATCATGTGGATTCTTAGAAGATAATTTGTATAACACTAGGAGAGTACCTTTAAAAACCCTCTTGTATCTTGATTTAATCTCAAGATCAGAAATCTGGGGGGGGAGGAAATGATCATTTTCTCAGACGTTATGCATCCCTGTAAGCCCCTGTGACCCTGACTAAAAAGTTAAGATCAGTTTAAAAAACCTGATGAGGTTTATCCAGTAGGAACACACCTAGGAGACAGAAGTGAAAATTCAAGTATGTACTAATTGGTCCTTTTGTTTGTAGAAACTGAGCATCTGTAGTTTTATTTGGTCATTGAAGGCTGTAGAGTTTCATTGCTAAGTACACATAGCTGCTTTGGATTTTCACTGGGAATTGCTCAGCAGCTCTTGAGGTCATGGTCCCTGTTTCTGAGCAGGCTTTTATTTAGGCTGGGTGTTTACATCATCATAGACTCACAGAACGGTTTAGGTCAGAAGGGAGCTCAAAGCTCAGCCAGTTCCAACCCCCCACCATAGAACAGGTTGCTCAAGGCCTCATCCAACCTGGCCTTGGTCACCTCCAGGGAGGTTGTGGATCACAGAAGCACACAATGTTTGATCTTTGATCACATTGTGTGCTTCTGTGATCCACAACCTCCCTGGGCAGCCTGTGCCAGTGTCTCACCACCCTCACTCTAAAGGACTTCTTCCTAACACCCAGTTTAAATCTCCTGTCTGCCAGCTTAAACCCATTACTCCTCATCCTGTCATTACAACCACCTTGTAAACAGTCCCTGCCCAGACCTCCTGCAGGTCCCCTGGAAACAAAGCTAACCAATACCTTTTTGTAAGGTGTTTGCTCTTTAAACTAGCAAGGAAAATCCTGAAAATGAATGCTTGTTGTAATATGTTATACAATACTGTCATGTGAATTGTGCCTTTGAGTTTCTGCTGAGAGGTACCAGCATTAGCAGTTCTATGAGGAATAATTTGAAGGAAGGAGAAAGTAATGACAGGAAGATAAGAAAACCTTTATAATGGAGCAGTTGATAAAGGTGTGGAGAAGACTGCTGTAGAAAATTATCAACTTCCCATTACTAAAGTATGTAAGAGCATATCTGTCAGGAAAAATGCTGCTGTAATTTATGCTGTCCTATGATAAAATGGCCTTGCACAATCCAATCCCAACCTTTTGTACAATGTTGTGGGTTGAAGTCCCTGGTATGATGTGTGTTACACCAGTGACTTGAAACTGCATTGCCTTATTCATCAGACCTGGCCATCTCACGAGATAGCACATAGAGGAAGGATCCTAGCATCCTGCATTCCTGGGTTTTCTAGGAATTCTTCCTCAGGAAACTCTTTTCCTATGAATCAGGAGGGCACCACTTGCTGTTATGGGGCTAGATGTCCTGGGAATCTTTCATAGAATCAACCAAGTTGGAAGAGACCTCCAAGCTCATCCAGCCCAACCTAGCACCCAGCCCTGGCCAATCAACCAGACCATGGCACTAAGTGCCCCAGCCAGGCTTGGCTTCAACACCTCCAGACACAGCCACTCCACCACCTCCCTGGGCAGCCCATTCCAATGCCAATCACTCTCTCTGACAACAACTTCCTCCTAACATCCAGCCTAGACCTGCCCTGGCACAGCTTGAGACTGTGTCCCCTTCTTCTGTTGCTGGGTGCCTGGCAGAAGAGCCCAACCCCACCTGGCTACAGCCTCCCTTCAGGCAGTTGTAGCCAGCAATGAGCTCTGCCCTGAGCCTCCTCTTCTGCAGGCTAGAAGTATGTTGAAGTAGGTGTTTAAGTCCAGAAATGTCCCAAAAGGGACAGGTAGCACCCCCAGAGAGTTGACGCTGCCCTCCCTCTTCTGAAGGGGGCCAGATCCCTGTCGTGTGTGCTCATTACACTCTGCACCAAGAGAGCTGGGCCTCCTCTAGCTACAGTAAGACATTTCCTCCTAGCATCCTATGCATCCCCTGGCACAACTTGAAACTGTGCCCTTGTTCTGTTGCTGGTTGTCTGGGAGAAGAGACCAACTGCACCTGGCTGCAGCCTGCCTTTGTTTCTGCATGGCGCCTCGGAGCGCCTCAGCCTGCCGTGTCTGGTGCCTGTCCCCACTGCGCTGAGCCTCTTTCCAGGCAGCTTTGCCGAGGAGCCAGGGGTGCCTGCGTAGGGGCCAAGCTATTTCATGTGCAGCCATACTTAGTCAGAGGTGCACTGCCTGGCAGAGAAACTCCACCTGAGTTTGAGGTGCTGGCACCTGTTGCAAGCTGAAGCAATGTAGCAGGAGTGACTGGGGAGTGTGCAGTGTGGGACAAGGTCTGGTGGAAGGGAAGGCAGAGGCGTCCTGAAGGCTCTTGCCTTTGGCTGGGTGGCTTTGGGCAGAGTTGTCAGTGTCAGAGACACCTGAAGAGCTTACAGTCCTGCTGAAAGTCACAGAGCACTTTCCTCAAGCATCTGCTTCTGCAGAGAAACAGAGTCTACATTAAATATGCTCTTTAGTGAGGGCCAGCTGCAGCAGCAAACATAACTGTGTTCTGACTGATAGGCTCTTTGGTTTTGCTGTCTATCAAAAAGTAGACTTTTAAATGTCTGAAAAAAGAGTACCAAAGGCATTGCAGATAACTCGGGTTGCCCAGAAGAGATGCATGAGAATAGCTGGTGACACTCTTTTCTCTCTCTGTCCCCATGGTGGGCTTTTCATCTCTCTGGTTTGAAAGCAGACTGTGTGTGAGGGGTGTTTAAAAATATCCAAACTGATCAGAAACATCTATGGCACAGAGGCAGAAACAGCCAGGAAAACAAACATACTGGAGATGAAATACAGATGAGATAGACATAGCAGTGTTCTGTGAAAGAGAGAGCCTGAACTCTAAAGCCAAGGAACACAAATATCGGGAGGTAAAGGACAGTTGCTTTATGATTCATGTTACTGTCTTCAATTAACTGTGATATAGAATTGCACTTCTTTTCCCTTTCAAAAGAGAAATCCATCTCCTTGCTTATTTTTCCACTTGCTGCTTTCTGTTTAAGTTAATTCAGCAGTAATTGGATACACTGTGTCCAATTCTTAATAAATCAACAGAACTTTCTAGTGATATTGACAGTGGCTTTGCTAGCTCCTTTGTTTCTATCGAGAGGTTTTTTAATGCTTCCAAACAGTTTGCTGTGAGCACCCTTGTTTGTTTGCCACACTGGGCTTTGTTCTGGCTGAGAACTTTGATTTATAACTGTATATAATTGATGGCTGTGGGGTAGGTGGACTATAGCTATTGCTCCTCCTCTTTTAATCTACCTTTGCGTAGACATCCATGTAGTGGAGCATTCTCAAGGGAACCAGGCTGGGAAATTCTCTGTATACCCAATGGGAGGCCATTAATCATAGTGAAGAGTCTCTACTGGCTGCAAGCACGTTTGTGAAAGTCAGGAAAACAAAAGTGGAGACCACCTCAAGATGACTGATCAAGAGAGTAGAAGTTAAAGCCAGCGTATTCATTGTGATACTAAAAAAAGGGGGAAAGGGGGAAAATGCATTAGCTTAGGCATTGCAAATTCCGTTGAGGCATCTTGATTCAGATAGATTGGTGTGATGGTTTGGGGGTTACCCCGCCCCCCCACACTTTTGAATTTGCCCCAGCTAACTCAGACGGACCCTGGGAATATAGATGAAGCAATTTATTTACAGCTAGCAGAATTTACAAGCAGCTATTTACAATATATACAGTTATATACAATTATATACAGAAATATACAAAGGATAAACAATACAAAAGCACAACTCCCCTCCCAGAAACCTGAGTCCCCAGGAGGGGCTCTCAAACCACCCCAACACCTTCCCCCGGCCCTCTCAACCTTACCCCAGTTCTCAGGAAGAAGAGAGGTGCAGCCAAGAGGTTAGGGAGCAAGGTTAGTAGGAGCAGGGTTAATGAGATGTGACCAGGTCTAAGGCCAAAGCAAGAGTGAGAAACAAAATGGAGAATAAGACTTTCTTCTTCCCAGAGTTCTCAGCGAGACTGTGAGAGAAGTAGACACAATTGTTTTTCATTTCACTGCCCGTTATCTAGTTCTTTTACCAAAACATTCCAGCTTGCTTCAAACTAGCACAATCCACCCCTTGTCTACTTCGCTCAGAGCATCGCTGAGAATTATCCAATCTAATCTAAACCAATATTTACACTAAAACAATATATATACAAGTTCAGTTCACACTTCAATCAGATGTAGGTGATTCAAAAGCTCAGAACAGGGACTCCCAGGTGATGTTGCGTTCGTGCTCACGTACTGTAGATTCTATCGTAGATTCTCTCAGTGTTGGGCGCCGATGTTACCTAGAACAGAAAACTCCTAACAGCTTGAATTTAAACTCTCTCAGCTAAGGTTAGATTTCTCTGTGGAATACACTGGATTTCACCATTCTCCTGCATTACCCAGTATGTATGACCAGGACCTTCAGCAGATACCACCCCTCGGACAGGTTTCCCTTCGCCTGAAGGAGAAAATACCCAAACAGTTTTCCCTAACAGATTCTTCTCACGTACAACAGGAACTTTATCACCATCTACTGTTTGGACCAAATCTGATTGTGCAGGTCCTGCTCTGTTTACTGAACCTCTACTATTTACCAACCAGGTAGCTTGTACTAAATGTTTGTCCCAGTTTTTCAGAGTTCCACCCCCCATGGCCTTTAGGGTGGTTTTCAGCAAACCATTGTAGCGTTCAATCTTCCCTGAAGCTGGTGCATAGTAGGGTATGTGATAGATCCATTCAATACCATGCTCTTTGGCCCAGGTTTTCACAAGATTGTTCTTGAAATGAGTACCATTGTGTGACTCGATTCTCTCTGGAGTTCCATGTCTCCACAATATTTGTCTCTCCAAACCAACAATGGTGTTACGTGCAGTAGCATGTGGAACTGGATAGGTTTCCAACCATCCAGTGCTGGCTTCTACCATCGTCAGCACATACTGCTTGCCAGAACGAGATTGAGGTAAAGTGATGTAGTCAATCTGCCAGGCTTCACCATACTTGTACTTTGACCATCTATCACCATACCATAAGGGCTTGATTCGCTTAGCCTGCTTAATAGCAGCACAAATGTCACAGTCATAGATGACTTGGGTGATAGCGTCCATGGACAAGTCAATCGACCTATCACGAGCCCATCGGTACGTTCCATCTCTGCCTTGATGTCCAGATGAGTCATGGGCCCACCGAGCTAAGAACAGCTCACCTCGGTGTTTCCAATCAAGGTCAATGTCAAGTTCAGAGGTGGTATCAACTTGAGCAATCTTAGCAGCTTGATCTGCCTTCTGGTTATGTTGATGTTCCTCAGTGGCTCTGCTCTTAGGCATGTGTGCATCTACGTGCTGCACCTTCACTGGAGTTCTCTCCAGCCGTGCATCAATGTCCTGCCATAGATCAGCACACCAAATAGGCTTTCCTTTCCTCTGCCAACCATGCTTCTTCCAGTCCTTCAGCCAACCCCATAGAGCATTGGCTACCATCCACGAGTCGGTGTAGAGGTAAAGGATAGGCCAATTTTCACGTTCAGCCACATCAAGAGCAAGTTGAACAGCTTTTACCTCAGCGAACTGACTGGATTCTCCTTCGCCATCTTTCGTTTCGGTAACTCTCCTGGTTGGACTCCAAACTGCTGACTTCCATATTCGCTTGTTCCCAACAAGACGACAGGAACCATCTGTGAACAAAGCATAGTTCTTTTCCTGATCAGAGAGATCACCATAGGGAGGAGCTTCCTCAGCACGAGTTATTTTCTCCTCTGGAGGTTTGGAACAGTCTGTGCCTTCCGGCCAGTTGGTGATCACCTCCACCAGACCAGGTCGGTCAAGATTACCCATTCGTGCTCGTTGGGTTATCAAAGCCATCCATTTAGACCAGGTTGCATCTGTGGCATGATGTGGTGATGAACCTTTGCCCTTGAACATCCAGTTAAGAACTGGCAGTCTAGGAGCTAAAAGCAATTGTGACTCAGTTCCAATCACTTCAGAAGCTGCTTTCACTCCCTCATAGGCTGCTAGAATCTCTTTCTCAGTTGCAGTGTAATTTGTCTCTGAACCTCTGTAACAACGTCCCCAGAAACCAAATGGACGACCACGTGTCTCATTTGGAGCTCTCTGCCAAAGACTCCAAGTTGGACCATTGTCACTGGCAGCCGTGTACAGAATGTTTTTAATGTCCGGACCAGATCTCACAGGACCCAAGCCCACTGCATGGACTACTTCTCGCTTGATCTGATCAAAGGCTGCTTGTTGTTCAGGTCCCCACTCGAAATTGTTTCTCTTACGAGTCACATCATGCAGAGGTTTGACAATCTGACTGAAACCAGGAATGTGTAGTCTCCAAAATCCCACCACACCAAGAAAAGAAAGTGTGTCCTTCTTACTGGTGGGAACTGCCATAGTAGAGACTTTGTTGATCACATCCTGAGGAATGTAACGGCGACCATCCTGCCACCGCACTCCCAGAAACTGAATTTCCTTGGCAGGTCCTTTGACCTTGTCTCTCTTAATGGCAAAACCTGCTTGCAACAGAATGTCAATGATTTTGTTACCTTTCTCGAAGACTTCCTTAGCAGTTTGGCCCCACACAATGATGTCGTCGATGTACTGGATGTGCTCTGGAGCTTTACCTTTCTCCAGTGCATTGTGGATGACTGAGTGACAGATGGTTGAGCTGTGTTTCCACCCCTGAGGCAAACGATTGAACTGGTACTGGATTCCTCTCCAGGTGAATGCAAACTGAGGCCTGCACTCCTTTGCTATGGGAATAGAGAAGAAAGCATTAGCAATGTCTATGGTTGCATACCATTTAGCCTCCTTCGATTCCAGCTCGTACTGGAGTTCCAGCATGTCCGGCACAGCTGCACTCATGGGTGGTGTCACCTCGTTGAGGGCACGAAAGTCAACTGTCAGTCTCCAGTCGCCCGTAGGTTTGCGCACAGGCCAGATGGGACTGTTGAAAGGTGAATGAGCTTTCTCGATGACAGCCTGACTCTCCAATTGACGAATCAGCTGATGAATGGGCAACAAAGAGTCATGGTTAGTTCTGTACTGCCTATGATGAACAGTTTGAGTTGCAATTGGCACTTTCAGGTCCTCTATGTCATGATGTCCCACAACTGCAGATTCATCAGAAAGTTCAGGTCTAATAGACAATTTCAATTTATCATCCTCAATCTCTACAGATGCTATTCCAAAAGCCCATTTATGACCCTTAGGATCTTTGAAACAACCTTGTCTCAAAAAGTCAATTCCCAGAATGCAAGGCGCATCAGGACCAGTTACAATAGTATGTGTCTTCCACTCTTTACCAGTTAAACTGATCTCAGCCTGTACCTTAGTTAACTCTTGAGATCCACCTGTGATTCCAAAGATAGAAATGGACTCTGACCCTTTGCAATTTGATGGCAATAAAGTACACTGAGCACCTGTGTCAACTAAAGCCCTGTATTTCCGAACTCTTGAACTGCCAGGCCACCTAATGAATACATTCCAATAGATTTGGTTCTCTCCACTATCCCTTTCCTCCTCCTGGCTGGAGGCAGGGCACCCCTAATGCTGAACATGGCATGTAGGGTGTACACAGTGATTGGTGTTGTTGTGAGAGAAATTGCAACTGTTGGAACAATTGCAGTTGCTCTCAGGAGCTGAAGAAGTGACAGCTACTTTTCTGGCATTACTGCCTCTGTTTCTGCCACTCTGCAGATCCCTGACCCTCTTTGAAAGAGCTGAAGTAGGTTTACCATCCCACTTGTTCATGTTCTCCCCGTATGTGTCACGCAGAAGTATCCACAGTGACGCACGTGATTGCTGCTGTCTGGGTGGAATTTGTCTCCTCCTAGGCTGGAATTTCCTTGCAGGAGGTGGGCGTCTGTTCCTCACTGCAGAAACATGCACCCATTCAGATGATGCAGGAATGGTATCCTTTACCAGATTGGAAATTGAGGTTGTAAGGTCCTCCTTCAGTTCTTTCATGCTCTCCTTGATGCCATCTCTAATCTCTGTACCTAGAGTTTTTATGGCAGAGACTAGACCAGAATGTGACAAGCTGTCCTCAATCTGCCTGAGCTGATCAGTGAATTCACCAACAGTGAAAGATCTTCCATTATCACTCCTTGCTAGAAACTTACTGGCCAAGATGTTAGCATAGGATGAAGGAGCAAGTTTAATCAGCTTCTTCATGAGACCTGTTCCCAAAGGAATATCATCAGGCTCATGAGTGCCATGATCTCCATAAAGCACTTCCTTCACAGCAAACTCCTTCAGAAGCTTAATTCCCTGCTCAACGGTGTTCCACTTCTTGGCAGCCCATGGCAGATCATCTCGGGAAGGATATCTCATAGCCACAGCCAACAGAAGGCGTGTCCACAAGCTAACCCTACCAAGAGGACTTGCCAGGTATTTGTCCACTCCACTCTCCTTAGTGAGTGGTCCCAGCTGCTTGGCAGACTTGTCTCCTACCTGCAGAGCATTAGCACCAATGCCACGGCATCTCACTAGCCAGCTTAAGATTGGCTCACCTGATTCCCTTGAGTATTCCTTCCTAACTTCCCTGACCTCTCTGAGTGGATCCTTGGAACCCTGGATGTCATCTTCCTCCTCTTCCTCCTGTTGTTCTGGTGGTGCCGGGCCTAACACAATCTTCCTCATAGCATTCCTAAACTCATTGGAACCATCCTCTCTCCTGGCAGCTAACCTCACAGCACTCCTCTCACTTGAGTATTGTTGTCTCAGCACATCTACAAGGTCTCGCAGACTAACTATCTCATCCTCCTCCTCTTGCTGCTGATCACCAGAGGTCCCCTCTCTTACATCCTCCTGCGAACCACTCTTTGTCTTAGCTTTTGCCTTAGCAGGTGCCAGAAGGGCCTGAGCAGCAACAGACTTGGATGTGTCTGCTGGAGGGTTTGAATCTTTAGGAGTCTGACTTGGAGGGTTTGAATCCTTAGGGGTCTGACCTGGAGCATTTGAATTATTGGAGGTCTGACTTGGAGCTTGTGAGTTCAAATCTGCCTTGCTTTTAACAGGAGGATTTTGGTTCTGGTCTGCTGGCTGGGGGTTCAAATTGGCTGAGCTGGTGTCATTAGGATTTGGACTGACTGGGCTAGCGTTACTAGCACTAGCAGTATTATTAGCATTAGTGGGATTGTTTGCCTGTCCTCCTGGGATGCCTGCCAACCCTGACGTGTTTAGATTGTTGCTAGGAACATTCTGATTTTGGGTACCTGCCTGTGCTCCTGAGGCTCCTACCGAATTCTGCCCGTTTTTGTTTTTGTTTTTGTTATCATTGTTTACGTTAGTGGCAGGAACGCTGGCTGTGTTCCCAGCACTTGGAGAAGGAGGGGCAGAGGCTGGCAAGGGGGAAGCCGATAACTGTGTTCCCTTGTTTTGCTGTGAAAGAGACTGCTTCTGAGACACAGAATTTTTCCTAGCTCTTACAGAAACTGGTTTTGAATTTTTCACCAATAATGCCAAAATTAATATGAAATTTAAAACTACAAGAGCCAGTATAATGCCCAGCATCCCTGCCATGCTCTGTTTCGAGTAGCAATCCTTGCAGGGATTTGGCATTTCAGTTTGGGGCTGGATGACCCTCATGAGAGCAGTAGATAAAGCAGACTCTCGATTGATTGTAACGTTATTGACAAAAACTCTTGTAATATCACTAGTAATATTCTCAGTGACACTAAAACCAGCATAACCAAGAATAAAATCACCCCAGCTCCAGAACATGTCTGAAACCTTAGCTTTAGCCTTATTATAAGCCAGATCAATGAAATAAGCAACAATTTGGCCTTTTAACCAACTAAATGCCAAGAAAACAAAACCAGACCAGAGCAATGCACCAACCAAATACAATAGCTGCTTGATTAGCTTCATCTTAATTCCCAGAGCTAATTTCCGACACTCAAAAATCTCTAGCCCCACGTTGGGAAAGCCAATAAAAAATGTGATGGTTTGGGGGTTACCCCGCCCCCCCACACTTTTGAATTTGCCCCAGCTAACTCAGACGGACCCTGGGAATATAGATGAAGCAATTTATTTACAGCTAGCAGAATTTACAAGCAGCTATTTACAATATATACAGTTATATACAGTTATATACAGAAATATACAAAGGATAAACAATACAAAAGCACAACTCCCCTCCCAGAAACCTGAGTCCCCAGGAGGGGCTCTCAAACCACCCCAACACCTTCCCCCGGCCCTCTCAACCTTACCCCAGTTCTCAGGAAGAAGAGAGGTGCAGCCAAGAGGTTAGGGAGCAAGGTTAGTAGGAGCAGGGTTAATGAGATGTGACCAGGTCTAAGGCCAAAGCAAGAGTGAGAAACAAAATGGAGAATAAGACTTTCTTCTTCCCAGAGTTCTCAGCGTGACTGTGAGAGAAGTAGACACAATTGTTTTTCATTTCACTGCCTGTTATCTAGTTCTTTTACCAAAACATTCCAGCTTGCTTCAAACTAGCACAATTGGTCACACTGAAAGATAGCTTACACGCTAAGGAAGTAGTGTAGCTGAAGAGATGAGAATCCTGGGAGAACTTAGAAAATGCTTGATGATTGCTACTTTTGATTGAATGGAGAAACGTCAACAGAAGTGGCCCAAGTGTTTGCTGAACATGTGTCAGAGCAGAGGTGGTCAGAGAAACGTGTGAGAAGATTGAAGGTGTTTAGTGAGGTTGTGATAAACCTTTGCCACAAAGAGGACACTAACAAAGAGAAAAAAGGCAAAGGCATTGATGTGTTTTTAAGCCAAGTTAGCAAACACTTCTTTTCCTGCAGCTTCTGAGTTCTGGCTGAAACTCAGTGCAGGTGAGGAAGCACCCGAGAGTATCTGCAAGCTCTCCGAAGTGGCTCTCAGGTGCTTGCTGTGAACCCCCAGCCCCACGATTTCAGGGCTGTGCTCGCAGCGTGTCTGCATGGGCTGCTGTCTTCTGCTAGCCCTCACAAAAGCTGCTGCTCAGATGCAAACCTAACAGGTTCCAGTAGTGACTGCTCAGAATGTATTTTTACAACAAAGTGATACTGCTGGGATTGCAGTGTAACTCAACTGGATGTCAGAGGGACTTAGAGAAGGTATTTTTGTGATGAAAAATTTCTGTCCAGTAGGGAGGAGTAAGAGGCTCAAATGCATTTTTCAACCACTGACAGTCCGAACCTTTTCCTGTCTAAATAACTCTTAATTATAGGAAGGCAGATACTGTAGTATGTGCTATTGTGCAAACACCTATGTAATACATAATTAACTTTATTTACTACACAGACAGAATTTTTCTAGAGCCAAAATTAAATTCTGCCAAAGGCAATGCTACTTTTTTTCTTATGAACCTGTGGTACAGCAGCATATTTAAATCAGTTAATAAGTTATTTTACCTTGTGGAAACTCTTGAGCTTCCTACACAGCATTTTCAACCTGTGCACTTTAAGAGGTTTACTATGATTAACAAATAATTTCCATGAATAATGTTTAAATATGAAAATGGGAATAGGACTGTCCACAAGTTAGAATCTGCTGGTTTGTAATCTGGTACAGCCCTGAGGAGAGGGACCTGAGGGTGCTGCTGGGCGAGGAGCTCAACAGGAGCCAGCAGTGTGCACTTGCAGCCCAGAAAGCTAACCAGAGCCTGGGCTGCAGCAGGAGAAGTGTGGCCAGCAGGGCCAGGGAGGGGATTCTCCTCTGCTGTGCTCTGCTGAGACCCCACCTGGAGTACTGCATCCAGTTCTGGAGCCCCTGGGACAAGAGGGATGTGGAGATGCTGGAGCATGTCCAGAGCAGGGCTAGGAGGATGCTCAGAGGGCTGCAGCAGCTCTGCTGTGAGCACAGACTGAAAGAGTTGGGGCTGTGCAGGCTGGAGCAGAGCAGGCTCCCAGGTGACCTTTCTGTGGCTTTCCAGGATCTGAAGGGGCCTACAAAAAAGCTGGGGAGGGACTTTTTAGGCTATCAGAGAGTGCCAGGACTGGGGGGAATGGAGCAAAGCTGGAGGTGGGGAGAGTGAGGCTGGAGGTGAGGAGGAAGTTGTTGAGCAGGAGAGTGGTGAGAGGCTGGAATGGGTTGCCCAGGGAGGTGGTTGAGGCCCCATGGCTGGAGGTGTTTGAGGCCAGGCTGGCTGAGGCTGTGGGCAGCCTGCTCTAGGGTAGGGTGTTTGTGCCCATGGCAGGGGGGGTTGGAACTGGCTGATCCTTGTGGTCCAGCCCAACCCTGATTGATTCTATGATTCTATGCAAATGGAAGATTTTTGCACAAATTGTTCCAGTAAAAATTGTAACTCATCCTGGCAAAGGCACTACAAAGTTAAAAATGGCATTGCAAGCTGCTACTTAAATCTTCATGTAAAGTGTAGAAGTATCAGTGTTCATTCTGAAATACTAAGCACAGGGGGTGTGTTGGTGTGTAGCACATTGTCATTTACAAGCAGTGGGGAGTAGGTGTGTAGGACTTGGGTAATTTTTTTTTAGATCAGGACAAAAATAAACATTCCTGTGATTAAAAGTAAAGTCCCTACCTTGGTCTGGTTGTTAGACTGTTTATGCAGAGGGGTTAATTTCAACTGTATGTTCTGCAATTTCATAGAATGATAGAGTTGTTTTGGTTGGAAGAGAACTTTGAGATCGTCAAGTCCCGCCCAGCACTGCCAGGTCACCACTGAACCAGCAGGGCAGCCACACAGCATGTGTTTGTCCCTCTTAACGCACTGCCATCAGTTAACCTTTGTGTTTTTCAGTCTAAAATGAAACCCAAAGAGGAGCTGTATTCGTGCTTGACACAACCAGATTTGAATGTGTGCTTTATGTTGAGTTAAGCACATACTTCAGCTGCTCCCAGCAGAGGTGGCTTCTCTGAGCTGCAGTTTACACCATTACATACTTTTTATTAAATTAAAGCCTTGTCAAACCAAGAGCTGCATCCTAGTTTAATTGTGTTCCACACATGGATGTAACACTGCCTGTAATCATAGACTCATAGAATCAATCAGGTTGGAGGAGACCTCCAAGCTCATCCAGTCCAACCTAGCACCCAGCCCTGGCCAATCAACCAGACCATGGCACTAAGTGCCCCAGCCAGGCTTGGCTTCAACACCTCCAGGCACAGCAACTCCACCACCTCCCTGGGCAGCCCATTCCAATGCCAATCACTTTCTCTGACAACAACTTCCTCCTAACATCCAGCCTAGACCTGCCCTGGCACAGCTTGAGACTGTGTCCCCTTCTTCTGTTGCTACTTGCTTGGCAGCAGAGACCAATCTTAACTGCCTTTTAGTTACTGTGGCTTGACTTGTTTTCTTGTTTCCTGGCATGATGGAAGTCCAAGAGAAATGTAGACTGGGCTTAAAGGTTCATCTCAACTATTCATCCTAGCTTTCCTTACTGTTATGTTTATGCAGAGTTTGTTGGATTCGTGATATCAAAATCTGTTCTCTTCATTTTACAATAAGCTTTGTGTGTCCTTCACATTTAAACACAGTGAGTTCTTTAAGTGCTTTTTTCAACAGTGTTGTGGAGGCAGGGAGTTAATAAGGCTGAGTCAGGAATTTTGTACAAAAATAGAGTTATTTTATTTTCCCAAAAGCCCGCCCCCAAAACTATATATACAGAAATCAATTTCGTTTTCATTATCAGATTCAGTTGCTTTGAGAAGATCTACAGGATGCCATAGATAATCTGACTATTTTGGAAGTCAGAAGTTGGAAAAGGCTTTTAGCTATTAAATTATAGTGTTTTTCTTACTAATAAAGCTGAGCCAAAATAACTCACCATCAGGCTGACTTCCTCCTGCCGCCTGTCCCTCTCGGTCTCTTCCAGCAGCTGCAGGAGGGTCGTTGGGAGTCGTTAGGCTTTGCACAAAGGACGATAATGGCTGTAGCAGCCCTTTGGAGCATCGGGCTTTTCTGTATCCCGGTCAGGTGAGGGGTGGGGGAGAAGTCTCAGGCAGGCAGAACGCTCAGGCAGGAATGAATCCAAGGTGGGGACCCCAAAGGCAGGAAGTCCCCCAGTATTTATACCCTCTCTAGACGAAGAGCAGAGTTACCACTTCCTTAGGCGTGAAAGCGCACAGCCAATCCCAGCCCGATCCCAGCGCGGGCACTGCACTCATGCAGGAAGGAAAAGCCTTTGCTCTCCCCCTTCAGGCCTGCAGGGCAAGCCAGGGGGGGAAACCAGGTGGCTTTTCCTCTCCCATTCAAGCCACAGAGGGAGAAGAATTTAGAGGTATACAGGACTCCAGGACAAACAGTTAAAATATAATCTTACATGCTGAGTATAAATCATTATTTCATTATCAGCAGAGAGGTTCAAGGCAATACATATGTATAGTTGCATGATGTAAGTGGCATTTGTGTGTAAGATTGTGCTGGTTTGAGGTAAATTGGAATATTTTAATGAGAGAAATTAGATTATAGGCTGTGAAAAGAAAACACTGGTGATGGCTACTGCACTCATAGGTTTGCTGAGATGTCTAAGAACAAGGACACAAACATGGATAAGACAGAGTGTGTCTAAGAGTTGGAATTGGTGTCTGTGCTTTTCTCCCATGTCCTTTGCTGTATAACCCAACTAATTCTGCTTCTGACCCCCCTTGCTGATCCTCACAGCTCACCTTGCACGTAAGGCATACGCTGTGATAAGGTAGAGGGGTGGAAAGAAGGTGGAAGGGTGGTTGGGAGCCCCTCCTGGGGACTCTGGTTTCTGGGAGGGCTGTTGCGTTTCTGTGTTACTTTCAACTTGTCTATATCTGTCTATAGCTGTAACTGTTGTAACTTTCTGCTTGTGTCTTGTGCTGAGCTGTGAATACAAAGCTCCATTCCTTATCTTTCAGCTGGCTGGGTCTAGTCTGGGTGATTTCATAAGAGGGGAGGGGGGCAGGTAGCTTCCAGACCATCACAAAAATGTATTCCCTTACCCAAACAAACACTTTGTAACACCAGGAGTGAAAAGGTGTTCTTGAAAAATGGGGGCTTCAAGCACGTTACTTCCCAGTAGGGAGCACAGTTTTGGTACAAGCTGAAGCTCGCTGGGTTCGATCCCCGCCGGCTGAGCTGCAGTAAAACGCAGAATACAGAGCCGTAGCTTCGCGTGCAGTTACTCAGCTGGCAAGCAGAGTTCTCCATCCCTGCCACTGACAGTGGCAGCCGTTTGTTAGCAGGGCTTGGTGAAACGTTTCATCAGTAGTGCCTGCGTAAGGATCTTTATGGAACAACTCGTTAGTCCCCTGGGCAAGCCCATGTCAACTGCTATAGAGATCCACGCCAGCGAACGAGGTCTATTTTCGCAGCATTTACAGCAAAACTAGGATTTGCTTTTCTGTCTGGATGCTTTCAAAGGCTGTTTCTCATTTTCTTTGCCAGCAGTGGTGTTGGTAGCAAGTGCCAAATGCACATTGCCCATCTGAAGGATTTGCAAGCCTTCCTTATGGAAGTGGATTTGTGAGCAGTTGTCATTTCTCTGGAAATAGGTGAGTCTCTGATAAAAGCAGATGGAGCAGCATTTAGGCAGCCTTAATCTGCTGGTAAATAGTCTGCATCTAGCCTAAACCTACTAATACTCCAGCTAGCTTTTCTTCTCTCATTCAGAAAAAAGTATCCAACCCCCCTTAATAACTCTCTTGCTCTTTTAATAGAGGGAAAGTGTAATGTCTGTGGATTTCAACTGTGTGACTTTTAGTCCTGTGTCTTCCTGCTCCTGTGATGCTCATCAGATCTGTGTATCTAGGTAATCCTTGCTGAAATATGTTACAATTGCTGCATTTAATGCATGCTTTTGTGGTTCTGTAGCACACTGGTTACATTCAGAAGCATTTTTAAACTTAAATTTTAATATCTGTCTTGGAACCTGAGTCTGTTCTTCTTGGCACCTAGATTAATTAACAATTCATAATCAATGTTTTATTAATTATGTATTAGTAATAATTATTTTTTTTTGGGGGGGGGGTGGGCTGCCCAGAGAGGTGGTGGAGTTGCTGACCCTGGAGGTGTTCAACAAAGCCTAGCTGGGGCACTTATTGCCATGGTCTGGTTGATTGGACAGGGCTGGGTGCTAGGTTGGACTGGCTGATCTTGGAGGTCTCTTCCAACCTGCTTGATTCTGTGGTTGTAGCTAGATCCCTCCTCAGCTCACACATGCCTTTCTGATGACAAATGAGTCCAAAGATATATTTCCTCTTGCTCCCTCCTGTCTTACTGGCACTTGCCATGTAAGCTGTTACACTGAATTAATGTAAAATGAAACAAAAAGATTCCATGAATCAGCTCCTTGGACTCCACTTACAAACTCTGGGTGCTTTTCCAGGTAAATTTGAGTTACATTTATCTTTCCCAGGTAAAGCATCTGACACTTATGTATGCTATGACTGATTCCACAACCGAGTTGTAAGGCTGGTCTGCAGTGCTTTTTATTGCCATTTACATCTCTAGAAAAGTGGAGGACAAAAGCGCCCAAGGAAATTAGTGAAGAGGAGTGGGAAGCTTGGACTGAACAAGCAGGAGGAGTCGCCATCCCTGGAGGTGTTGAAGCCAAGCCTGGCTGGGGCACTTAGTGCCATGGTCTGGTTGCTTGGCCAGGGCTGGGTGCTAGGTTGGACTGGATGAGCTTGGAAGTCTCCTCCAACCTGGTTAATTCTGTGATTCTATGATTGTCTTTTTCTGTGGTTTATTTTAATTTTAAGCTTTTTGTTTCATATTTTTCTTCCAGAAATTCTTAGGAACAGGCAAAAATATATAAGATAACTGAAACTGGTTATATCTAGTATTTGTTTTCATGTCTGTGTAAGCATGCTGGGCAAAATTTAAGTATCAGCTGTTCACTGGCATCTTTTTCATACTGTGTCTAACTGCCTTTGCTAGGTTACCACTTGCTAAGGTTGAAAAGTGGAGAGCAAATGCCTCTGAGGTTGAATTAATCGGACCATTTGTGACAGATGCAAGCTCTGGTGAATAAGTGTCATTCAGGCTCACTTGACACAATTCAAACTTCTGTTCACTGACTGTTCTCCAATGCAAAGCACAACTTGCACTACAGTTATTTTAGAAATTCTCTCTGGGATTCTAGTGAGAGTAAAAGTAGTACACTTCGTGTTCTCAAGTTGTGTGTGCCTGTACCAATTACATGTGTATCTATATAGATTTATATGTATTTGTATATATACATTTATAGAATCATAGAACCAACCAGGTTGGAAGAGACCTTCAAGATCATACAGTCCAACCTAGCACCCAGCCCTGCCTGAATCAACTAGACTGTGGCACTGAGTGCCCATCCAGGCTTTGCTTGAACACTTCCAGGGACAGCCACTCCACCACCTCCCTGGGCAGCCCATCCAATGCCAATCACTCTCTCTGACAACAACTTCCTCCTAACATCCAGCCTAGACCTGCCCTGGCACAGCTTGGGACTGTGTCCCCTTGTTCTGTTGCTGCTTGCCTGGCAGAAGAGCCCAACCCCACCTGGCTACAGCCTCCCTTCAGGTAGTTGTAGCCAGCAATGAGCTCTGCCCTGAGCCTCCTCTGCTGCAGGCTGCACACCCCCAGCTCCCTCAGCCTCTCCTCACAGGGCTGTGCTCCAGGCCCCTCCCCAGCCTTGCTGCCCTTCTCCAAACACCTTCCAGCACCTCAACATCACTCTTGAATTGAGGAGCCCAGAACTGGACACGGCACACAAGGTGTGACCTGACCAGTGTTGAGTACAGGGACATAACCTCCCTTGTTCTGCTGGCCACACTGCTCCTGATCC
Organism: Pogoniulus pusillus; assembly: GCF_015220805.1. Lineage (NCBI taxonomy): Eukaryota > Metazoa > Chordata > Aves > Piciformes > Lybiidae > Pogoniulus > Pogoniulus pusillus. Next base: position 952,494 of record NC_087291.1, on the reverse strand, counting down.
AGGCCATTTATATAAGTTTTATCTCTAAAATTTAGCATTAAGTACTTAGGAAGTACTAAGTACTTTAAGTAATTTTTTTTTACTTAGACACACCCTCCCAGTAAGCCTCTCCATTGGGTTTTTCTCAAACACAGAAAAACAAAACCACAGCTTCTGAAGTCAGAGATACAACGTCTGATCCCTACCTGTACAAGGGCTCTTCTCCCCTGGCCGGTAGTGCAAAAACACTTCTGAATAATAGCATTTTACATCTGCCAGAAAATCTTTAGTCATGTCAGCATAAAAAGGTGTAAGTATCTGCACTAAAGAGTTGTTAACTGCGCGAATGTCTCTCTGCAAAATGGGAAGGGGAAACAAGCAGCAGGTGTGCTTCTCAGTCAGCCTTTCTGCACTCTTAACTGAGCTGTGACTTCCTGCAGCCTCCTGAAGAACAACCAGCCAGCACTAACTCAGCTCGTGTTTGTTGGTTGCATAGCCATGCATTTAGATGATTAATGGAGAGGTGGCTTTCTTGTCTCTGACAGTGTGAAACATGATTATTAATATTAATTTTATTAACCCGGCAATTCTAAAAACTAAAACCACAGCAATCATTTATTAACATTGAATCTCACCAGAAAACTTCTATTAATAAGGTATGAATGGATGGTCGTGGGTAGTTACATGAGGAACAGGCAATTGAAACAGTTGAGCAAAGCCAGAAATGCAAACAGTCATTGGAGCTTCCGGGGAGACTTGCGGTGCAGTGCGCCGCTTGCCCTCTAGGGGCTCTGGAGAGGCGCCTGGCTGCTGAGCAGGAGGCAGTTGCAGAGGGCGCAGAGTTCATAGAAGCAGAGCAAAGAACTTTGTTGTTACAGAGGCTTTGTAGAACATTTGCTCACAAAGTAGTATCTCTGGATTTCCAAGGCCGCATTATAGTTCCAGACAGTATCCCAAACACTTGGAGGGTTGCTGTGGACGGGTAGCTATTGGACTTACCCCAGGACTCTGGCAGGGTGCTGGGGCTTGCAACTTACTCTAGGCTGCCAGTTTCAGGCAGCTTTCAGCAGTAACTCTTGTCTATGGAACAAAAACCCTATGAGGAGATGCTGAGGGAGCTGGGGTTGTTTAGCCTGGAGAAGAGGAGGCTCAGGGGTGACCTTACTGCTGTCTACAACTACTGGAATGGGCTGCCCAGGGACCTCCCTGGAGGTGTTGAAGCCAAGCCTGGCTGAGGCATTTAGTGCCATGGTCTGGTTGACTGGCTAGGGCTGGGTGCTAGGTTGGGCTGGATGATCTTGGAGATCTCTTCCAACCTGGTTGATTCTATGATTCTGTGATTCTATGATAAGGCACTTAATGCTTCTTCCTGGTAAACTGAGACATGGCAGTTTCCAAATAGGTAAGCTTGAAGCATCAAAGCTTGTTACATGGCAAAGCTGGTCTGAAGCATGGCAGCATGGCAAGGCAAAGCAAGGCAAGATGGCATGACAAAGGGAGTGAGTTGTTTACAACTTCTCACCAAATTTGTCAGTTGCCTGAGTCTTGATGGCTCACTGGCCAACAGAGGTTAGCCAATCAAAATGGTGCTTTGCCAAAACTAACCATAGAAGGTGAAGCCAAGGGCTTGCTTTACCCGTATTTGGGGAAACCAACATCAGGCAAGTATGTGTACCTTGTTTAACACAAGAGCAGACTCGATGGCTCCAGGCCTTCTGTTCTTCTCCTGCATTGCTCCCTGCTCCAACAGAGGGAGAGGCAGAGCAGGAGATCATGCCTGGACAAGCCAAGACACATATTAGGCCTGTTTTGGCCTTCCACAACAGTCTCATTCGTGGTTCTTTTCTAGATTGGTGTAAATAGCAAGTTTTCCTGATAAGACATCCAGGAGATGTGTCTTTCTGCTCCCCACAGGTGTCTCCTGTTTGTGCTTGCTTTAAAGGGAGTGCTGGGTTTTAACTAGAGACTACAAAGGCAAAGTACTTTCATGCTTGCAGTATTATTACTTTGGTTTTTTTTAAAGGAACCAATGGTTTATTGTTTGAGCCCAAGTAAAAGTATCTTCTGCATTTTACAGTAGCATCAAAGTGGAAAAGACTTTTAACTCTGGTTTATTTACACCTTTATTAAGGAATAACATCCTATATAACTCTGACAGAAACTTACTCTGTCCTTGAAATGAAGACCTCAGGACCATCCTCCCAAAACACTTGGAGGGAACCATCTGACTAATCATCTATTGACAGGTGGAGATGGTTTAGTTTACATGATAGTTCAGCCTTGTAACCTGGAGTGAGATGACTGCTAATGTATTTGTTGGGTAGGTTTTTCTGCTTGTACAGATTAATGACCCAGTTCAGAAACTGTTCTGCCTGCTGCACTCCTGCTGATTTCTGTTTGTTCAGAGCTGTTAGGGAAGCTACCTTTGAGGATGTATCCTGGCATAATTTATTCAGGATCCAGTCCTCGTGCCCAGCCAGAGTTCCCAGAATCACAGAATCACTTCTGCTGGAAGTGATCATTGAGTCCAACCATTATCTAACTCTACCAAGTCCAGTGCTAAAGCAGTTCAGGTAATAAACCAGCCTTCAGACAAAATCCTTCTTTCTCTCACCTTGAGGCAGAATATTTTCCTGCCTGCCAAAGGAGATGCACCCTGAGTACTCTGAGCATGGATAAGAGGTCTCTGTGGCACTTCCTTAAGCCATAGTGTAAGTACTAACTAGTACTTACTTCTTGTGCTATGAAATAACAGAGTAGCTGCAGTATTTGGATGTAAAATGTAGCCTTTCTTTCATACATTTCTTTCACCTTTAATTTGCACCTTTAAAACACTGAGTTGTCTTGATATTCAGCAACTGAAGGGTCTGTTCCCCTTGTTGAAGCCTCATTTTTTCATGCAACTGCTGGCTGATAAGGTGCCTTGTATGGCCCTTAGCTGCAGGAAGGCAGTCCAGCTGGAGGAAATAGTGATCTTACCTGTAGGTCAACCAAGAGTAGCAGCGTGTGTTGCCTCTGTCTGTATCACAGAATGGTTTAGGTTGGAAGGGACCTCAAGGATCATCCAGTTCCAACCCCCTGCCATAGACAGGGACACCTCTCACTAGAACAGATTGCTCAAGGCTTCATCCAACCTGGCCTTGAACACCTTCAGGGAGATTGTGGAGCACAGATCCACAACCTCCCTGGGCAACCTGTGCCAGTGTCTCACCACCCTCACTGCAAAGAGCTTCTTCCTAACATCTGGTTTGAATCTCCCCTCTGCAGCTTCAAACCCATTCCCCCTTGTCCTGTCACTACCACACCTTGTCAATAGTCCCTCCTCAGCCTTCCTGTAGGTCCCATTCAGATGCAAGGCCACTCCAAGGTCTGCTGGAAGCCTTTTCCAGGCTGCAGAGGCCCAACTCTCTCATCCTGTCCTCATAGCAGAGCTGCTGCAGCCCTCTCAGCATCTTGGTGGCCTGCTCTGGACTGGCTCCAACAGTTCCATGTCCTGCTTGTGTTGGGGGCTCCAGAACTGCACCCAGGACTGCAGGTGAGGTCTGAGGAGAGCAGAGAGAGAGTGAAGGCATCCTCAGAGTAAAGTATCCTCAACTGTGTCTACATATATATGATCTCTGAGTCACTTACTGCTTAATGACTTAACTATGAGTTTTACTGTCAGAGATTCTGAATTTCTACATCCTAGGAATAGCAGTGATCCTGAAATTCTGTGCAAAAGTAGTTTTCTAAGAATTTAAAGATCCTGCTTCTCCCCAGGTTGGAGTGCAGTGTACCTGAACTTGGAACTTCCCTCCCTTCTCCCCGACAGACTTTTCAGGAGAAATTCTTCCTCACAGGAGGCAATTGTTTGAAGTGTCCTGGAGACTCATAATGCCAGAACTAACAAGGTGAGGAAGGATTAGTAGGTAGAGTGCAGGCGCTTGTTAAATGCAATTTATCACATGGATACCACTCCCAGGTGGGTGGATGGGTTGAGAGATGCCTGCCTAAAGCTCAGTCAGCACTTCAAGGATTGTCACAGTTTTCAGGTTTACAAAGAGCATTTCTGCGGCCGCAGTTTCACACAGATTAGCTACCCTTGACCAGGTTTTCTGGTGTGCTAGGTTGAGGTGCATTTCTCTGCAGAGTCACTCAGGCATGGATGCCTTTTCTTTCCATCTAGTTGGGGCAACAAAAGAATCTCTTGTGCTCGCTGCCTGGCAGGTAGTGTTGTGACTTCTCATAGGGCATTTGGTTTCATGCACACATTTATGGAGAAGACTCATGACATGAAAGTCTTTGTGTGTCCACAGTTGCTTTTTGCAGCAGCACTGGACAATTAGATGCTGATTTTACAGATAGGTTAGTGTGACACTCTCGAGGCCTCAAGGGATTTAGTTGTGCTGAACCTTAAAGCTGAGTTAACTGACCTTGTAACTTGCATTTGGCTTTATGCTGTCTCCCAAGAATATCTATTTGCATTTTTTTCAGAGACCACAGAGCTTTTCAGGTATGAGAAGGAGCAGCAGTAAGCTGTATTACAAGTCTTCCTACAGCTTCTTCTCTTTAACTTCATGTTTAATACTTGCTGTTAAATATTGTCTCTCTTCGTCAAACTGACTGGTAAAGAGCACTGATTTTAAAGACCTCAGGCTTGTGATGGTTTGGGTGTTCCCTGCCCTCCCACACTTTAGAAGTTACCCAGACTAGACTCAGCCGGCTCTGGGAATATAAATGAAGCTATTTATTTACAGCTGGCACAATATACAAGCAGATAGTTACAGTATAGACAGCAATAGACAAGGTAAAAGATAATACAGAAACACAACTCCCCTCCCAGAAACCTGAGTCCCCAGGAGGGGCTCTCAACCACCCCTGCACCTTCCCCCTGTCCCTCTCAACCTTACCCCAGTCCCAAGGAAGAATGGAGGTTTGGCCAAGAGGTGAAGAAGCAAAAGGTGAGTGGAGGGTGTGTTAGAGAGATGCAGCTCAGTCAGAGCCCAAGGCAGAGTGAGTGAAAATGGCAAGAGTGTTATCTAGTGTTTTCATTTCTCCTTCCCAAACTCCTTAGCGAGACATCTGAGGGAAGTGGACATCACCATTGTTTCCCTTTCACAGCCTGCAATCTAGTTCTTCTCACCAAAACGTTCTAGCTAGCTTCAAACTAGCACACAGAATCATAGCATCATAGAATCAAGCAGGTTGGAAGAGAGCTCCAAGCTCATCCAGCCCAATTTAGCACCCAGCCCTAGCCAATCAACCAGACCATGGCACTAAGTGCCCCAGCCAGGCTTGGCTTCAACACCTCCAGGGACAGGGACTCCACCACCTCCCTGGGCAGCCATTCCAATGCCAATCACTCTCTCTGCCAACAACTTCCTCCTTATATCCAGCCTAGACCTCCCTTGCAACAACTTGAGGCTGTGTCCCCTTGTTCTGTTGCTGGTTGCCTGGCAGCAGAGCCCGACCCCACCTGGCTACAGCCTCCCTTCAGGCAGTTGCAGACAGCAATGAGCTCTGCCCTGAGCCTCCTCTGCTGCAGGCTGCACACCCCCAGCTCCCTCAGCCTCTCCTCACAGGGCTGTGCTCCAGGCCTGTCACTAGCTTCATAACCCTTCTCTGGACACCTTCCAGCACCTCAACATCTCTCTTGAATTGAGGAGCCCAGATCTCCTCAGCTAACTATGGTATAGCTACTGATCAACTGCAGTATGAGAATAAAGAGGGGAGGTGTAAATATCTGAAAATACTGCAAGAGTTGAGAGAGAAGTGAGTATGATTTTGAAATGACTGTTTTTAGGTTATGGATGAGTGAGATTGGATTCCCTTAGTGCCAAGAGCAAAGTGTCAATAGTCTTCAACTTGAGATTCTCCTGTAGTGAGGGTGGTTAGAGAGATCTGACATTCTGACTATGATAAACACAATGATATGTAGTTCCTCTTTCCATTGGCATGTGGACTCCACCTCTGTTTTTCCCCAAAATTCGTTTCATTCCTCAAAGCTGAGCTGAAAAACCACCAAATCTGATAAACTGACATCTCATATGGAAAAGAAAGCCTGGGTTTGAACCCCTGAATAAGTAGAACCTACTTTTCAAACAAACGTGTGTTGATTTATAATGCACTCCTGCCTTGTGCCAAAGTAAATTCTGCACAAGAGCTATGACAAAGCACATGGAACTTGATAATCTGTAGCAAGCTTTGATTTCAGTTAGTATGGACTGAGGATTTAGGGCATCAGGGACATACTAAAACAGTAAAGAAGCTTCATCTGCCGCTGCCTATGGGAACTGCTGTATTTGGCACAACTTTTGTCTGTTGTTTTTGTTGCTGTTGTTTTCTTCCAAGAAAAAAAAAAAGCAAGATTCAGAGTTTTTATTCCTTTTCCTTCCTTCCTGAGCAGAATGCCCTTGGTATAAAAGGTAAAAGGAAAGGAGCCTAACAACCACTAAAGCATTAGTAAGTATTGTTTGTGATATATAGCATAAGTGCCTGTCTCCTGATATCAGCACTTCTGCAACCAGATACGAAGCCCATGCAAGCAAGTGGATGCAAGTGGGAAAAGTGACTTGCAATGGTTTCAGTTGGGAATTTGCACTTCTGGTGGATTTCATTTCTTTAGGTTGAGTCATGCACCCGTGGTGAGATCCTTGTGAGTTCAGACAGGCGAGATAAGGCGGTGCTGACACAGCGGCAGCAGAGGAGAAGTGTGTGCTTTGGAGAGGATGTAAACAGCCATTAATTTGCAGCTTGTGAGTTTCCATGATTGGCCTGAACGCCAGAACGCTGGAGCATTGCAAAGCAATTTTGTTTAACGCTGGCTGCAGTGTCTTCAGTGGAAGCTAGCAGTCGTTTTGTAGCTCTTCATATACAGGGCCCTGGTTTGTGTTTAGTCAGGAATTATTGCAGCGTAGCAAAAGGTGACATTTTTGCTGTAATCTGTAAGCAGTTCATTTGCTGACTGGTGGATCAAGCTCTGCAGAGAAGCAGTTAAGACATCACTCTCAGTTGTTTGCATTAGTTTTACATCCAGCTGCTTTGCTTCAGCTAGTGCCTGGTTCTGTTGTGCTTGACTCAGTAAATCATAGCTAATAAACAGCAATTTGTTAATGTGATGACATACAAGAATATAACTATGTATAGGGCTACAGTTTTTACATGCTAATGAGCTCTCCACTCCATTTCTTATTGTGCAGTTCTTCCCCATGTGCCTTTCTGTGCTAGAAGTGTTCCCTTTGCAGCTCCTGCTATGTGCTGTGTACCCATGGAGACTGTGCAGCATGCAACTCCTTTTTCCTTTCAGCTAATAAGATTCTGGATGCTTATAGAAGCTTTTTTGAGCCACACTGTAAAAGACAGAACCTAAATGGATGCTTTGCTAGGCTACTCGGTATGAAAACATGTGATAGATGATTTCCACTTTGTGGAAGATGGGTGAGGGTTGGGAGTCCTGTTCATGATACCATAAGCATATAGTCAACCAAGTTTTTATTTTTCACCTTGTGAGGATGACACCTGTGCTGCTTACATTCTTTTTCTTCCTGCTTAGAATTGCTTTCTTTTGTTAAAGAAGGCTGTTGTGCCTGCCTTAGTGACTGGTGAGGTATCCTAGTGCTAAGCTTTCAGTTTCTGTGAGAGCTGTTTGGTTCTGATTATATCCAATTCAATCTGTTCTGTAATGTGGTCTCCTTTCCAATTCACTTTTGCATGCCTTTATTTATAAATACCTTTTCTTGTACTCTTTTGTGTGCCTGGCTCATAAAATCAGCCAGAGGTAAAAGCTGTATGATTACAAAACAAGTCATGCCTGCCTTGTAGACTGTGACATCTGCTGTGATGTTGTATTATATGTATTATCAGTTTTACTGTAAGAGGAAAATCAGAGCATGCGCTTGCCCCATGAGGAACCCAAATGTAATCTAAAGGCTAGCCACAGGTTTTATCTAAAGCACAGTAGTGTTTCAGGTCGCTGCTATTACTAAGCCTAGCATGACAAAACCCACAGCACGGATAGGAAGCTCACAGCCCTTGTTTTTTGATTGTGTTTGTTTAGTTAGGACAGACTGTTTGCTAGCTGTGGGCTCAGACTTGCAGAAGTGTTGGTGGAATAGTGTATATATTTTACAAATGGTTTGGGATCTGAGGGGAATACATAGCCTTCTTCTCTGGGAGGGTAGGAGAGTCCTGCAGAGGGATGCTGACAGGCTGGATGGGTGGGCAGAGGCCAATGGGATGAGACTCAACAAGGCCAAATGCAGGGTTCTGCACTTTGGCCACAACAACCACAAGCAGCACTACAGGCTGGGAACAGAGTGGCTGAGAGCAGGCAGGCAGATAGGGACCTGGGGGTGCTGGTAGAGAGGAGCTGAAGAGGATGCAGCAGTGTGCCCAGGTGGGCAGCAGAGCCAATGGCATCCTGGCCTGGATCAGGAACAAGGAATCAACAAGAGGACTGATTCTTCAGCCTCAATACAGCCCTGTGAGGAGAGGCTGAGGGAGCTGGGGGTGTGCAGCCTGCAGAAGAGGAGGCTCAGGGCAGACCTCATTGCTGTCTACAGCTCCTTGCAGGGAGGCTGTAGCCAGGTGGGGTTGGGCTCTTCTGCCAGGCAAGCAGCAACAGAACAAGAGGACACAGCCTCAAGCTGTGCCAGGGGAGGTCTAGGCTGGATGTTAGGAGGAAGTTGTTGTCAAAGAGAGTGATTGGCATTGGAATGGGCTGGCCAGGGAGGTGGTGGAGTGGCTGTGTCTGGAGGTGTTGAAGCCAAGCCTGGCTGGGGCACTTAGTGCCATGGTCTGGTTGATTGGCCAGGGCTGGGTGCTAGGTTGGCCTGGATGATCTTGGAGGTCTCTTCCAACCTTGTTGATTGCACTAAGTGCTTCATCCACAGCACAACATTTCAGAAAGACTAGCAAACTCTGATTTTTTTAAGGTGTTAAAGAGGAAGGAGAATGTCTCACAGGAGGGGAAAGTCAAGGTTTGAAAACAAACCACTTGCCATGAACTTCAAGGCTTACTATTCCGCATAGGATTTAAGTGTTACCTGAAAGAGGCATTCCCAGCTGAGATTAGGCAGACACAAAGTTGTGAACATCTTAAAGTTGACCCTGGATTACATCCATCTTAGAGAAGCAGCAGGTCAAAGGTCAGGATAAGAAAATGCAGGTGTACCTTTTTATTCTGCAGTTTCTGCTTACTGGGAAAAATAAATCCAGAGGCCATATGAGCTATTTTGTGTTTTAAGTGTATTTAAGTGCTTGGAAATAAGCAATAGGGTTTTTCCACTGCCTTCTCTTGCTAGCTGCCCAAACACAGGCCTTTCTCACAGATCTAGATATTTGCTTTTCTTCTCAGAAATGAGCATATCCTCATTTGAAATAACTCCCTGTTCTCTCCAGCCACCCCCAGTTCTTTTGCCGTTACAATATATGACATTTCAGAACTGTTTTCTCACCTAGCTGCCAGCCACATCCAGCCTGATTTGTATTGATCATGGCCAATTCACTAATGTCCCAATATACTCCATGTTCTGTACATCATTTTAGCATTATGAATAGGTATTGCTGCCCTGCCCCTGTTTGCTTCTTAGAAATGCAGCTCTTTGGTTTTGGTTTTGTTCTGTTGGGGTTTTTGTTGGTTGGTTGGTTTTGGTGGGGTTCTTTCTCCACACTCTGACAAAGCACAACACATTCACAACCTGTGTGCTGTCTCTGGCTGGGATGAAGTTAATTTTCTCCAAAGTAGTCCATACTGTGTTGTGCTTTGCAGGTGTGGCTGAAATGGAGTTGGTACCCACTGGCACTGCCACTGTTCCTGAGCAGGGGACACTTCAGCAAGATCTCTTCACAGTATCACAGTATTATTAGGATTGGAAGCGACCTCACAGATCATCAAGTCCAACCCTTTACCACAGAGCTCAAGGCTAGACCATGGCACCAAGTGCCACGTCCAATCTTGCCTTGAACAGTGCCCTCTACAACCCATGAACAGGCTGGTAGCGGACACGAGACCGGGAGGTGACATAGCAGGGATAGCTAATCTGCAGTGACCAAAGGGACACTCCAGACCATGTGACATCTTGCTCAGCAATGATTGTTCTGGGTACTGAGGAAGAAGAGAGGACATTCATGACTACAGTGTTTTGTCTTCCCAAGCAACACACTGAAACTGCTTTCCAGAAAGCAGCTGAATATTTGCCTGCTGATGGGAAGTAGTGAGTGAATTCCTGGTTTTGTTTAGCTTGCATATACAGCTTTGCCTTCACAACTGAAATGGCATTATCTCGATCCAGGAATCTTCTTGCCTTCTTTCTATTTACTCCCTGTCTTACGGGAGAGTTGTGTAAGCAAGCAGCTGCTGTTGGCCAAGGCTAACACAACTACCAACAATTTTCTTCTTGACCTCCTCCTTCATCTCTAGTTATCTTCCAATTAATTTAATTAACCCATATTAGTTTAGCAGATCAAAGAAAAGTCTTGACATAACTGCTAACTTGGTTAGCATCACTACATGCTTGGAATCACCACAGATTTATGCAAAGTCACTGGCTGAAGTTGGATGTCCTCCTTAGACCAATCCCACTCTCTCTAATCCATAGAATAAATGTAATCCTGTAATTTCCAATAATCATTTCAGGAAGACGGTAGTGGTACAGATGTGACATATATCTAACTACCTCAATTTCCACCTGTGACAACAGAAAAGATAGCAGAACTGCAAGACCCCTGGTTGATCCAGGTGGTAATAGAATCATAGAACCAGTCAGGGTTGGAAGAGACCACAAGGATCAGCCAGTTCCAACCTCCCTGCCATGGGCACAAACACCCTACCCTAGAGCAGGCTGCCCACAGCCTCATCCAGCCTGGCCGCAAACACCTCCAGGCATGGGGCCGCAACCACCTCCCTGGGCAACCCATTCCAGCCTCTCACCACTCTCATATTGAAGAACTTCCTCCTCACATCCAGCCTGAACCTACCCATCTCCAGCTTCTCTTCAATCCCCCCCAGTCCTGTCATCCCCTGATATCCTGAAAAGTCCTTCCCCAGCTTTTTTGTAGGCCCCCTTCAGATACTGAAAGTAACAATCAAGTTGTTCAGTGATGGACAGAGCATTAGTAGATGCAAGAGAAATGACCTTGAAGGGTGCTCACATCTTTGTGAAATGAGCATAAAAGCATTAATAAACCAAAATTATGTAGGCACTTCAGAATTGTATATAATGACATAGGGCACAGGGGAGAGAGCTGCTGGATTGTATCTTTAGATGTGACAATGATTTGCTTGTGACTTCAGGGAAGTCATTTGAACTCCAACTGACTCAATTTTTCCATTTGTGAAATGGAGATCAACATGCACTTCCATTTTAAGATAAGTGAAATACTCGTGGCTGGCAACATCATTAACCATAAGTAAATAAGGTCTGTTAGTACTTGGTCTATGTGATTGCCCCTTTAAGTGGTTTTCCTGGGGGTATGGGGAAACAGGACTTACAGTTTAGTACAGATAACAACTTGATTTCAATAGCCATTCAGAAAAGGGCAATGCACATGGTCCTACATGAATTCCACACCCTAAACCAATTCAATGTCTAAGGAAAAAAAACCAAACAAAAACTCCACTGCCAAATAAGGCACCATGTTCCAAGGCTGTTTTATCCATCCGTTTCCTGCCTCTCGCCATGATTTACAGTAATAGATAATAAGCACTGCAACATTGTAGCTGGTTTTTAATAACCACACTTCCATTACATTTCATTTCCCAAAGGGACTATTGGTGGGTTTTTTCATGCCTTCAACTGTGAAACTGTAAATTCCTAGAATCAAGCATTGCCTTTCTTGTATTCTGAACATCCTCACTTGATTATAATCACTGCCTGCTGAACTTACCTTCAAAATGTTAATCATGAAATTAAACAAAAATGTCTATTCTTGCAGAACCTATTGCTCTACTCACCCACTCCTCTCAACCCAGGACACCCAGAATACAAAGAAATTTAAGAAAGAAGAAAAATTTTAAAAGAGGAAAAAATATAAAAGAAAAAAAAAGAGAGGGGAGGGGAAGGGGGGGAGAAAAAAAGAAAAATAAAATAGAAGGTTTTTTTTTTAAGAAAAGCCTCTTCTTTGAAGAAGGCAGAGCTGGAGAACACAGCTGAAAAAAGTCAAAGCACTCCTTGATGTCTGTAAAAGAGATGAAGGCTCTGCCAGCACCTTTTGAGGCACTTGTACATTGACTGTAACTTTGAATAAAATAAAGCATATTACAAAATAGCTTGTACACAAGGTACACTGGGTTTGGGGGGAACTAAGGACTTGTTCCCACAAGTATCTACTAGCAGAAGGACTACTGAAGTGGAATATAGAATCATAGAATTGTTTGAGTTGAAAAAGACTCCTGGGATCATCAAGTCCAACCATAGAATCATAGAATGGTTTAGGTAGGAAGGGACCTCAAAGCTCATCCAGTTCCAACCCCCCACCATGGGTAGGGACATCTCCCACTGGAATAGGCCACTCATGGCTTCATCTAACCTAGCTTTGAACACCTCTGGGAAGGGGCATCCACAACCTCCATTTGACTCTACAAATCTCACCCCTAAACCATATCCCCAAGCACCACATCCAAACAAACTTCAAACGCATCCAGGGATGCAGACTCAGCCACCTCCCTGGGCAGCCTCTGCCAATGTCTGGCTACTCTTTCTGTGAATTCTTTTCCCCTGATGTTCAGTCTGAACCCACTCTGCTGCAGTTTGAGGCCATTCCCTCTTGTTCTATGACTAACTACCAGTGAGAATAGACCAGCACCAGCCTTTCTACTACATCCCTTCAGGTAGCAGCAGATCCTCTTCTTTAAGCTAAAGGTCCCCAGATCCTTCAGTCACCCCTCTTAAGATCTATTCTCCAGGCCCTTCACCAGCTTCACTGCTCTCCTCTGCACTCGCTCCAGCACCTCAATATCTCTCTTGTATTGAGGTGCCCAGAACTGGACACAAACTCAAGGTGTGGCCTTACCAGTGCCAAGTACAGGAGGACAATCACCTCTCCTCTTTTGCTGGACACAGTATTTCTAATGCAAGCCAGGATGCCAGTGGCTTTCTTGGCCACCTAGGCACACTGCTAGCTCACATTCATCTGCTTACTGATTAGAGTCCCCAGGTCCCTTTCTGCCAGACAACTTTTCAGCCACACTACCCCAAGCCTGTGGCATTACATGGGGTTGTTGTGGCCCAAATGCAGGACTTGGCACTTCACCTTGTTGAAGCTCATCTTGTTAACACTGGCCCATCCATCCAATCTATCCAAGACTCTCTCTAGGGCCTCCCTACCCCTGTGCAGGGGGTTTTGGATCATATAATCACAGAATCAACAAGGTTGGAAGAGACCTTCAAGATCATCCAGTCAAACTAAGCACCCAGTCCTGCCTGAATCAACCAGACCATGACACTAAGTGCCCCAGCCAGGCTTTTCATGAACACCTCCAGGGACAGCAACTCCACCACCTCCCTGGGCAGCCCATTCCAATGCCAATCACTCTCTCTGACAACAACTTCCTCCTAACATCCAGCCTGAACCTGTCCTGGCACAGCTTGAGACTGTGTCCCCTTGTTCTGTTGCTGGTTGCCTGGCAGAAGAGCCCAACCCCACCTGGTTACAGCCTCCCTGCAGGCAGCTGCAGACAGCAATGAGCTCTGCCCTGAGCCTCCTCTTCTGCTGACTGCACACCCCCAGCTCCCTCAGCCTCTCCTCACAGGGCTGTGCTCCAGGCCCCTCCCCAGCTTCATAGGCTGGGCTTCTTTTGAAGTTTGACTAAAGGCCATTCTGAGCTGAAACCTTCTGAAGTGGATTTGTTTAAGGCCCAGTTCTCGTGTACAGTTCCTTAAACTGAACTGGAAGCAGAACTAGTCTGTAAAGAAGCAGATGGGGCACTTGAGCGGACCCAAGCATGGCGTGAGCTGAGGCTGGAGCGGTGAGTTGTTTGTGTCTGAGGGTATGAGCTCTCCTGCAAAACAGCAGGTCCTTTAGAGCATTTGTGTGTGGGTTCTGCTACATCTGGGAAGCTGGGAGCTGGGCTGCCTTCTGCTTGCCCTGAGCCACAGTGTGGTTTGGGAAGCCAAGTGGAACGAGTGGGCTTAAGCAGGTGAGACTGGTAATGGTTTGGAGGCCTCACCTGCCAGATGGGTTGGACACCCTCAGTTGGCAAGCTGTGAGCCTGCAGGGGGAGGAAGTTTTTCATCCCGACCCTGTAGTTCTCAGAAGGCATTTTCCTGTATCTGATGAGATGTTACGGCGTGAGGTATCCGCTGAGGCTTGCACAGGGCAGGTGTTTGGGCTCTCTGGTCGAGGCCTACCACTTGAGGTGGGTTTTCCTAGGTGTGGCACTGATCCCTGTGCCATCAGCTCCGTGGGGCAGGCAAGTCCTGTGTGTGTAGGGGTGCTCTGTCAGCGAATGACCCAGTGGCTCCCGCTGTGTGTCAGGGAGGTGGCAGTGACAGATCTGCTTGCTGGCAGAGCTTCTCTTAGCTATTTGGGTGCTTTAGGGAAGGGAGAGTGTTGTGAAATAGCACTGTTGGTATGAAGCTTACTGCTCGCAGGGGAGAATTTATTTCACTCCCAAATGGTTCGGGTGTGAGCCCATTCTGCCCCATGTGCTGTGCTGGTTTGGATGGTCAGGAGGCCAGGAATGGCTGTGGGTGCTCTCCACTAACAGCAGCTGCTGTCTGAAGCAGGGATTGTGCTGTGTCTTACATTACTGGGCCAGCCTTAGAATTAGAGATTTGTAGAATGCATTGGGTTGGAAGGGACCTTTAAAGGTCACCTAGTCCAAGCTCCCTGCAGTAAGCAAGGACACCTTGAACGAGCTCAGTCATGGCCTATGCTTCCACCGTTGCTCCTAGGCTCTCTTAGCCTCTACAGCAAATGATACCAAAGTAAGTCTCTCAACTTAGCAAATTGCAAGCCAAAGTGCGTACTGAAGTAGTGTCCTTTGTTGAGTTGCTGCTGTTGGTTGCTGCCATGTTTCTATGATTGGTTGTTCATTTTAATGACCAGTTGCAAAAAACCCTCAAACCCCACACCAACAAAAGCTACAAACAGAGGAGATCACATTGAGCAGTGACGGAAGAATGAATATCCTGGAAGTCTGTGGGCTGGAAATGTGCCATTTCCAGAAGTTATTTCTCCTGAACTGGTGCCGTGAACAGAGGACAGCACATCAGTGTCTCTCTCTAACATTTCAAGTGTCTTTTGGTTTCCAGAATGTGTTTTGGGTTCCATTAATGGGCTTTTGTTTTCTCCCTGCTGATTAAATGTATGTACTTCTCTCTCCTTTTGATCTCCAAAGTGGGGAATGTGATGGTTTTACTGATAAGATTAAATTACCTTTCAGAAAGCCTGTAGAGTTTGTGGGCTGGATTTTTGGGGGAGGTTTTGGTGTTTTTCGCTTCATACTCTCTGTCATGCCTTGCTTCTTTGTTAGGAAGTTTCGGGCAGTGTTTGCTTTATTGTTCATTACAGGTATAGAGGCCTCGCATCTGCTGATTGCGCAGCTGCTGCCTCGCAGCGCGGGCGGCGGAGGGGTGCAGCGGCTGTGTCTGAGGAGGCAGCCTGTGTCTGCAGTGCTGGCTGGCGGGTGAAACGACACGGGCTTTAGCCGAAACAAACCTCTTTCTACGAGTTTCAGGTTAAGCTTAGCACTGCCCCACACCCTCTTCTTCCTCCCACCAGACCTTTCCAGTAGTATCTCACCAACTCTCCCTGCTCTGGTCCTCAGAAAACTCCAGGATGTGCAGCACCCCAGTACCTGGCAGAAATCATCGGGCAACCCCTGCATCCCCTTTTCTGTCCCCCCACAGACAAATACAGAGAGCTTGAGGTGTGTACTGAAACAGAGACACAGTTTCAGTGCAGTGGGGTCCTGCTTTTCATTTCTTCTCTTTTTCTTGCACAAAGAAAGGTCTATAAGAAGCCCTAACAATGCCCTCCCTGTTCTGTCAGAAACTGCCTGGCTACATCGTGTTTTATTTGGCCCTCACAGGATGGCAGTTTCATTTATGTTTGGGGTGTTTGGCAGATACTTTATCTTTGTCAAACTTCACTTCCAATATTTGCTTAGATTACTGCTCACTACTCTTGCGCTTTTTTTCACACTTTCAAGATTTCAGTCAGCAGTGACTTGTGGTAGACACTGCTCAGCAGTGACTTGTGCTAGACTTGTGGTGGATGCTGCTCAGTGGTGGCTTGGGGCAGATGCTGCTCAGCAGTTACTTTAGCATTTTTGTGCTTGCTTCTTACAGGTTGTCCCTCTTTTTGCTATTCCAGTTAAGTGGAACTTTAAAGATGACATCCACACTGTGTTGCTTTAAAAAGTTAAAAGTTGAAAAGTGCTCTGTAGCCATTCCTTGCTCCCATGTGCTCTCACAACTGATTTCAAGGGATGAGTTGCTTAGAACAGTCTGAAAAGCAGCAATAATGTTTGCCTTCAAATCTGTTTGAACTGATACTTTTCAACAAAGATGTTTTAAATGTTGACCTTACATTTCTTGGTTTGGGGAAAAGGCAGTTTACCAAAAGTAATGTGATTGCTAAAATCGAGACTCAGCGCTGGTCAGGCCACACCTTGAGTGCTGTGTCCAGTTCTGGGCTCCTCAGTTCTCATTCAGAGATGTTGAGGGACTGGAATGGGTCCAGAGAAAGGCATCAAGGCTGGTGAGGGGCCTGGAGTACAGCCTTGTGAGGAGAGGCTGAGGGAGCTGGGGGTGTGCAGCCTGCAGCAGAGGAGGCTCAGGGCAGAGCTCATTGCTGGCTACAACTACCTGCTGGGAGGCTGTAGCCAGGTGAGGTTGGTCTGTTCTGCCAGGCAAGCAGCAACAGAACAAGGGGACACAGCCCCAAGCTATACCAGGGGAGGTCTAGGCTGGATGTGAAGAGGACGTTGCTGTCAGAGAGAGTGATTGGCATTGGAATGAGCTGCCCAGGGAGGTGGTGGAGTCACTGTCCCTGGAGGTGTTGAAGCCAAGCCTGGCTGGGGCACTTAGTGCCATGGTCTGGTTGATTGGCCAGGGCTGGGTGCTAGGTTGGGATGGGTGAGCTTGG
Organism: Pogoniulus pusillus; assembly: GCF_015220805.1. Classification (NCBI taxonomy): domain Eukaryota; kingdom Metazoa; phylum Chordata; class Aves; order Piciformes; family Lybiidae; genus Pogoniulus; species Pogoniulus pusillus. Next base: position 935,445 of record NC_087291.1, on the reverse strand, counting down.
AGGTCTCTTCCAACCGGCTCGATTCTGTGATTGAGCTGACTTGCAAATGCAGACACATGCACAGAGTGAATAAATTAACAAAAATGGCAAATGTTCAGTCTTCTCCACAAATCCTGGATACAGCCTGCAGACTCCAACCAGCATGAATGAATTCCAAATGACCCTAAGACCAAGCAGAGATCAAGCGACAGGGCAGACTGCCCACGAGCTGCAGCCTGTTCTTGCCTGAAGCTCACTGTTGGCTGCTTGCTGAAGCCCAGTTGTGAGATGGCAGGCAGACTGCTCATGGCTTAGTGTGTACAGAGCCCAAGTGTCTATGTGCAGATACCAACAGAGGTTTTGGGTAGCTTGGGTCCATATTGTTCCCCTCTGCCTTCGTTTGGATACTGTCGCTGTGTTGGAGAGTGAATGGAGTCCTCTTGGCAGTGGCAGTTGGCAGTTTGTCAACAACTGTTATTAATTGATGCAATTGTTTCTTTACTAATATTTACATAGGGGTTTAACATGGAAGTGACTACACAGAAAATCTTGGAAGAAAGTCAATGCTTCAATTACAGGAATGTGTTGCTGTTCTTCCCTTGGTATTCAAGAACTGAACGTTTAATTTTTTCGTCCCTTTTTTCTGCTTGCCTTGAGAAGTGTTTGCCCTGAGATGTAAGGAAGTTAACTAGAAGGGTGACATTTGAAGAAGCATATACTAGCAGTTAAATGAACAAATACACTTTACAAGGAAATTAATATTTGACCTGAAAGAAGCCTGAAACATTTAGGAGATGGAATCTGGAGACATTTTTGCTCTCTCCAGGACCTTTTTTGTAAGCCACTGCATTGTACAGTAAGAAAACCAAAGCAGGGGCACTCTTGAAGAAGTTGAGCACTTTTCTGTGCTGCACTAGGTGCTATAACCACAGGATCATCCAGGGGAAATGAGAGAGTTACTTAAAACATAGCAGAAACACACTGGTAAGGCTGAAACTCTGTGCCTCTCCATTCTGCTAAGGCAAACAATTATGAGGATTAAAACATAGGGAGGCTAGATAGAGAAGATACCCACCACGTTTGGGCTATTATTTAGCATTGTTTGTATTATTTGGGCTACTAGGAAAACCCCACAAACAAAAACCCAGCCAAACAAACCCACAAGACAAGAATCTCCTGTTACAGAGGAACCCACCAAGTAGGTGATGGGAGTTGGAGAGAAATTTTTTGGGAAAGTCCTTCCATAATTGCTCTCCTAGAGATTTCTTCGTCCTTTCCCTGAAGCTTCTGATGCTGCCTGCTGTCAAATGCGAGGTTACTGAACTAAATGAACTGTTAACCTGACCCGGCACAGCAATTGCTCTATTCCCGTGTTTACAAGCAGCCTTTATCTGGTGGGGGTTGTCTCTCTAGAATAAACTCACTGAAGCCTAGGGAAAAGAAAATTGTCCAGAAGCTTTCACACTGGTGCTATGTAATTTTGTAGGTTGTTGTGGAAAAGTGTATTGTGGTGGGTTTGTTCTTCCCTTTTATGTCTATGTTTTAAATTTTTTAGCTGCTTCTTTCATGCATTTGCTATTAAGTAATATTTAAGACCATATGATAACATAATTAGTTGGACTTAACATGCATTTAAAAATTGAGGGACAGAGTAATCTTAGTGGTCTTGTGTGTGCTAAATGGTGGATTCTGTTCAGAAAGGTGTGACCTGCATGCCTTCATCACTACGTGCTGCACTTTCTGACATTTCAGAGAATCAGAGTCAGACAGGGTGGAAGAGACCTCCAAGCTCACCCAGCCCAACCTAGCACCCAGCCCTAGCCAAGCAACCAGACCATGGCACTAAGTGCCTCAGCCAGGCTTGGCTTCAACACCTCCAGGCACAGCAACTCCACCACCTCCCTGGGCAGCCCAGGGTGTGTGTGTGAGCTGGGGTTGCAATGTTCTAGTGAACCTGCATTCATTTTTTTAATAGCACTTTTTCTGTTTTGCTTGACCCAAGGTGTTGCAGTGAGTAGCCTACCTTGGCAGTGGGGTATGTGAAGCAGAGTTGTAATGTATGTGCCTGGAGTTTATTGCATAAAATGTAATTTGGATTTCATTATTTTTTGAAGGCTTAAGAGTAGATGTGACAGTCAAGTTATTTAATTCAGATCTTTTCAGCACATCAGACAATATTGCTTCTTGTAGATGGCTTTCAATTCTCCTTACTGCTTTAAAAAGTGCCTTAGAGACCTGAGATACAAGTATGCCTTGTTTCACCCAGAAAAATGTGAACTTCATATGGGCAGAATGTGTTTCATTTCCTTACCATGTGTCAACAACTGGATCCTAATCTTGTGTTTATTGGATGCAGAACTGGGTTTGGAGGATTATCACTAAATCAAATGCTAGACTGGAATTTAAGTTCTTGCTACAGCGTTTCCCATGTTCTGTATTACTCTACTTTTAGGCCATTTGGTCTTTGATGCCTAGACATAGAGGACCTGTGTTCTTGCATTTCCCTTCATCCAAGAGAGTAAGTATTTCTTTCAAAAGCATTATACTTGTAATGAAGACAGTATACCATTATTTTTTATAATGACCCATCATTACTCTTTGAAGACATGCAGGAAAAAATTCTCTTAACTCACATGTGTTAAAACCATTGTATAGACATGTTACCATGGCTATAAAATGTGTTAAAAGGGAGGAGAGCCTGTGCTTTTATTTAACATATGGACTGCTATTACAATTTTAGGACTATATGTCCTAATTTTTAATGTATGCTGTTAAAAAAAGCAGATACATCTATCTGCCAAAGGCAGGATCAGAGTGGGTGCATGAATCTGAGAGCTTGTGCCTGTTGTAAATGCAGCTACTTCTACAAAGGAATCATCTACAGGATCATAGAATCATAAAAACAGCCAGGCTGTAAGAGACCTCCAGGCTCATCCAGTCCAACCTAGCACCCAGCCACAGTCAATCAACCAGACCATGGCACTAAGTGCCCCAGCCAGGCTTGGCTTCAACACCTCCAGGCACGGCGACTCCACCACCTCCCTGGGCAGCCCATTCCAATGCCAATCACTCTCTCTGACAACAATTTCCTCCTAACATCCAGCCTGAACCTGCCCTGGCACAGCTTGAGACTGTGTCCCCTTGTTCTGTTGCTGGTTGCCTGGCAGAAGAGCCCAACCCCACCTGGCTACAACCTCCCTTCAGGAAGCTGCAGACAGCAATGAGGTCTGCCCTGAGCCTCCTCTTCTGCAGGCTGCACACCCCCAGCTCCCTCAGCCTCTCCTTCACAGGGCTGTGCTGCAGGCTCCTCACCAGCTTCATCATCCTTCTCTGGACACCTTCCAGCACCTCAACATCTCTCTTGAATGGAGGATTCAAAGAATTCTCTTTCTCAATCTGTGTCTTCTATTTCTTGTTGTACTAGGGGTCTGCATTCCTTTTCTTGGAATATCCTTTTATGTGTACTCAGTCAGGTATGTTGCTTGTAATGCATCCATGAATTGTGTTCTGTTCCACGCAGGAGAATCACTTTCCATTTGAAGTAACTGTCTGAAGTAGGCTGGGGTGGTGTCCTGGCAGGGCTGTCACTGTGAGTACAGGTGAGCTCTGTGTTCATGCACAGGGTGATCTTCACATCTGTCATCAAATAAGCTACAGTGACTGTACCAAATGTGTACCTTTCTTCTTCCCACTTCTGCTTCCTTCCCCTTTCCCTCCTAAAGTTATATGCAGTGCAGAGCAGTCATGGTCCTTCGCATCTGACAGTCCTTACAGGGATGGACTCCACATTGGGAATTGCAGAACTTCCTCTTCAGATGCATTTGGGCTGATGTATAGGGTTAACATTCCAGGGGGAGTAACCTTGAACCTGACCCTGGGTGGTCTTGACCCCTCCCCAGGGGTGGGTCTGAACACCACCAGGTGATGGTTAGTTCACTCCCCCTTCCTGTCTAAAGATCCATAAAAGCAGGGGGACTGCCTGTCTCTCTCTGTCTGCACTCTCTGCTCCCTGCTTACCACCATCACCATCCTGTTCCTGCTTCACTTTGTTTCCCCATGTGGCCATCACCCACGAGGCAGACAAAGCCATCACCATCCAACTCGGGTTGCATTTATACCTTCTGTATTTGCTTTCCCTTCCCCATACCTTTGTAACTTCCCTGCCTCAGACACCTTTTAAAGTTACTGTTAAACTTTTGTTTTTAACTTCCAAATCGAGTGAGACTCATTTATTTGGGTGTGCTTACCCTTTCTCTCTACATCTAATGCCTTTCTTTTGGGAAAGAAGGGGGAGAGGGAAGGGCACTCTATAAAATTGTTATTGGTTCTATCACATTTATTTCAGTCTCTGGAAATTTAGACTAGAACTGAGACAGCTGAGTATCTTTAAGAGCCACAGCTTGTTCAGAGGATGTGACAGTCTTTACAGAATTCACTTATTGTGAGAGACTATATCCATTAGCTGTCATCTTTATTGCATTCTCTTGCTTATGCATGATTTTGGGGACACTTAATTTGTTGGCCTTTTTTTTTCCTTGATTCTGCTTTGTTTCAGCATATGAAACTCACTGAGACCTCCTGCAATGGACAGCTGTCTGAGCCCCAGCTGGCACAGGCAGCACTAGATAATGCAGTCAGGGTAATACTGAGGGATGTGCTTGAACCAATGCTTTTAGCCATCTCTGACTGGACTTCTATCGGTACTGATTTTGTCATTATTTTTTTAGCCAATAATACCAGAATTCATGAGGGGATTTTTAAATGGCTCTATCTTAGTAACTAAGGCCCTCTTTTTCCCCTTCTTTTTTTTTTTTCTTCTTTTTTTTGTCCTTCTTGGGGTTTGTCCTTCTTGGGTTTTGTCCTTCTTGGGTTTTCCTTCTCCCCCTCTCTTCTCTCCTGTTGCATCTGTTGAAGAAACTTCAGGCACTGTTAGAAAAGCCCTCTCTGCTGTGACATGTCTGCTTTGATATTCCTAATTTAAAGATATGCCCTGCTTGGCTGCTGGTATTTGCATGGGTAAGTCAGATTGTCACCCAGATAGACTTCCTGGCTTCTTGCTTCTCACTCCTGTGTGTCCTTTTGTGATGCATTGGGCTCCTGGATTCTGATTTGTAAAGTGTTGATGACCTGAAATTTGTGCACAAAGACCCTTGATAAGGTCATTCTTCTGCAGTGGGCAATTACCAGGTGTGTAACAAAGACGGTATGGAAAGTGTACCTGCCTGGCTGCCTGGCTCTGGATATGTTTTGTACAGCAAAAGCAGAGTACCTAGCAGAGCAACTCAGCCTGCACTGTCTGGCAACCACAAAGGGAAGGATGGGCTACTGCAGCAGAGATGATGTTGTCAGTACCAAGAGATGGATCCGTACTGGCTTATACTCATCCACATCTTGGGCTTGACTCCTGGTATGCAGAGGAAGAGCTTGCCTGTGTTGGAAGTCATAGAAGTGAGCATCTTGTCACTGAGACTAAATATCCTTCTTGTTGTTCCTCTCGTGGAGGTTCAGAACTGGCTGGAGGCTTGTGGTGGAAACACTGCCTGACTACACATCTTTCCACAGGATCTCCTTTGGCACTGTCATCCAGCTGTATGTGCTACTATGGGACTCCAGATACTGTTGGGAGCTTCAAACTTAATTATGTCATGAGATATGGGTTATCATAGAACCATAGAATCAGGCAGGTTGGAAGAGACCTCCAAGCTCATCCAGCCCAACCTAGCACCCAGCCCTATCCAATCAACCAGACCATGGCACTAAGTGCCTCATCCAGGCTTTTCTTTAACACCTCCAGGCACAGTGACTCCACCACCTCCCTGGGCAGCCCATTCCTATTATGCAAATAGTCTCTTCCTCTTTTGGAATCCTTTCAAAATTAATAATTTTAATACATTACTTGGCCAGTGAATCTGAAAGTTTAGTGAGCCCAATGTGTTCAGAGACCAAATGCTGCCCTAGAAAGTGTTTGATCCAGGTTCAGATGAAACTGATTGCGACCAAAGTTCTCAAGTGTGACCGTAGGTTTGGGCAAGTCTGTGTGCTGCATGGTGGCTGTGCTAGTTTGAGGCAAATTGGAAAATCTTACTGAGAAAAATTAGATTATAAGTTGTGTAAAGAAAATAATGGGGGTGTCTACTGCACTCACAGGCTTGCTGAGATGTATAAAAGCATGAACACAAAATGTAGATAAGAGAGTGGGTTGCTGTCACAGCTGGTGCCTGTGCTTTCTCCCTGGGCTGCTTCTTCTGTGTAACTAATCTTTCTGCTTTCTAATCCCCTGGCCAATCCTCCAAACTCACTTTGCACTCTGGGATAAGGTAGAGGGGTGGAAAGAAGGTGGAAGGGTGGTTGGGAGCCCCTCCTGGGGACTCTGGTTTCTGGGAGGGCTGTTGTGTTTCTGTATTGTTTTTAATTTGTCTATTTCTATCTATAGCTGTAACTATTGTAACTATCTGCTTGTGTCTTGTGCTAAGCTGTGAATGCAAAGCTTCATTCCTTAACTTCCAAATGGCTGAGTCTAGTCTGGGTGATTTCATAAGAGTGGGGGTGCAGGTAACACCCAAACTGTCACAGTGGCATATTGCCTGTCTCCATCACCAGGAGTCTGCGTGCACCTTCTTCCTGCGCAGTAAATGTGAACGTGAAGCAATTCAGGCCAGTTTCCTTCTCAAATTGTCTTGCATTTTCCAGTGGAAAGATGCTTTGGAAGTGGGCTTGCTGGGAATGACTACTTTGCCAGCTGCACACTCGTTTATACTGCAGGAATACTTCTGTGTTGTCTCAGAAGTCCTCCTTGGCCATCTGACATGTATGACACAAGACTCCATGATTTTCTTTGGTGCTTTGGGTCCTGATGAGTTGCTGTTTGAAGTGAAATGTAAGGTCGTTGTTCACTTTTGTCTTCCTGGTAGTGTTCCATCTGTCCTGCACCTCCAGCAGAGTAATTGTGGGACAGTAGACCTTCTGAATATGTTAGCTTACAGAAAAGCTGTGCTGGTTTTGTGATGTGCTGCCAGGACTGATTATTGCACCTCTGTCCTTATGACCTGACTGACAAAGTTTTGCAACATTTTCAGGTGATTCAGAAGACAGCTCTGAAGGTGCTTACATGTGCAGTGTTATCTCAGAGTATTATTAGCATTTTGAAATGGCTTTATTGGCTCCCTGTTAAGCAAAATATTGACAATAAAAAGGGTTTTTTTGTTCTGCATTCCACTCTATGGCGTTGTCCCCTCCTAGTTAATGGCTATGCTTGTTCCTAATTTTGCTATCCTGTTGTGCCTGTGACAGGGAGATACAGAGAATAAAGGTTTTAAAATAAATGTTCATAATCTCCACTAGCCCTCTGGCATACTCTGCTGACCCACAGGGAGTCTTACTGGGAATATATTGAAATTTGTGATCTGTAATAAGTGAAGGTTCAGAAGCCTGAAGTAGATGGCAGAAGTGTTGTCTTCTGGGTGAAGTAGGACTGAGAACTCTAATAACTCAGAGGAATTGGAGCATCTTTCAGCAGACGTACTACTAGACCTGCCATATCTAATAGAAGATGATGAATTGTGTGTGTTATTTTGTGTCAGCAGTATTCACACCTCTGTGATAGATACACCTTTAGCCCAACAGACTAGTATGCAGAAATGAAATTAGCAACCAGTGCTTGACCTCTTTTTTTCTGTTTGGATCAGCCTTGTCACTTGACAAAGAGGTGCAGCAGGGATAGAAACTCCTCTGGCTCTGAGGAAGTAGAATTTCCAGGCTTGTAGTGCAAAAATAACTTACATACATTAAACCTACCTCCAAAACATAGTGTTGTGCTTCCTGACTCTGTCTTGGGAGATTGAGAAGTCTAGATCATTGTTTCACAGTCCAGGCATATGCCTAACCAAATCTTTGTTCAGGTTTCTCAGAACAAGCATTATTACTTTTTTTGAGTGCTTTGGTGTGCTTATCCTAACAATGAGTTTAGATTACTCCAGACATCAGGATTGTTCTTTGCAGTGAAGTGAACTCTAGTAGAATTGAGGCAAAGCATCTACTGTGCTGCATTTTCCAAAGGAAAGACAGTTTTATTCCCTTTATCTCAATGACTGTTGTAGTCTTTGTTTCTTCCTACAGTGTGTGAAGACCACACAGCACCAACCTTTCTTCATTGTGTTTTCAGGGAGCATATCCATGCCATAGTGGAGCACAAAAAGATCATAGAATCAACCCAATTGGAAGAGACCTCCAAGCTCATCCAGTCCAACCTAGCACCCAGCCCTATCCAGTCAACTAGACCATGGCACTAAGTGCCTCATCCATATCTGTATTTACTGCTTGTCCAGTTACTGAACAAAGCAGAAGTGGAAACTGAAGCTCTAGAGTTTAAGTTGATGATGAAGGCAAGTCTAATGCCATTATTTGCAGCATCCAGGCTGGCTAAATTTGACTACTGAGTTCCATCCTTTGTGCCACAAAAGATGCCCTGTATGACTCCAGGTAGAGGAATGCTACCCAACTGACCTTGAGGAGGAAGTTAGTACACTGCTTCTGCTCAGACCAGAAGATCTTGAGATGCATCTGAGGCTGAACAGACTGACAAGATTTGCTTCCTTACAGGGGAGAACAGCAAATATTGCAAATCTGTATTGCCCTGGTACTTTCTGATACACTTTGCATGACCTGCATGGACATACAGATAAAGTGTAGCCATCAGCATCAGTGTTTTCAGCAACTGCCATTTGTAGATGAGTTGATCAGCTTCTGTCCTGACTCTTGGCTTCACTGGTTGGGTCTTTGAGACCAGCAGCCACTTACTGTCACTGGTAAAAGGTACCTTTGTGCTCTCTTTCAATGAAGGATCTTGTCATCCTGGTTCACCTGCAGTGCTCAGTGTGAACATAGAGTGCTGGCCTCCCAAATAGACGTACTTCTCTGGCAAGGAGCTGCCATCCAAAGCTGCTTCCCTATTTTGAGCAGATGAAGTACTTCATTCTTTTAATGATTCCCAGGCTACTATCATTTACTGGAGATCTTTCGTCTGTCACCAAAACAATAACATCACTTGACCCCTCTTACTGATCTCAGAGGCCTCTTGAAGGTTATAAACAGTCAGTATAAGGCCTTCTTAGTAGTTGCAGTGATGTATTTGCATTGATTGGTCACCATGACATCTGCAATTGCCAGAAGGTTAAGCATGAGCACTCTGGAGAGCATGGTTGGGAGTTCTCAGATGTATCTGCCACGTCCTCCTAGCTGCAATACCACTTGGGAAGAGGTTGGCATACTTGTAAATACCTGCATGTCTCACTGGTGAACACAGACAGCAGGATGTGTTTTCTCTCACTTAATCAGTCCCCCTTCCCCCGGCCTGTCTTCTGGCCAAAACTTGCTTCGACTGGTGATAAATGTGATGCTGTCTTGAGCTGCCCTGTAGTCAGTTAAAGACCAGTTCATGGCTTCTTCAGGGGAAGGCCTCCAATGGAATATTTTTTTATTATGATTTTTTGTGAACAGGAAGCATGTCCCATTCTGAACTGAGCCAGAGATCAGTGGTGCTACCTTTCCTCTATAGACACTTGAGTATGCTGTCAGTCTAAGGTGCTACGTGTTGGCCTCTGAATCTTCCCCAGTCTTAGACGTGTGTTGGAGCTGGGTGCAGCTCACCTTTCTCTGGGGTTCTTTTTCTCTGTTTGACTGGATAAAGAAAAGTGAGCCCTAGGGACAGGTTCCTTAGTCACATGAATGAACATTTTTCCTTTTCCCTGGCTGCCAGCTCACATAGAAGCAGGTAAGATCAAAACAGTCTGGTTGGGCATGCTGTGAAGTGCAATTTGAGTCACAAAGTCCAGTCTGCTTTTTCTGAACTGTAGGGAGAAATGGTGGAGGAATGAAGGAAACTTGCTGACAAGATGTAGTTGGAGGGTAAAATTAAAATAGTAGGCATGGTCAAAGTTCTGTGTTGGAGTTTTGGGTTATATGAGGCTTGAGTGACCTGTCTTCTTTGTAAGAGCTGGCTTTGCTGACTACCTCATGCTGTGTAAATTCTTGGTCATCTGAATTGTGTCTAAGAGGAGGGGGGGGTGTTTTTCCCCTTGGTTTTTGGGAATGGGTAAAAACTGGGAAATGGATTTGGTCTGCAAAAAGCCTCAGAAGTTTTGTCTGGTAAATGTTTAGCTCTTAAAGCACCATAGTCTGTAGGATAGTCTCTCATTTAGGATATTTTCAATGTGGAGTTACTGTTTTACATCCTTAGGAACATTAATAAGGACCAGCAGAGATGACAATGCAAAAACAGATGTTTTGATTCCACTGAAAAGCAGTTTTAAGCATTATAAAGTAGCCTTTTAAAGGTAAGGAGGTTGAATCAGTGTGAAAGTTCACTTAAACTCAGGGAGCCCCAAGCTCAGCTACTTGCCTTTTGGTTTCCATAACTGAAGTTTCCTTCACAGACCATTGGGATTTTTGAGTGTGGCAGAATATTAAGGAATGCACTTACTTCCAAAGATGACTATCCTATGCACCAGCACAGAATGTATTCAAAGCCCTTTGAATTCTCTGCAGAAAACTGCAAGATTCCTTTACAGAGGTGATTGAAAGCTGCTGCACAGGAAATCAGCTTCTCATCTCATACATAAACATGAGCCAGTTCTACTATATCTGGCTCTTGGGGCTCTACACAGTAAATTGTTAACCCCCATTACCTGTCCAAACCATTTATCTTTACTTCCTAGTATAGTTTTGGTAACTGCTGAGTAATGAAAGAAAGATGGAATGTAGATAGTTGTAGGGGAAAAAAACAACTTGCACCCCCCCCCCTCCAACAACCAACCAGCAAAACAGCACCCCACACTTCTCTTATAAATAGCCCTGTGAAACAGCAGCCAGCAGGAGAAAATGAAGAACTGCCCAAGGTGGTGGGAGGATCTCAAATCTGATTAGTATAGAACAGAACTAAAATCTCTGTAGAATAACAGACACGTGAAGCACAGATTTCCAGTCCTTTGCATATCTTCCTGGCATTGTGCTAACACAAATAAATTAATATCTCCTTTGAACAAACAACCGTAGCACCTTTCAGAGCTTGAAATGTAAGCTGTGTGTGTTTTTGATGTTGTATGCTGGTTGAAATAGGCTATGCTGCTTATAGAGTATTGTTCCCATATGAGGATTCAGGCTATGCACTCACAGCAGCTGCTCTCCAGCATGGACTCTCAGTTCCACTAAAATCAATAGCTGGCACAGCAGGGTACTGTTGTGTGGTGTGTAAATAAATGGGTGTCATTGTGTCTCACTTTTTTTCTTCTTCCTTTTGAGATTTAAATTTCCCTTTTTTTCAGGCATGTATCTTTGTGTTCTTGCAGTGCAGGCAATCTGAAGCATAACTGCTTAGAGGACAAGAAGCTTTTTTCCTCCCTTTTTACACTTCGTAAACATACAACAGTTTATTAATTGTATTAGCTGACTCTTAGCAATCTCAGGAAAGAAAACAAAACAACAAATGAAACAGAAATCCATTTTCCAAGTGTCACCTCTGTGGCAAAAAGCAGGGCACAGTTGCCAGTACACAGCTGTCTTACGTACCATGATGTGGGAAAAGTGTCATTGTAGGAGTGTCTTCCCTCCTCCCAGAAGCCTTGCACATACAGTTGCAAATATATGACAATTGTAGTTATGGGATGTAGGAGCTGTGGATCTGCGTTTCAATAAAGTGACTTTGAAGTTCTGTTTCATGCATTTTCTTTTTTATTCAGGCATCTGGTCATATAGAGTGCTTTACTTTCTTTGGCTGCAGACTTGGCAGATACAAAATGCAGATGTTGTTCTTCTGACATAAGCCACTATTTTAAGCTTTCTGGCCAGTGGTTGAAAATGTTGGGCTCAGTTGTTTACTTGCTTATCATCAAAGTGGTTTTTGTCATATAATTAATATGCAAGTATTGGCTTTCGGAGTTCACTGTCAAAGTTTGAGATTAACAGTATGCTCTTTTTGTTTTCATTCTTTTCTTTTTAATAGCATGCCTGTTTGATTAATAATACAGTAGAATAAGTTATGCTTTGGAGAGTTTAGTTTTTGTCAGGAAAAAAACCCAGCCAAAGCCTGACACGGTGCTGTGGAGCTTTCCCTTTAAGAAAACCCTATCTCCCTCCAGATGCCTGCATCTTTTTGATACAGAAGGGTACACTAAGTTCCATCTATAAACAGAATCCACTAATTAAGAGTAATTGCTTCGGAGATTGGTACAGACTATTCAGCATCAGATGCATGTTCCTCTCAGATATCCATTAGGCTGTAATAAGATAATGCAGATGTGCCAGTCTGTTTCCTGTTTCCTTCTATTGTACCTTTATTGCCGTATATGGACCAATGGGATGGGCTGAACAATAAGTGGATGTCCTTTTGCTCCCAGAGCCCTTCTCAAAGGAATGTTTGTTATTAGATTGCTTTTTCTGTTTAGTTTCACATCACTATGCTAATAAAGGAAACATAACACTCCAAAGGCGCTTCCCCCCCACACACACTTCTTCCACAGTAACTAGTTTAGTGTTTAATTAAATCTTGTCAGATAGCCAAGAAAACAAAAGTGCAACATCTCACAGGCAGGCAGGACCAGTGGAAAAGGGGATAACACCCCTTGGTGAAGCAAAGTTTGCATGCATTCTGGAGATTTTAAAGGCAGTGTGGTTATCATGTTACTGTATGTGACTGATTTACACTTGGGTCATGCTGAATCTGCTGAATTATGCAGTACTACTGATGTTTGCCTCTTCACAAGGAGCTGGAGTTGCTGGAACCTAGACCTCTGCCTATGATATTCTCCATGGCTGTTGTATAGATGTTCAGCCACATCAACATTTATCACATCCTGCTTTTCCTGAGGGATAGTACTTGGAGTCAAATGACATTGTTTAAAGTATCATGTGTTTTACACTGTGTTCCTTTTCTGCCTTTATTTGGAGAGAAGAGGTCTGAAGACAGTTGGAGAGGAATAAATTCTGAAGGTTTATCTCCAATACAGCTATCTGCAGGAAATTTCCTGCCATGAGGGGCAAAAGGAGGGGAGGTTTTCAGCAAGGCAGGAGAAGCTTGCTTTCTGGCAGTAATTTCAGTGCATAATTACACCTCACATAAAATTATGAGCACATGGAACTATAGACTCTAAGCTAGTTTTGGTACTGTTATTTCACAGAAATCACAGAGTTGTTGAGGCTGGAAAAGGACATCTGAGATCACTGAGTCCAGCCTGTGACCCAACACCACGGCATCAGCTAAGCCATGCCACCAAGTGCCATATCACATCTTTTCTTAAAGACCTCCAGGGATGGTTGACTGCACCACCTCCCCAGGCTATTTCCACGAGGGAGTGCTCCCTGCTACTCAACCTAACTCTTCCCTGGTGCAGCTTCAGACCATGGCCCCTTGTCCTGTCACAGGTTGCCTGGGAGAAGAGCCTGACTGTCACCACACTATAACTTCCTTTTAGGTAGTTGTAGAGAGTGATAAGGTCCCCTCTCAGTCTCTTCTTCTCCAGACTGAGCAACCCCAACTCCCTCAACCTTTCCTCATACGACTTTCCCTCCAGACCCATCACCAGTCTCATCAATCTCCTCTGGACCTACTCCAGCACCTCAATACCCTTCTTGAAGTGGGGGGCTCAGAACTGCACACAGTACTCAAGGTGAGGCCTCACCAGTGCCAAGTACAGAGGCAGAATTACATCCCTAGTCCTGCTGGCCACACTATTCCAGGATGGCATTGGCCTTCTGTGCCAACTGGGCACACTGCTGGCTCATGTTCAGCTGCTGTCACCCAGCACTCCCAGGTCACTCTCAGCCAGGCTGCTCTTCAGCCACTCATCCCCCAGTCTGTGGTGCTGCCTGGGGTTGTTGTGGCCAAAGCATACAACCCTGCACTTGGTCCTGTTGAATCTCATCCCATTGACCTCAGCCCACTGACCCAGCCTGTCCAGGTCCCTCTGCAGCACCTTCCTACCCTCCAGAAGAGTGACTCTCCTTCCCATCTCAGTGCCATCCTCAAACTTAATGATGGTAGACCTGATCCCCTCATCCAGGTCATCCATAAAGATGTTGAATGGATGTGGGCCCAGTAGTGATCCCTGGGAGACACCACTGGTTGAGGAGCACCGCTGGTCACAGGACACCAGCTGGATGGAGCACCATTCACAACCACTCTCTGTGGCCAGTCATCCAACCAGTTTTTAACCCAGTGGAGGGGGCACCTGTGCAAGCTGTGAGCTGCCAGTTTTGCCAGGAGGATGCTGTGGGAGACTGTGTCAAAGGCTTTTCTGAAGTCTAAGCAGACCACATCCATAGCCTTTCCTTCATCTGGCAGATGGGCCACCCAGTCGTAGGATGCAGTCAGGTTGGTTAGGCAGGATTTTCCTTTCCTAACCCCATGTTGGCTGGGCCTGATTCCCTGGCTTTCCTGTACATGCCACTCCATTTCATATGGATCTGCATGTGAAGAGCTGTAATGTCACTGCTTTTTGTCATCAGCAGGTCCATCATGGTACAGTGGCGAGGAAGTGGCCAAAGAGTTTCTCTGAGTGCCCTTTTTGTCCCCTCTGTCCAGGAGAAGTTGCTTCTCTTCTCAATACTTGTCAATTCAATATAAATTATATGTAAGGTGGTTCTGGCAATTTTTGTCGTTTCTGATGAGCTCTGCATTTTTCTAATAGCAATGGAGTTGAAGCTACTAGATAGTTTTGTAGGACAACTTTTATTTCCAAAGACATCTACAGTTTAAAAACAGGTGACCTTGTTCTGTGATTAACGCATAGATTTTTGGAGCTGATTTTTGTCAACATCACTCTTCTCCTTTTTTGTTTTTTTATAAACATTCTGAAGTGTGATGTTGTGGAATTGCTTTAGAGAACATTAGATCTTTGTGTGAGTTCTCAATGCTAAAGGTATTTTGTGCATAGTTGAGAGAGGTATCAAATACAAGCTGCACTTCCTTTATCCCTATGCTGCACTCAGCAAAAAGTGCTGTCTGAAAACATACACAGCTGGTAACCTTTGCTGGTATTCCACACAGAGCAGAAACACTCCACTGTTGTCTGACAGGCAAATATATTCATGCAGGGCTGGGTTTTCCCTCTTTTTTTACCTTGCTCATTTCAATTCTTACCTGCAACAATTAGACCCAGTAGCAGTAGTGATACTCAGTGCTGGGTTGGTGCAGCCTCCCTCTGCTAGCGTAGATTTTGCTTTGTGATCTTGGCATGTTATTTCACCACTGCCTTTATCCCACCAAAAAATCTTCTTGCCTGTGGTTTCAAGCTATAATTTCAAAGAATTATAAATAGATGTGCAGTATAGCAGTGGATATTGTTACTCCTGACCAACTATAGCATAGCAGATGCAAGGGCATAGCATTTAGGCAGCTCTGGACTGCCTTGGGTTTGGTTGGTTGAGTTTGGGCTGTGGCTGTTACTGTCTTCAGCAGCACATGTTGGAGGAGGTGGGTAACTCCTCGTGTAGAGTGACGCTCAGGAGCCTGCAGCAGCACTCACCTGCTTTTGTCAGGAGCACTACACAAGCACTTGCAAGAGTAGTGTTTACAATATGGAGTGGTTGCAGCCCTCCCAGTAGCTGTCAGGACACCAGCGCTTACTAGCGCTGCTCAAGCAGGTTCTTTCTGAGAAGAGCACCTGTTTCCCTCTTCATAAACAGCTTTGGCAGGAGCAAATGTCACTGCTGCCAGTAGCACAAGAAGTGCCCTCTCAAAAAAGAAAATTCAATCAGTGAGGTGTGACTTCAGTGATAGGAAAGTAAACAGTCTTTTGTGAGAATAATTACTGATAGCACAAGTAGTGTTGTAACAGCCACCCTAAGTTCCCCAGTGTGCTGCCAGGGCCATGACAAGCAAGCAGAGAGCCTTCTCAGCATCATTTATTCTGTAGCTTCTGTGCCAAAACTGAAAGCTTTTATAGACATAAAAATATTTCAGAAGTTGATTTTTTTTTCCAACTACTCTTTTCTAATCCTTCGGTATCAGTATTTCAGGTAATATTGGTGCATCAGTTCTGGAACTGGCAGTTTCCAAAACAAGATTGTGTCTCACCAGAGGATGATTTTGGTGTAGCACATCAGAGCAGGGAAACTGAGTTGCTGGATGTTCTGCTGGTAACTTCTGTAGGTATGAATTTTACCCCTCAGGTAACCATCAAGATGGTCTTGTAGAACAGTGATGACTTGTTTATCACTTAACCAAAGTTGCAAAGGGATAAGAGACTTTTCTATCTGTATATATTAAAAAGGATGATAGTCAGTATGTTATTTTCTTCTTCACACAGGCACTATCAGTATGCATCTGTAAGGAGCAGCTGTTCTCCCAGAAAAATATAACCAACGGTGCCCTGATACACAGAGTAAGAAGACTTCGTGTCCTCCATCCACAGAGCGACAATGTCCTGTAAAAGAGAACAGTAGGCAGCAGCAATGAAATATTGGAAGGACCTGATCTACTGAATTCCATTTCATCAGCACACAATCTAGCTCAGGCCATACTCGCAGGCCTGACACCCTCTTCACTGACAAGTTGAGGTATCTGCTTGCTGGCCTGGAGTGATGCAACAGAACTTTTATACACTGTGAAGTGTTACCATGACAACCAGTAGCCGCACATGTCCGGTACCAGCAGTGAATGGACATATGACTCACTATCCAGCAGCACCATACCCATTACTTTTTCCTCCAGTCATCAGTGGGCTGTCGCTACCTTCCCTCCGTGGACTCCAGAGCCACCCACCAGCTAGCAGCTGCAGCACACCATCACCTGCAAGTAAGTTCCTCATATTAGTAACTTTCTTTGACCCATTTTCTTCTAGCAGAGACTGATCTTCTGAAATTACGTTGAGTGATTGCAGCCATGCATCTGTGATGTGTTTTACTTGGGCAAAGAGCATGCATTCGTTTTGAAACACCACTCTCTCTGAAGCACACGTCTGTAAAAATGAACATGCAGCTGAACGAATGCCAAAGCTGTGGAGACCAGGGGTGATGAAACCTGCAGTGGAGTTTGATGTGCCCTGCATTATTGTGTTAGCTGCAGAATCTGCTGTCCTGTCTAAACAAAAATTGCCCTTTGTGTATTCGTGAACAACAGTGATTCCCCAGTGCAGAATTCTCTGATGATGCACAGTGGCGGTGGAGGTGGTGGAGTCTCCATCCCTGGAGGTGTTTAAAAGGAGACTGGATGAGACAGTGCCATGGTTTAGTAAGTTAGAAGGTATTAGGTGATAGGTTGAACTCAACGACCTCAAAGGTCTTTTCCAAGCTGGTTAATTCTGTGACTCTGATTCGGTAATTAATGCTACTTTTGTTTTCTTCTGTAACTGCTGTCCTCCTGGACAGCTCGTGAAGGGGCAAGCCTGGTGGACAGCTAGTCAATGTAAGCTGCTCATCGCTCCAGAATGAGACCCTGAATCTGTGTGTCGAGTTGGGCTAGCTTTTTTTCACAATTTTGTGATGAACACATATTTTCTGCTTGAGCTTAGTTCTATCTACATTTAAATGGTTCCAGGAAAAGCTGTGCCAGGCTTAAACTCTGTAAGTAGTGTCACATGGACAAGATGCAGTCTTTACAGCAGGAGGAAAACAAGAATGCATGCAATTTTGAAGCTCAGTCTGTTGTGAAGGTACTTGTCCAAATACATTACTGTGATTGTTCTTCACTGAACAGCACATTTGCAGAACAATTACTCTCTCTACTAAAGGTAAAGGACACTTGTTAAAGCAGTGCCCCTAATACATCTTTCAACAGAAGGCATACAAGGTTAGAGCTCCAAATACTAATGGAAAATCACAGTGAAGACAACATTTCTGAAGAAAGAAGTTATGGGGTTTGTGCCCCTGGATCCTGATTCTGGCTTTGTGCCTCATGTGCATACATTTGAAGACTGGGCAGTCAAAAGTAAAGCATCAGGGGTTTTCCCAAATATATTTTCAGGTTTCACCCAGTCATAAGTGGAAAGAGGCATATTAGATCAGACTTTCATTTGTTCCATTTGTTTATTGGAGGGGAAAACTGAAATGCCTTCAGACAAAAGGTCCACAAGGTCAGCTTTCCAGTCCCATCAGCAGTTATCCTGGATAACTATCAGAGTGCCATAATTTACCTCCTGATATTGTGAGAACACTCAGCTGTTGAAGAGGTCTTGTTATTTAGTGGAATCTCTTTCCGAGGTGGTAAATACCAATCAGATGTGCAGGGATTTTCTTTTCCATGAGTTATTCCTGTGAAATTAAGACTGTTGCAGATGTATTATTAATAATTGATGAATTTGTCAGAATTCATCACTAACGAATTCGTCGTCACTGATGCCTTTCCAGAAAGTGCCAAGTACCAATTTCTGCCGATGAGAAATAAGCTCCTGAGTCCTGGAGTTTGTGTCTTTATGCCACAGTCCCAGCACTTTGGGGATAGTGTTTTTGTCAAGTTCTTTGCAGCACTGTCTTGCTTTGACAGAGCATGTAGGCCTGGCAGCTGTCATGCATAGCTCAAGGGAACAGTGTTTGAAAATACCAGCAAGGTGGCAATGAAGGTGACTTGAACTCAGACACACTGCCTGCGGCTGACCCTTCTGTTTTGTACTACTCTGTTTTTCCTTACCTTTGGTGACAGTACTCTGTTTCATATTCAGACCTGTGGACTTCTGATTCTGGAGCTTGAGGTTAATATTGCTGGAGTTGGAGCAAGCAAATAGAACTTTAAGTTACATTTAAGGGGCTTGTTTTCAGTTGTGGAATTTGGCTATTTTTTTCCTCCCCAATGAAGCCACCCATGGACTGAGTTCAGTGTGACTGATGGCCTTCGTTAAAGCAAGAAGTGGGATTGATGGCCTTTGTCAAACTTAGAACTTATGCTGAGTACTGGAAAACTGTGGATCTCACTTGCAAAGACCTAAGAAATCAAAGTTGGTCCAAGCCACTCACTGCTGTCCCAGTCCTTGAAGCTATTGTACTATTTACCTTACAGATTCTTTCTACGTATGCAAAACACTTCTTAATTAGAGGGCTGGGTACAGTGATAAAAAGGTCAGAAGCTGAAAAAATACCACTTTTACTTATACATGGACTATGCTTTAGCACCGAATAAGACCACAGTCAAGAAGATCATCACTTTATGTAAGTCCAATTGATTTACCTACCACTGCACTACCCTGTACAGCAAAGAGCAGACATCTGGATGTTAGGAGGAAGTTCTCCACAGAAAGGTGATTGCCATTGGAATGGGCTGACCAGGGAGGTGGTGGAGAGGTGTTCAAAAAAAGACTGTCTGAGGCACATAGTGCCATGGTCTGCTTGACTGGATAGGGCTGGGTGATAGGTTGGATGGGATTAGCTTGGAGGTCTCTTTCAACTTGATTGATTCTGTAACTCTGTGATCTCCAGTCTTGAGATCAGATGGCGTGCAGGCTTCCTTAGCTGCATTAATGAGAAGGAATTGCAAAGGCTGTCTCTCAGGAGGGTACTGTTCAGCTCATTTAGAAATGGTAAGGAAGGCAAAGCTGGAGAAATTCCTGTGCTTTTTGGATTCTGCAGAGTTTGCAATAGGAGAATCACAAAACTTTAGTGAAGTATTTGAGGGGAGACTAAATAAATATTGGAAAATATTGTTACATGATATTTTATTCAAATAAAAGCTTCATAGGTTTGGGTGAGTAATCAGTTAAGCTGGCACACGCAAGCAATTCTGGTATGTGGGTGTCATTGCTCTTCATTAGTCCTGGAAGAAGGGGCACATCTTGCCATCGTGAGACCTTATGCTGGTAATGCTCTTGTCAGAGACTGGTAAGGACGCTGTCACAATGTGAGGGAAGCAGCTTAAAAGTTTGCTTTCTTTATAAGGCATGTGTTTCACATTCCACTCCCACTTTTAATTTCTAGAGAAGATTAATTAGAAAAATATGTCTTCAGAAAATTCCAGCCTCTACCCAAAAACACCTAAGGGAGTGAAGTGCCATCTGAAATTTGAGGAGGGAGGCATGTAAAAGCCATGCAGATCACTGTAGTGTGTTCACAGAGCTGAAAAGTGATGAGGGAGTTGCTGTTTGTCTGATATGGCTGATGGAACCACAAGGCACACAGTGGAGATGCAGTTTCACAGGCACATCTCAGCATGAGAAAAATGAAGCCATGCTGCTTTATCACTAGAGTATCTTTGTAAGACTGATTTCTGTAATGTTGCCTCTCCAAAAAGAGTTTTACAGAATTAGTTTGAGGAGCACTACTTCATAAAGCCAGTTAGTATGAGCTGGAGACCATGGCATGGGGAAGAAAAAACTTCATCCAAGCTAATGCCATCAGGAAAGTGATATCTGAATGTATCCTAGATCAAATTAAAATAGGATCTGGGCAACAACCACTGTGGGAGCCAATAAATAATAAAATCTTCGAAGTTATTCCCTTTCTGCTTGGATCTGCTTCAGGCTTTCTGCCTCAATGGGGCCTTGTGCAGCATTGGATGAGAGCAACTCTGCAGTTTACATCTGGCTCCCCCCTGGCCCCACACATCTGGCCCTTATGCTGCAGTCGTTTGTTGAAAGGGAGGAGTAGGTGAGGGGACAGGGGAGAGCAGTGAGCCTGCTACAAGGATGTTCTGAAGTGTCTATAAATTTAGTACAGTTAAGTGTTATTATGTAGAGGGCTGTTGGGATGTAAAGGAGAAATATCCATACTAAGGTCATTCATTGTGTTTTAGCCAAGGTTTTCCCTGCTTTTCTGTCTGCTGTGGTTTTAGAGTGCATTGTAAAGCATAAAGGACAATATATTTTGGTTTATGTACATCTTCTAAGTAGGAGAAATAGGTATGGAATGTATGATCATCTGAGGAGCTGGAAGAGGTGGACAAGGAGCCAACTACAGCATTACTTCTGGGTGGTGCTATGTAAATGCTGATTGTTATATTTAGTAGTCAGTATTACATCTCAAACTTTTCAGACACGCCGAGGGCAAGCAGTCTGCTGTTTGAAGCATTCTTTTCTGCTGGAATTGTTCTCCTTTCCATTACTGGTGGTTATTTACCACTTGAACTCCAACTTAAAGATTGCTTGCCTTTTTTATTTTCTTTCGCCGGGGTAACAAATTTTCCACTGATACCATGAAAAGGATATAGTTAAATCCAGTGTTGCTGGTGCAGTACTGCAAGATATTTTTGCCAGCCCCACCCACTGCAGGAATTCATTTACTTTTCCAGTTCTGTTGTTAATCATTATATTGACACAGAAAGTCCTCCCAAAAGCACTCTTTGGCAGATTGCATTAAATATGAATCGCAGATATTCATTACAATGTGTTGCCCCCAGGAGAACTCTAAACTATCTGCACTACTCATGAGCAGGCAAATACACTAATTCTCCAGCTAGTCAAATTATTTTCAAATAGTTTAGTGTGTGTCTAATGAAAACAAGAATGTCTCTGTTTCCCTTAATTATTCAGAAGGTCAAGGACTCCCACATCTCACTTTACTTCACAAAATGGGGAATATTTCTGTGGACGCTGGAGTACAGTTAATACATGATGGATTTTCTTCCCTCAGCATAGTTACTGAGGCGAGTGCTGTCTGTGATGAACTAAAGAAGAACCCCCCTGTGCTCTTCAGCACTCTGGAATTGTCTAAAATAGTACTGTATTATGACTGAATTACAAAAAAAAAAAATGTGACTCAACCTTGCTTATGTTCTTGATTTTTTTCATGCCTTCTAATTTTAGTGTGACCATCTCCCTAGGGAGTCTCACTGCCTACTCATTTATAGACATCTGCAATTTACAGGCAACTTTTAAGACTTTGAATGTAGCTCTTCAGGCATGTGTTTCACATCTTTACTGAAAAGACAGAACATGTGTTTGCATTCAGAGCGAGGGGGATAAGTAGAATATGAATATCAGATTTCTTAGCTGCAGCCAGTGTTGCCTCATGCTGGCAAGTTTGAGGAACAATGTCTAGATGATACCCTGCAGATACTATTCATGACCTTGAAAACCACCACTTCTTTTCAGTTCTTCCTTTTGTTTATGTTGTGGGGCTTTTCCTAACAGGGCTTGAAAGTTTCCATGCTTTGATTAATAACACTATGTCACACTGTCATTTTCTAATTCTAGTTAATCTGAAACTGTAAAGGAATTTTTTATCTAGTTAGGGTTTTCTTGTTAGAGATTCTTATTTTTTTTTTGCACTGCCACTTTCTTAACAAACAGGGCTGCCTCTCAACATGCTGGCTCCTGCTGTAGCCCTGCCCTGCCAAGGTGACTCCGCAGCGCCCTGTCGATGCAGTTCCTTCATATTTTAGCAGGGAGTATGTACAGTTGTAAGAACTCTGTTCTGGATGTGCATAGACTTTAGAATGCAGACATTTGCTCTGGTAGAGGAAGAACATGTTGTAAACAACAGGTACTCTCTAATGGCTCTCGTAGACCTGCTGTAGTCTGGAGGAGCCTGGCGTTTGAAGTCTAATAGAAGCTCTCAGGGAATTTTTCCTTCCCTCCTTGTGGGCCTTGAGACAAGAAAATTCCCCAACAAATATCTTCTTACCTAAGATTGGAAATGTATTTCTGCATAGTATTGTGAACAACCCTTTCCCTTCCTCTGGCCCAACAAAAATAACCCCTATTAGCTCCCAGTCTTGGACCAGCAGGAATGAAGAGCAAAGCTGTCAGGTCCTGTTGCGGGACTCTTCCATCAACCCTCCACCTGGCGTTGGTGTATCTGGCGTGTGATAGCTTGGGAGTTGCCCACCCCCCACTCTTGTGAAATCACCCAGACTAGACTCAGCCAGCCGGAAGTTAAGGAATGAAGCTTTCTATTCACAGCTTAACACAATATACAAGCAAATATTTACACTATATCACAAATATATATAGCTCTATAGAGAAATATACAAGTTAAAAGTAATACAGAAACACAACACCTCTCCCAGAACCCAGAGTCCCCAGGAGAGGCTCCCAACCACCCTTCCACCTTATTTCCATCCCTCTACCTTATCCCAGACTGCCTTACATGCAAGATGATTTGGGAGGATTGGCCAGGGGCATTAGAAACAGAAGGATTAGTTGCACAGATCCAAGCAGAAGGGAAACAGACACTCTGAGAGACAGAGACACACACTCCTGTCTTATCTATGTTTGTGTGCTTTTTTTATACATCTGGGCAAGCCTATGAGTGAAGTAGACATCAGCATTGTTTCACAGTCTATAATCTAGTTTTTCTGATTAAAATATTCCAATTAGGCTCAAACCAGTGCACTGGTGTCAGTTCATCCACCACCAGTGAAACACACAGTGTATCAATCCAAAAGACTCCAGAGTTCAGGTCTGGCAGGGTAGCGACAGCCAAGTTTTTCTCAGTATCTGTTGTGTTGCAAATCCAGATCGATAGGTGCAGTTCCCCAACCTGTTAATTGTGTGGCAGCTCGTGGTGTTAAAAGGGAACATAAGCTTTCATTTTGCCTGATCTCTTTAGCAGATATAGTTTTAAGAAAATCTAATCCTGTTATTCTAATTATGTGGAGAGCTTCCTTTCGGTCATGTTGCTGTGTGCAAAGGCCTGTGGTCATGGGGGCTTTGTAAATACTTCGTTAGCTAATATGAGCTTCTTATTTTGCCTCGTTGCTGGCCTTGCTAAGGCTTTCCTCCTTTAGCTGCTTCTCCACGTGTCAGTTTGTGTTTACTCTGCTTTTAGCAGTACGCAGCTGTATTTCAGACTGTGCTAGAATACCTTCCCTTTCTGCCTGTTTAGGGAATGTGCAGCGCAGGCTGTGTTACGTGGACTTCTCAGCTGTGCCAGTGACAGTGTTTCCCACTTGAAATGATAAATGCCCACCCTATCTGATGAGCCCCAAAAGGGCAGGGAATCCTTTTTCCCTTCCTTTGTCCTTCAGCACTCCGCTTCCTTTCCTACTGCCCAGAAAAGGCCTACATCAGTAATATTCATAAATGATTTACAAAAGTAATTCCTGTGTAATAGCTTGGGACGTCAAGGTTTTATGGGGCTGCCAGATGTGCTATCAAACAAAATTATCTGGTTCAAAAAACTTGTGATAAATCTAGTCAGAGAAAATTCCCCAGGGCAAACTCACCCTCTGCTAAAGTAACTGTATCTCATAAAAACGTTAGGCTCTCCTTTACAATGTCTTTGAAATTAGGTTTTAAACCAACAGTTTTATTCAAACGCAAACTTAGGTTTGGGATAAATTAACAAACAGGAAGGACTGTCCTTAAGCAGCAGCAAACTCCTTTCCTTTCGGAATACCACACACACTCAGAGGAAATGTCAGAGTAAATATCAGAAGTATTCAGAAAACCAGGACCTACATCCCTAAGCCACTCGACTGTTTTGTCTAGATAATGATTTTTTTAGAGAGCAGATGTACCCTGGATGTAGTGGTTCTCTGCTGAGTAAGGCTGCTGAGCTTCTGGCTGCACTGCCTCAGCTCCTCGGAGTCTTGCACTGAGCAGAGTGCCCAACATCTGCTATGAGTGTGTTCGTTCCTTCCTGGTCTCCGTATGGGGCAAGCACACTGTGGCTGGCAGTTCGTATTCTGAAGGAGGGGATGTGCTGGAAGTCTCTGTAAGGCCATGCCTCCATGTTGGAGAAGGCTGGGCCGAGGCAATGCACCCTTGGCTTAGACTTAGAGGCTTGTGGTGGTCCTTATTTCTTGGGGAAGTCCCTGAGGATCTCCAGGTGCTTGCACAAATGAGATTTATTAGTACTGAGTTAGACCGAGGAGCAAAGACTGTAAGCTTAACTTTTATCCCATAGTTCCAGTTATTTGGGAGAAAGGTTGAAAGTCCTGTCTGGGAGCTTGTGGGGGACAAATGCTGAGTTCAGGCAACAGAAGGATTTGGGTCAGTATTTCTTGGGAGCCCAGAGCTAAGGGTGGGAGGTGAGTCTGGAGGGCTCGTGGTGTGCTGTGCCTCTAGGGAATGTGATTCTGTTTTCAGAGTAATCTGAGATCTTCATGGGCTCAGTGTGCAGCCTGCTCCTACAGAATGTTTTCTTACAGTTTCTTCTTAGATGGAAGTCTGCTAATACATGCAAGCAATAGGTGTAGACCTTCAGGAGCAGCTTGGCCTTTGCTATTTTTGGTGCTGAAAGCCAGTCAAATTTGATTGTGCTTCAGCTTTATCTTTTCTGAGGTTCATATGTTTAGCTTTGAGACTTGCATGAAGGGTTATCATAGAATCATAGACTGATTTAGTTTGAAGGAAACTCAAAGCTCATCCAGTTCCAAACCCCTGCCCTAGGCAAGGGCACCTCTCACTAGAATGGGTTGCTCAAGGCCTCGTCCAACCTGGCCTTGAACACCTCCAGGGAGGAAGCAGCCACAACCTCCCTGGGCAACCTGTGCTAGTGTCTCATCACTCTCACTGCAAACAACCCTTTCCTAACAGCTAGTTTGAATCTGCTCTCTGCCAGTTGAAACCCATTCCTCCTTGTCCTGTCACTGCATGACCTTGTCAATTGTCCCTCCCCAGCCTTCCTGTAGCCCTCTTCAGATACTGGAAGGCCACTCCAAGGTCTCCTTGAAGCCTTCTCCTCTCCAGGCTGAAAAGTCCCAACTCTTGTAGCCTGTCCTCATAGCTGCAGCCCTCTGAGCATCTTTGTGGCCATACTCACTTTTTAAAGAAATCTGAATTCCAAGAAATAAAGGTGGAACATTTTATTGTGTTCTATTTGAAATGGAATGCTGCAGAGAGCACACAAAGATACTTCCCTCATCTTTCTGCCTTCCCAGGCGTTAACTGGCTATGGCAAGGATACCCCTCAGTCACTGGCATTCCTTTACCTGGGCATCGCTCCTCCCCAGCGTGTCAAAGCCAG